>NC_087386.1:2909168-3246668 GCF_963675165.1 Halichondria panicea
TATATAGGTCTGAATCGCCATCACAAGTGTTCTTAATTTTGATTCAATGGCTGCTGTCTCTAGCTAAGTCTCGTGGTGGTATTGGGAAGCCTATCTCATTGGCCTATGACAACATGTGCAATTTAGCAAAGCTGAAGGCTGCTCGTGCTCCTCTACCATTTACTCCGCCATTGGACCGTTTGTGGCTTGATGTTAACAAAATCATCGATGTGTTTCATTTTCAAAACCATGTGTCTCCAGATTGTAAATTAAAGTTTTCTCCTGCTGAACTGAAGAGCGAGAATCCTGACTTCAATACACAGGCTGGGGAGCAGACATTTGTTTGGGTACATCGGTTTAGTCATATTCTGTGCTCAATGAACAAGGTTCACCACCTTTTTTATCTCCACCGAATGGTATTAAGCCGAAACGAGTATACCAGCAAGTGCTATGCTAGAGGAAAAAAGCCAATTCTCCCAAAAGGAACTGCAAAGTAACTGTTTTAGAAGTAAATTGTTTTGCAGTGCTTATACATGTGAATGTGTTGAGATATACATGCAGTCACCTAATTAGCAATTACTATCACTTTACTTTATATGATACCGATATCCGACTAGAAAAACATTTGCAATGTGAAAAATTGCTAGGATTGGCCAGGGGAACCACAAAAAAGCGTGGAAACAAGAAATCCGACGAGAGCATAACTCCAATCCGTTACAACGTCAATCACATGTACTGGTAGTTTTCCATGTTTTCCCTGCCAATATATTATAAATACACAATTTTTATTATACATCCATTTTGGAATGTGCGGGCATATAATCATGATGATTTGTGATGAATTGATGTTCCTAATACATGCAGTGTTGAGCACAGGTACACACAGTCCATGCGTAGTAACATGCACGAACCGTACTGGTAACCTGCATGGAATGATTTGGTGGATGTTCAATGCGCATTGAGTGTCTAGTGTGGACAGGCCTTTAGTCAGTCGGACAACGAGCGGTGAAACGTCGAAATAGTGCAATTTTTAAAATGACAATATTCATACATTTAAAACGTTCATGGATTATGAAATGAGAGATACAAAGAGAGAAAAGGCTAAATAAACTATCTGTCCATTCAGTTTTGATGTGGCCTTTCCCTGCAGAGATAGAACAGTTTGAACATGAGTCAAAATAATTGAAATATTGCTAAACACGGGCAAACCCACTGCCAATCCTATGTAAACCTACTGGTTTTACTAATGCTAAGCTATTGGTAATTGTGGTTTCCTATGACTATTCAGAACACCCGAACATTTCTGCTGAGGGCTCTGCATGTAATTTATATATAATTATATATACCCACAAATACGATTAGTTTAATTATATAAAATTATGTCATATTTTATATACATGGATGCAGTGCTATGTCATTATCCTCTCACACCTGTCCGTCTCCATCGACTAGGAGTTACACCACCAATTAAGACAGAGGCAATTAGGTATGGTGTATATATACATTATAGCTAATTTTTGCTGTTTTTGTGGGCCCCGTAGACTGGCCGTAGTATAGTTTGCCGCCTTGACTATCTGCTATTATAACGTGCAAAACATATATTATTATATTAATGGGGCTGGAGGTGATTCTGATAAGCATGCCGGAGTTAATTACTCCTGATGATTCAAAGAAATACTGCTTTTATATATAGAGAGCCATTTCATGAACCTATATAATATAAAACATTTCGCAGTAATTAATAATTAGCACATGCATGCATGCATGCGCCATTATAGTATACAATGCCCTGCACATACTTTTATCCTGCACTCTCAGTGCAAAAGAAGCGTCCTGTTTCGGTATCACTGACAAAATTGTATGAAAGAATTGGAGTAAGTCCTGCCAGATTGAGTGGCCATGCACGCAGAAAAGCAACATCTACTACAGTTGTGGTAAGAAGGAACCTGTTAACAGAATTGGCCAAAGTGAAGTTGGGCGTTAAAAAAGGTAGCTATAAATATATAATAATAGTGCATGCATGATGCACTTAAAAACATTGTGCAAATTGTATATCTATTCAGACAACAGTAAATGTCTCGCTGAATTCAAAGCAACTGGCAAGCAAAGTAAGATGCATGTCAAGTGCCTGCATGTATTGTGCATGTATTATACTATGTTTTTTATATAAGCTTTGAAGTTATCATAATTATACTCACATGCAGACAAATCAAATTATGCTGCCAAGAACAGAAGCAAAACCAAAATTGCTAGTAAACCACGATCGCCTGCAAATACCAGAAGCAAAAGAAAACCTGCTAGTCAACCACAATCTGCCAAGATATTGTCTACCAATGGTGCCAAAAGAAAAAAGAACTGTGCTAATAAACCACAAGGCAAATCTGCTGTACAAGTTGCAATTGTAGGAGGTAATTAGATAATTATTATGTGCTGACAAACAATAATTATATATAGTGCATGCATGGCATGTAGTGATATAATGTAATTATATTGACTCGGGCAATGCATATAAGTGTACGATAAATGCAAGTGGCACTTATTTCCATGTATATGTTTTGATTGTGCAGAAGACAAGGAGCAATGCCCTAAGTATGTATGCGTATACAAGAGAGTGCCTCGTGCTTCAACCATGATTGCTTGTCACACATGTGACCAATGGTTCCACATCAAGTGCGTATCGTTATCACAAAAAAAAGCTGGGAAGATAGCACAGTGGCATTGCAGCAAATGCATGTAGCTAACACTTAATTTTGCCTGCATGAACTCAATCTATAATAACAGTTATTGTATCTATTATTTAGGTATATAATATAGTGTTTTGTGTGCTAGTAACACGTTGTTTTATGTATTATGTATATACAATCGAAATGAATGATATCTTGATACCATTGTGATAATAAGTTTTATGGGGGAAGGGTGGTTTTTATGTAGTTACATGCATGCATGGCTATAATTATGGGGGGAAGGGGTTGTCTATATAATTATAATACCAGTGCATGTTATCATGAACATAATTATACATATTATGCATGGCCGAGGGCCCTGTGAGGTGCATGCATCATGGGGTTGCCAATAAAAGTCTGTCAATAAATTATTGTGAACGCTTATAGTATATATATAGTATAAACTAAATTTGTGATCATTCTGTCAATTGTGAACGCTTATCAAACGTATATACTATATTATATATAGTATAAACTAAAATTTAATTTGTGATCATTCTGTCAATTGTGAACGCTTATATGAAACGTATATAATATTATACTATATATATAATAGTATAAATTATAATTCGATATATATAGTATAAACTAAATTTGTGAACATTCTGTCAATTGTGAACGCTTATATCAAACATATAATTATATAACTATATATAGTATAAACTAAATTTGTGTGATCATTCTTTCAATTGTGAACGCTTATATCAAAAGTATATATAGTATAAACTATAATTATATATATATAGTATAAACTAAATTTGTGATCATTCTGTCAATTGTGAACGGTTATATCAAACGCATATATATAGTATATATATAGTATAAACTAAATTTGTGTGATCATTCTGTCAATTGTGAACGCTTATATCAAACGTATATATAGTATATATATAGTATAAACTAAATTTGTGTGATCATTCTGTCAATTGTGAACGCTTATATCAAACGTATATATATAGTATATATATAGTATAAACTAAATTTGTGTGATCATTCTGTCAATTGTGAACGCTTATATCAAACGTATATATATAGTATATATATAGTATAAACTAAATTTGTGTGATCATTCTGTCAATTGTGAACGCTTATATCAAACGTATATATATAGTATATATATAGTATAAACTAAATTTGTGTGATCATTCTGTCAATTGTGAACGCTTATATCAAACGTATATATATATAGTATATATATAGTATAAACTAAATGTGTGAACATTCTGTCAATTGTGAACGCTTATATCAAACGTATATATATATAGTATATATATAGTATAAACTAAATTTGTGTGATCATTCTGTCAATTGTGAACGCTTATATCAAACGTATATATAGTATATATATAGTATAAACTAAATTTGTGCGATCATTCTGTCAATTGTGAACGCTTATATCAAACGTATACCTTACATGATTCCGCAAATAGAAACTAATTAATTTTGTGAACATTCTGTCAATTGTGAACGCATAATAATAAAGGAAAAATGTTGAATTTTCTACATAATATTACTTTCATGCAATAGAGATCTATATATGCATGTATTTATCATACATATAATGACATAATGATATAAATACGCTATAGATATACACTATACATGTCTATCAGTTTGCATAATACCACTATATATATAGGCTATAGAGAATTGGAGACAACTCAAGTTCAGGTAGATTCTTCACCAGTCCTGATAGCAGTAGATCTATATCATGATTGTGATAGTGTGATAGTATCACAATTTATGCCCCACCAAAAAACCGTCCACAAATCAAACAGTGTATCGGTTGATTTGCACCTTGGTCAATAGCAAGCTTTTGCTCTGTCTGAACACTGCTGAGCCTGAGAGGCTAATGTTTGAAGAGGAATTCTTTTCTTTTGAGGCCTTGTAGGTGTTAGCAAAGTAGGACTGGAAACATGCCATGGTCTTTTTCCATTGCCCTCCATCTTCTTCCCACACGCCCGCAATCTATTTTACAGGCAAACAAAATTACTGCTGACTTGGCAGAAAGAAAGTGCTGACATGACTAAAAAAGGATCTGCTAGGATCCCTTTATAATTATATTCATCATTTATCACATGATTTATTATTACAAAGTATGACGCGCGTCCAACCTCCTCTGCTTTAGAACACACCTAGCCAAGTCACGTGTTTTAATCTGGTGCACTCGGATGGCCTCTCGGTTACGTAATGCTCTCGGCTACGCCTCGAGCACCACGTTAACCTCGAGGCCATCCTCGGCACGCAGATTAAAACACTTAATCTTGGCTAGGTGTGTTCTAAATAATACTTAGCACAACAAATGTGGCTTAAGTTAATTTTTAATATTTATTGGGCTACTTGAATAACGAAACAA
Organism: Halichondria panicea; assembly: GCF_963675165.1. NCBI lineage: Eukaryota > Metazoa > Porifera > Demospongiae > Suberitida > Halichondriidae > Halichondria > Halichondria panicea. Next base: position 2,914,227 of record NC_087386.1, read on the forward strand.
ATGGAGCGTCATACGTCATTTTGTTATATCCCATCGTGCAAATCGTACTCTTGCATGCACGTATATCACGGCGTAATTAACAATTCCTTAGATCACGTAGTTTTGATAGGTTTGGCTTGCCATAGGTCCTGACATGCGTGCACGAATCAATACAAGTTCAGTACATTGATGTCATTGCGGTCATGTGATCCAGGCCAAATACCGTATAAAGGGTATATTTCGAGGGTATAAATGTTTGTGGTTTTCGCGGATTAGGCATGAACCGCGAACATTTATAACTGCGAATTTAATATTCCATGCATGCATGCTGCAAAAAAGGCGCTATTCCACAAAAATTAAATCCGCGAAAACCTTTCTAAAGGCACATCCGCAAATCACTACAAGTGGTAGTGTACCCTCGAAATATACCCGCTATACGGTACACTACCACTTGTAGTGATTTGTGCATGCATACATATGTAAATGACTGATTTGATTTCAGATTAAACACTTCAGGGAAAAATTGTGCTATAACCATACCGGTATAATATGCTCGTGCAAGTATATTATTATAAGGAGCTATACCTCGATCTACATAATAAAAAAGTGTTGTTTTTTTTAAATAAGAAAGCATGATGACCAAAATAAATAAGTATAGTTTAATTTGTCCATTTAATAGTAGCTACTAACTTGTCCCAACTGGATCTATAGAAGAAACAAAATACGTAAATATTGTTTGCACACTAAATTGTGTACTTACCAGTTCCAGTAGGGTCTATTTGTTCACCAATGCCGCGATGAAGATCTACCGGGTCGTCATGGATATACACTGGCTTGTCGAGGCGAGAGATCACCTTCATTGAAGAGTGGCCTGGGATGTTACGTCGAACCTCATCTAGTACTTCATCAATAGATGCGTCGGTGTTCTGGAGTGCATGCTGTAAAATCTCAGTAGTCTCAGAAGATATATTGTGTATTGTTTTAGAATGGATATAAGCAAGAATGAAGTTTCCTTCGAATGGAACCATCAGGTGTGATAGGTCCAGCGAGGTTTCAGTACCAGTATAGGCCATGATAAGAAATATCTTAGGGTGCTGAGAGAGATAAGGAATGCAAAGAGGCTCGAGAATAGCCTTGTTGATGTCGATGTCGATAAGACTACTTTTATCAAGCAAATGGTTTGGGTCATCTCCAGCTACTTGTCCACTAATTGCAAACACTATCGGGTGGTCTGACAACTCTGTGTGGTATGTCACTGCAGTCATGATGTCATCTATTTCAGTCTTCCTTACAGAGATACATATGGCTGCATAACCCAGTTCCGAAAATGTGTCAGTAAGTATTTTGGTATTGGTATCTATTTTAATCCAGAGGTGATACTCATCTAGCTCTAGCCTGATCGCAATAGCCAAACCTTTCGGGTTTTGAGTGGACCTAATCACTTCGTCAACCTCACCAACAACATCTCCAAAATCGTTGTAACCCACGGACTTGCCCTGCAGTATTATTAACAATTATGCATTAAAAATTAACGTCTGGAAAATTGAGGAGAGTTGCAAAACTTTATACTGAGGGGAATAATTATCAGTATTACAACTGGAAATTTGGCAAGATTTGCAACGTACATGTACATGGTTGGTCATTGGATAAACGAAATCACCACAGGTGCTGATACCTCGGTGGATATGCCAAAGCTACATAACTACTAAGTTATAGTTAAACAATGGCCTCGAGTGGTATATTTGATTTACACGCGAGAGTAATCCGATAAACCACGAGGCGTAGCCGAGTTGGTTTATGATTACTCAAGCGTGTAAAGCAAATATACCACTCGAGGCCATAGTTTAACTGGACTGTACTACTATGTTTAGCTACTTCATGTCATGCTTCTTCAATGAATATGCTTATAACTACTGTTTGACGTCACTGTTGCTATAGCTATATATATGCAATGAATTTGCCTATAGCTATCATTATTAATTTTTTAAAAGCGATGGCTGATTCAAGCAAGCGTCTATGATTCAAGCAAGCAATTGTGAAGGCTGTGTTTCTGCATCTTTATAGAAGACACTTCAAGAAAGTACACTGGTGCTACTTGTCTACAAAGAGTGCAAATGTACCCGAAAATATCATTCCACAAGCCTACTGTACTGGCCCAGTGCAGTGCATTCTCTTTAGTCTGAGGAATTGTGAAGGAACCAGATAAACACTTGGCAGTCTGGACCCTTCTTACTGCTCCTGGTCCCATGCAGCAATGTAATAAGCAGGTTGTGACAACCAAATTAATGTTGAAAGTTGAAAAAACAACACAAACAAACCAGTATCGTTCACGGAGTTCTTCCAAATTTGCCTCCCTTTTGTAACTATTCATCGCTCGAACTTGGCTCTTTTTATGTTTACTAAAATCATTAGTATTCTGTTTTGTATTGAATTCTCTCTAGCTCTAATATTGATTGAATTGATTAGTGTGTCATTGTTTTAATTGTGTCAATTTTGTTGCAAAGGTGGGATACTGTATTCAGTTCTAGCTGTACATGTAGTTTGTGACCACAAGCCATGGTATATGGCAGTCAGTATACACTAGGGTATAACTGCCATATACCATGGCTGTGGTCAGACAGGTTGTATAAGTAGTACAAACTAGGCCCTGGCAAATTATGCCGGCATAATTTGGGGCATATAGGTTAGGTCATTATGCTGGCATAATTGGGGCATAATAGGGTTAAAATTTTGGATTTGGTCAATTTGGTACAAATACGACGGTCCTCTACTGTTGCTGAACGTGTTTTTTCTCTTTTAAATGACTCTTTCACGTCTAGAAGATTATGTTGAATCTTCAGTTTATTACTGTTATGTTACAAATGTACAATACAACAAGAGATAATCTACTATACTGCGGAAAAAAGGACGTCAATGTGGGGCATAATGGGTTCTTTCGACAAGCATAATAGGCTGAATTTGGGCAGAAAAAAGAGCATAATTTGCCAGAGCCTAGTACAAACTACAACTGAAGCCTTTGATCTTTGGTGCAACCATAGTACAATAGCTTTTATACACACATTATAATGAATATTCTGAATAAACAGAAATTGCATGAACTCCATGATTGTTGTTAAGAACAATTGATGCCAAAAGTTCAAGAATGGCTACATCGCAGAGCCTTGCAGCTCTCTTCTCACTCTTGCAGCCACCAATAGCTAGCGCGTTCTAGTGCAGAGCTAACTACTAAGTAGAGCAGCAACACTCGGTGAACAAGTTTTGCTACGCACTCTTCTGAAAAGGCTGCAATGGCATTCCAAATAAGGTATAACTCGAGAACGAAGCATTATTTTGCAAATCCATGAATTAAAATCCATGACTAGAAGCCTATAGAAACTCTTACTTACACTTGATTGATCCTTGAGCAGCTGTAGCAGTCTACACACACACAAACTCGTTTGCGCATGCGCACCGAGGCATAGTCTAATTAGAGCACTATGCAATTCCTTAATTGGCTTGTGACTATAGCCTCGATCCCAGGCCGCACTTCCTCGAAGAGTGGGCCTGGTATATCGACTATACTTGCACATGCGCTAACCATTAGCCAGGCAGGATAACAACGTGTATGCTCAGTAAAACAATGACAAACGGAAGTGGATTGAAGGAAGTATAATAGAAAGTTCGATTGAAGGTTTCTAGCCTATCTGAGAAAGAGCTGATAGCTACCGTAGCCTGCTATGCTAGCAACAGTGTGGATGACAATCGTCTGAACGGAGTGAAAGCTGAAAGCCTAATGGACAGGCCACGCCCATCTAATACTAACTTTGTGTTGAAAGTCTACTATCTACAGGTAATGCTACTGACTCTGTACAACAATCTACAGCTCCGTCTCTAGCTAGCTATATATAGCATTATAGCTCTGTGTATGACTTTTAATAATTAGTACATAATTATACTTTGTCAGGATCTTTTCTCTGATAAATTCAGGACATTTTACAGGAAAAAATATCCAATAATTTTGCGCATGCGCAAGCAGTCGTAGCAGGCCTTCTTTTCAGGGGAGGCCAGTGAAGAAGGCTGACGTGTAGCAATTAACTCACTGAAAATGGTAGTTAGGCGTTCTGCCTGGACTACTCTTCCTATTAATGAACTCTTGTACCAGGAGTTCATTAATTATACACTCCTGATTCTACTTAATATTACCGGACACAATTGAAAATCATTTAACTCACTGGGCACAAATAAATCGGCTGCTCGAGATGAGACCTCACAATCATCGCTTTAAATTTTTGTGATTCTAATCTCAAAAGTCTTTCTTTGATGTCGATCATTTTAGAGCGATGAATACGCCATTCAACAAATATGTCTCGAACGTGGTCAATCTTGTCAATATTAGCATCGACTACAGCGACAATAAATTTTTGGCCATGTGGGGTTCTTAACTGCGATAAATCAAGCAATTTACCTCGATTAGTCTCCTCCTCAATGATTATCTTGGGATTGTCGGCAAGGTGTTCAGATGATACTAGTGGCTCAATGATATCTTTACAGATGTCAATCTTGTCATCTCTAAATACTAAAGTGTTCACATCACTTCGGCACACTACACCCTCCACCACAAACAGAATCGGTAGTTAGATAGGTTTAATGGGAGATTGAGATAGTGGTTTAAAGCGTACACGATCCCATCTAATTCTAACTTGTTCGTGTTAGTACTTCTGTAAAAGGCAAAGTTACAGTCCTCAAACCTGTTGATGAGCCTGCGGATTTTAGCATTTATTGTAGATGAAGTACCTCTGGGGGGAACATCAAGTATGATAGCCAGTCCACAAGAATCAAGAGTAGACAGAATTGCATTGTTGATGTTGTGAGCAAACATTTTTGACAGATCGATATGATAAAGGCATTTATTGTTCAGATGCAGTCGCATGAGTTTTAAATTACGAAAGCTTTTTTTTTCTTCTTGTCACACCAATTCTCACTATTCCCTCAGGCAGTATGCAGACCAAAACAACTGAGCCCAAAACAATCTTCATAAGAAAGAGCGCCAACTTTGATAATAAAAACTCTCTCCCCAGCTTGAGACGAGTTTGCTCCAAATCCTCCAGTGTGAAAGTGTGTGGATCGTAATCAAACTCCATCTCCAGCTTGACATACTCGGGTGGTGGCTCTGGTCGACCGGACAGGTGAGGGAAAATCTCAGCCACTGTTGTTGTCTTGCGGAACTGCACCATGTCCATGGAGTATTGGCTCATCTTTTTCTTGAGGTCAGAACTGCCAAAGTGGTCGATAATGTGCTCGAGAAGACTAAAGTCAATGAAGCTAAGGTAGAAGAGTTGAGGTGAACAAAGATTTCTTCGATGGACTTGGCTTTCTGGAAAGTGTCATATTTTTTTTTCACAAATTTCTCATGCTCGGCTTTGATTGAACTCGAGAGGCGTGCTAACGATTGTCGGAAATTTTCAACAGTGACTCCTTCCCTTGTGAGCTCAGCCTGTGCCGACTCTTGTAAGCTATAAAACTGTGCCTCAAACCATTTCACTTTGTCTGAGAGAGCAGCATCTGCAAAAACAAATGATTAATGTAAGTATCGTACAAATCTTAAGAGCCCACCATTCGAAGGCATTGCTGTAACCAGTACTGAGGTGGTAGTGTCTGCAGCACTCTTGTCAGTTGGCTCAAAAGGCTCCAATGTAGGGAGATCTGCAATTGCATGAGTGGTGTCATCAATCAGGGCATAGGATTATGACATTGTATACATTATGTCCTCAACGCTTGTATGAGTTTATTCTCGTATGCATGCATGCATTGTCCATTTTTGAAACACATTGCAAGCAATGTCAAGCTACAGGTAATAGGTAATATCAACTTACCACCTGAGACTGGCCTGGATTCTTTAGAACCAAAGGTCAACGTAGTAACTGTGGAACAAAAATACCCAGTCACCACACACTATCATAAAATCTTAAGCTTCTAGGGTTTAGTGACCACAAAAAGGTTACAGTGAAACTGTCATTGGCGGATCTAGGATTCTTGAAAGGGGGGTTCTTTTTTACCTTAAAAAAAGATCGTCACTTCTTCGAAACAGTCAGCATGCGCATTAAACACCTCAAATTTTTCCTAAAAAAAGGTCTTCACTTTAAAACAGTCAGCATGCGCTGCGCTGGAGAGATTTTTTAGCCTTATAGCCACTGAAACTGCACAGACAGAGCTTCGGCTAAAGGTAAGTGAGAAGTGCATGACTATTGTGATAAAGGGACAACTTGCTAACTAGTAGCTTAAGCCTCCCACATACTCACTATGTCTCAGAGGGGGGTTCAATTGAACCCAAAGAACCCCTCTGGATCTGCATAGCACAACATGTACACAGCTTCAACAATATACAAGGCTGCATTCTTACAACACTCACCAGTATTGCACACATTGACAGCTAGCAGCCTCTCCTTCAGTTCCAACAAAATCTCAATCAGTGAGCGATAGTTATAGTAAGGGTTTCTTTTGAGCCAAAATGTCAGAGCTTTGATCAGCCCTCCCAGGAAAACAGCATCCCTTACATCAGCCTTCTGTGCCTCATTGAGACCAAGTCCAGGCACTCCCACATACTTCTCCCAGCCACCAAACAGTCCAGCCAGCTTCAGCAGGTGCCCCTCCTCCACTGTGCCATCTAGCTGGTCCTCTGTTATTCCAGTTCTTTCAATCAATGTGTCTAAGATGACGCTTGCATCAACATTGTCACAACAAGTAGCCATATCCAAATGTTGAAAAGAAGAAGCCACGGGAATTGCACATGCGCATCAGGTGAGGTCAAGAGTTATACCCTGATGGTAGTCATAGACACATTTTTTGTGTGCCTATAATTATACTAATAAACATTGAACAACCTTTTATGTTCAAGTAAACAAGTAGATGGGCGTGCCATTCCCAGCCATAAAATTAGTTGGCCGTGGCTCGACCGTCCCTGACGGGAGGTCGGGTTGCAAGCTTATCTGGGATTTGTTCTTGGTACTTGTACGTACATTTATTATAATAATTACAATAATCACATAATTATAATTACAGTAATCACAGAAGTCTACAAATTACCATTAGCACAAAATGATCTTCAAATCTGTTCAGGAAAAAAATAGACACTCTTCTTCAGGGTAGTCTCGCTGTGCACACATTGCTGCACTTCAAGCTCTTGGCCATTCTCAACCAGCACCCCAACTTGTTCACTTACTTCTGTACACACATATCTTGTGAGCACATCGAGGCTATAAGTGTGCATCAGCTGCGGATTTGTGAAGTAACGTTTCATCGACAAAGCTAGCCAAGAACCATACTCTGGGCTGCTAAAAGCTTCGCTATTCGGGGTACAAGCGTAAACTTTGTAGATATCTGCATCTTCATGCCCATGAGAGGAGTGGGAACCATCTGCTTTTACAATAGGTGGCCGTCGACATGACTGGAAAAAGAACAGCTTCGGTTTCCCACGGAGAGGTACTGACTGTGTAGCAAGAGCTTGAATTTCATCCCACTTCAGAATCACACTATCGCTCCCAAACACTCCAGTAGCATTGCCATGAGTTGATACACAACACACAAAGCTGTCAGAATTGTCTGACTCTTGCATCGCTCTCTCGATTTCTGTGTACATCTTTTCGGCAGTGAGATTCTTGAAAATCCTCACTTCATAACTGAGAGCTCTAAAAGTTTCCGCTAGCAAAGCCCGATCTTTATCAGCTCCCATTCGCACGCTTAGCTCCAGGTCGGGATCACAAAGATTTTTGTCAAACTTCTTATTCACGAACACCACTGCAATACCATGCGGATTTCTGTTCATCTCGTACGAAGGTGGCCGCCCTACAGCTCCAGACAGGTGATGGGCTGTTTTCCTGAGCTGTTCAACTTCCGTAATCTTCTTCTTCAGTTGTTCTTCTAGCAGTTGAACTTGGAGAGCTTGATCTTGTTCAACCTGGACTTGCTTCATGGCTAAAGCCAATTGCTTTTGAAGGTTTTGTTTGTCACTCTCTAGTTGATCGATCATGTTAGGTTCCGAGGGTAGGGAACCTTGTGGTCTGGCGATACCTGGAGCAACTACCATTGACGGTCCAGAACGTACTCCATCTCTTGATTCCATAGAAGAGCTCGAAAATTCTGAAGAGTAGCTGCTGCCAAGAGACGGTCCATATAAGGACGGTTGGTGAGGGTAGCGTATCTGAGGTTCTCCTTGAGCAGCAATGGGAGAGCTCAGATTGCTTGCTTGAGCGGCAATGGGAGAGCTCAGATTGCTTGCTTGAGCTGTGAGGAATAGAATGTTACTTATTATAAACAAAAAATATCAGAGAACAGACGATGGTAAAAACAGACCTTGACAGCACAATGTTCCCCAAAGCCTATGTAATGGATTAAGGCTCAGTTATCACATTAACAACCCCATGCAAGGGAAAGTACCTGCACTACACAAAACAAGAAGGACAATTGAACAACAAGCCATTACGCCAATAATAAACAACAGAAACCACCCTATCTACAACAATGAAATGATGAGTCAGCACAGTATCGCATCAGTACTGCACAATAAATTAGTACAAGTACAGTGTTGTACAAGCTTATGTATACGTGCCTTGGCTATTGCAGTGATCGGCTATCAGCTCACAGAGGTCCAGGCGACCAATCACATCCAAGACGTTGTAAAGAATGGTGTAATCGCCTGGTCGGATGGTTCGACTTCCCTCGAGTTTCTTGAAAACGCTCTCAGCACTTTTCAACTTCTCAAGATCCTTGACATGAATGGACGAAGAGCCTCCATGAAAGAATAAGGCCATGTCGTGAACATCCTCCGCTGATAGTTGCCCTCCGAGATCCCCGAGGAGTTTTTTATGGGAAGAGATAAACGAATTTTGTCCTTGACCAGCTTCTGTTGGATTAACTCCCGGTCCCGGTATCGGCTTGATCACAGCACTACTACTGGTGGACCCTTTTAAAGCACGATACTGTTCTACTAAATGGCTCTTCCGTACAGTTTCCAGGACTTCTTGCAAGAATTGGAGGTTGTTGGGGGTAAGGAAATTTTTCTCTTCCATCAAACAGAATATATCAAACCCAGACATAGCATCTTCGAGTTGCCTCCTTGGTAGGGCATTGTCTAGCATAAACCTGAGGCTGCTGACTTCGGATTGAGACAAACTGTTAGAGATTTGGTAAAGAAATCGTCTGAAAAGGAATGTTTCTGGGTCCATCTTGTGTGTTGACTTTTAATATGCTGACTGTGCAGTGAAGGGAATTCCCTAGCTTGTTTACGGTGACCTCATAATTATTAACAAATGATATGAGGGAATTCCCTTAACAAGCATGGCTTGGAAGAAGGTGCTCTATGAGAAGCAGGCTTATGCTGACAACTATGTAGAGCCTGAGCAGTTTCTGGATGGCCTCAGGAAGAATTGTGAGTTTTTTTAACCTTGTGAATGAGTTCGAGTACCCCCTTCCTTAGAACGGCCAGTTGTTTTTCTGATCACTAGCACTACACTGGAGGCTACTCCTTTTGCCTTCAGAAAGGGAGTGGTAAAGGTGCTCATCAAAAAAGTTGTTCCGTTCGTGAAGAATCTCATGCTACCATAAGAATGCAGACATCACAAATAATTATACTTACGTGCGACCGCCCACACACTGATTATGACTGCATGAAATATCACAGGCCTCGAGTAGAAACACATCAACTAGGCTAACATTTTTTATCACCCACGTATCGCGATGGTAATTAGCGGTTCATTTTAATTGCATTCCACCGGGACAAATATTTGATAAGTACATTCCCAGTTCCTTTTCCGAAGGTGAAAATGGCGTGGCCTCCGGTTTAGAATTGCACCATATGTAACCCAATTCCTGGACGCTTGCATAGGTTTGGGATTCGGGAACCACTGCCATCTCAGCGTGCACAAATCACTTAAAAATCAGTGCATTGATGTCATTTGCGGTCACGTGATAACGTCCAGGCCAATACACGTAGTGATTCGTGCACACATGTCGGACCTCCTCTGCTGCCATGTCAGGGTTTGTTCCTGTTGCAGAAATTAAAAAAAGCCCAATCAGATTGTAGCATTCGAGTGCTGAAGGCGTGGCTCATCAATGAACAAGTCCGTAACTATTCAAATCAAAATGCAATAGTAGACAAGCCAGCTTAAGCCAAAAACATGCCATGCCAGGGTTTCATCTAGTGGGGGGGGGGGCTGGGGTGAACCTTTCCCCCCCAAAATTTGTATGTAATAATGACATCATCACATTAGTACTGTCTATGTGCAATATGTAACTAGATCTACTGTGATGCACTAGCATGTAATAGGCGGTGTGGTCAACAAATGTAGGAGTGGCCAAACATTTTGCAGCGTGTGTACACCTTCTCCCCCCAAACTTTTAATCCTAGATGAAACCCTCCATGTGCAGTAGCATACAAAATTAACTATTGCAGTTTTTGCCCACTTTAGCAATTCATTTAGCCACACCGTAAGACTAAGTACCCGTACGAACACCCAACCTTACTTGAGCTTCCAGGGTTGTGCTTCGACCAACTATTATAATTATGTGATCGTAAATCTGCCAGTATTAATAATTAAATCATCCCTACCAGACTTGTTAAAACGTTGTTACGTTGGTCGGTATGTGGTTACGATGTAATTTATATTGCAGTGTACACCAAGACCTATACCCTGGGAGAGCTCATTCTTTCGTCAATTGTTGTCTCCGTGCAGCTATCGTGGTAAGGAGTTGTTCTAGTTGGTTTGGCGTATGCACTTAGGAATGTAGTATCCATGACTTTACCTAGTCTCATGAATCAGCCGCACCTTTGGTGTCCGTCTGAGCACTCTTTACGTGAACTCATGGGCCACGGTGGATTTCCAACGTGACCAATGAGATTGCTCACAAGCATCAGGTGACTTGAATAGGAGGCAGCAAATAGTGAAACTTTACATGCGGTTGAGCAGCAAGCAGTGATGTGGCTGAACAGAGATAGCGGATGTGGTTGCATTTTTATGGTTTTGTTAGCTTGTACAGTGACGTAATACATTCCATTGTGAAATGATTTCACGTAAAGAGTGCTCAGACGGACACCAAAGGTGCGGCTGATTCATGAGACTAGACTTTACCTACTGTTTTGTGTTATGTTACCCATGGCCGGCAATTATTTACTACAGCTCATTCATACACTATACATGCAATGTGTGTGAATAATTAAGTTCGATAATCACAATGTGTAGAGCTACATCTTTTGTCAACTCATCAGATGCTCTTATGTTTACTACAGCGTGTGTCTGTTTGTGGGTGTGTACTGGTACATCCAGGAGGGCTGGCTCTATCCTCTCACACTCTTCACAAGCTCCACTGCCCTCACAGCTCTCGGGTACATCCTCACCACCCCTCTCACCACCATCACTGGTGCTTCAGGTGAGTGCTTACCATGCACCCTATTCATTTATGTTGTGCTGCTAGTGCACACGGCTGGTGGATTATTTCTAGAATGGCTGGAAGTATAGTGCATAATTATAATTATAATAATAGTGATCTCACATTTCTTGACAATGGTCATTGTAATTATAAGGACTAAAAACCCCGTTGTAGTTAGACCTCACTTCACTTTCTCTAGCCAATAAATATTCCCCAACTCACAAGTACACTTCACTCTCGAGTATTACGCATGTAGGTGTGGTAAGGGACCAGTTTGTTCCCTCTCTCCTCTTTGTTCTTTTCCTCGCTGGAGTCTCCCCCATCCTGAGAACACTCACTGAGTCTATCTCTACGGACACCATATGGGCAATGACAGTAGGTCCATCACTAGCAGCTGTGTTATGACGTCTGCTTGAGCATTGGATCCGCCTATTAGCGCAGAATGAGTACAATGTGTAAACCTTTTACAGCTACAAGTACGTTTTACTGTACCCAAAATACACATATCTCAGACAAGCTTGTAATCAAATTTGTGCCTGTTTCCTCATGGCCATTCTCTTGATAATAGGTGGGAATGATGGCGACTCACCTCGTGTTCCACAACTATGGCAGTGAAGATGGAAGGTACACTCACATAATGTGCAACATTCCTTCAAATCGTTTATCCCCTCCTTGCAGAGCGAGCAGGGCTATCTCTCTGAATGCTGCTATATTCGGGTCAGTGTGTCTGGCCTCGAGACTGCCCTCTGCCCTGGGGGCATTTGTCGTGGTCATGTTTGCCGTTCAACTCTTTGCATTGGTTCCCCAATTGAGAGCACGGGGCAGAGTGAGTAACTACATGTGTATGTCACCTGAGTTTGCCTCGGCCACAAATATTTAAATTTAGCCTTTTGTCCTTTTTTAGCTGCAATATGAGCTGGCCTAAGTAGTTAGACTTTGAATATTGCACTTATATAGTACCATTCTTTTGATGCCTTGCCAAGTTTCAGTTCCTATTAAACCCAGACAGTCAGTCAATTAAATCACATGATTTATTGCCTGGGGGTGCGCATTACGGTTGTGTGTCTGTGTGTTTGTATGTCAGTGTCTGTGTGTTTGTGTAGACTGCTGCTGTAACAGCTGCTCAAGGATCAATGAAGTGTAAGTAAGAGTTTCTATAGGCTTCTAGTCATCTTTTCTTGGATTTTAATTCGTGGATTTGTAAAAATAATGCTTCGTTCTCGAGTTATGAATACTTAGAATGTTACTGTAGCCTTTTTCAGAAGAGTGTGTAGCAAATCTTGTCCATGGAGTGTTGCTACTCTACTTAGTAGTGAGCTTTGCACTAGAATGCTAGCTATTGGTGGCTACAAGAGTGAGAAAAGAGCTGCAAGGATCTACATAGCCTCGATTCAAGGCCGATTAAAATACGGCCTGGTATCTATTGCATGGTGATAGTGCGCGTTAGTTTATTCTCCATAATCTGGGGAATCCCCTTTTTTCTTTCTCTCGTATTTTCTATCTGTACATCTCAGCTTAGCTCTCTATTGCGTTGTTCCAGAAGGCTTTCACACTAGTCTGAAGCCAGAAGAGGCTGTCATCTACCTCTATGACGGTTGTATGGTCAGGATGTCTTAACTGGGATCTGTACAGGCTATGGGAAGTGTATGGTGCCTCTTAACTGCTACTTGCGAAGACAACCCGGCTATAGGACCATCGTAGACGTAAATGAGAGCCTCCAAACTAGTGTTCAAGCCTTCTAGACCAACGCAATAGATTGCATAAGCCACAGCTTCAGTAATGGAGATAAAGTATTACGGAACATATTCTTAGTAAACAGACTAATTTATGGTAAGGTTTTATGTTCGTAGTACGATTACCCATATTCTGTGTAATTTGAAGCGCATGCGCACTATCACCCCTGCAATAGATACCAGGCCGTATTTTAATGCGGCCTGGAATCGAGGCTAGGCTCTACACTGATGCAGCAGCCATTAATTTTAATTACTCGAAACTGTATTAGAATCGTAGGTACACATGGTTGCAGAAGAACTTCATACTTTTGACATAACAATCATGATCGATCTTTTCCCACTTTTTGAGTTTCCCTGCATTCATGTGTGTATTAGAAATACCAAAAGTATATGAGAAGAGAGTATCGAACGTAGGCATACTGTACATCAGATGTATGCGAAGAGTAACGTGAATTCCTGTATCTGTCGTGAGCTTGGAATTTGCACACTGGCCAATCCAAGTGTAGGTGATGTAATCTACTCATTTATTACATCACCTACACTTGGATTGGTCCCATGACAGATACAGGAAGTCACGTTACTCTCCGCGGGCTTGGAATCTGACCAATCCAAGTGTGGGTGATGTAATCTACTCATTTATTACATCACCTACACTTGGATTGGTTAGTCCAAGCCCATGACAGATACATGAAGCCACGTTACTCTCCGCGGGCTTGGAATCCAAGTGTGGGTGATGTCATCTACTCATTTATTACACCCAAGCCCCATGACAGATACAGGAAGTCACGTTACTCTCTGCATACATCTGATGCACAGTATGCCTACGTTCAATACTCTCTCTCTCTATTATATACTCATGGAAATAGCTAGTATACTTTATGTTATGTAGCTTTGACACATCCACCGAGGCATCAGCACCCGCGGTGCTTTCATTATGCTAGTAGTGGATGAATGATGACATTGATTGAAAGGTCACTATTATTAATTTGCTGGTGACCTTTCACCATAATTATTAGTCCATCCTTTTAAAGTCGAGGACCTCAAATGTGTGTCGTTCAAATTGGGCATGAATGATTTACATCTAAGTGTTTGCTTATAGTTTGATTATAGATCAACACCTTTTTAGAGAGTTCTAGGGACTGTTTTGGCAAGCGTTGGATAATGAATTGTCATAGACCATGGCCACACATAGAACCCACTTGTTTTCTGTCATCATTATACATGTAAGCAGCAGCAGCACATAATTATACACGTAGCAGCCTTGGCAAGGCTTATATAGTTACTCCCAGAGTTGGTATGACTGGCACGGTGAAGTTCTAGCAGATTGAGCAATAATTATCCGCCCACGCCCGCCCACGATGTTATTGCTGAGTGTATTCAGAGGCTAATCGCTTGAGCTGCACCACGCCTGTCATACCTCCTCTGTCATCTGGTCATCCCTCCTCTGTCATCTGGTCATACCTCCTCTGTCATCTGGTCATCCCTCCTCTGTCATCTGGTCATACCTCCTCTGTCATCTGGTCATCCCTCCTCTGTCATCTGGTCATCCCTCCTCTGTCATCTGGTCGTACCTCCTCTGTCATCTGGTCGTACCTCCTCTGTCATCTGGTCATCCCCATAAGTGGTTAATAACCATTTCACATGATGCCACATTGACCCAAATTTCATGATAACTAGAGTCATCACTTGTTGCTGGTCCCATTTTACAGTTTCATCCTATGTTTGGTATGTGTATTAGCATGCAAAAGTTATAATCATCACATAATGTATCCTAGCTACGTGGTGTGCAGAAGGTTGGACTGCATCATAAGTCATATAAGATTTCCTACACATTTCACTGTGTTACCATAGATACTGCACAGTGATCTACGTGTGCTCTGGCTTTACTGAGTTTTAACTGACTAGCTTTTCCTGTAGTTAGGCTGAACCAGGATTAGCTAGAATCAAGAGTAGAGAGAGAGAGTATCGAACGTAGGCATCAGATGTATGCGTAGAGTAATGTGACTTCCTGTATCTGTCATGGGCTTGCAATTTACACACTGACCGGGTGATGTGACGTATTCTACTATTTACACAGTATGCCTACGTTGGATATTCTCTCTGTTATAATTATACTCTTGCTAGAGTATATATTATAGTTAGGGTTGTGTGTATTGTCCAGAGTCTCTTAAATAACTAAGTCACAAAGTAGACCCTAAGATATTTCTGCCTAAAGTTACACGCACATACATGTAAAGAGGGGATCCTTGAGGATGAGGTCAGGTTATGGAAGCTTTGCGAAGGGCCCTGCTCTCAGTATATCTAATAACGATACCAAACCAGCAGAAGTTTGCGTTAACAACTGTGTCAACAAAGTGCTAGTTTAGCAAACAACTTAATTGGTGCACGTGGTCGTGTCCAACATCCTCTACAGGTGGTGTGAGTGTGAAGTAATCTGATTACGTAATATCAGTGTGCATATTGCTCAGCTGCTCCTGAGTGTTTTAAATTTCGAGGCACTTAAAAGTTTATGGATTGGCCTCTTAAAGCATTTCGTTCGCGCTATTTGGTTAAATGACGTTGTTGTGTCTTTCATTAGCTAAGTATTTTGTGGACCTCATTTTTGTGTAGGATTGCTAACCCACGAAACTTAAGCCTCTCTAAAACTTCACGCTATACGGTACGTAGTTCAACGATAATTATGTTAATAGCCTCAAAGCCATTACGCTTAATTAAGGAGAGAGGGAAAAATCCCTTATCTGATCAGGTGTTAAAGTTTAAAGCTTATTAAGGCCATTTCATGTGCTATACGAGGAGTCCCCATTATGGCAGAATTGTAGTAACTCCACAGCACCGTAGTTTTTAGTGTATATATGTATATATCATCTGAGAGAATATGCATTGTTTATAGGTCATGACACCATACTGCACTATTTTCCTGTTGGGACTTTTGATGGGGATTTCCCTCCCTGTGATCATCTCAATCTCCATACCAGCTGCCGTGCTCTACCTATTGTCTGTGAGCACAGTCAACATCCTCTGCCCCCTATGGCTGCATCGGCTACAGCACCTCAAAAAGTATGTCATACTTTGTGTAAAGTATGTGATTTCCATAACGTTAAATGTGAGGTAGTTGCATGTATATATAGCCATGGTATTTCTGGAATTAATGCATGAAAGCAAACCAGTTCCTAGTAGTCTCTGAGTAGACTGGACTATTGTAAATTCAACACAAAGGATGTATTTGTTGTTGTTTTGAAAACCCAGTGTACACTGAAGCCTTCTTTGTGGCATGAACAGACTGTATTGTCACCTAAAAGGTCACCCACTTTTGGCTGAATGGAAGTAAAGTAGTGTTGTTGAAGTTGAGTGCCAGATTGTTCCCCCTCATTCCAATAAAAGTCTGTATCTAATTTGCTACTTCCTCTTGTTATGTCTCTCATGAGTACACCCAGTTGTTCAGAAGTAAATAAAAAAGCAGTTTCTTAATTTTTTTTACGTCCCTGCCTACTCACTTTGCCTACTCACTTGACTAGTATCGTAGCTTACCATACATGTGTTTTTGATCGTAATGATTTTGCATATTAACCCAGCACAATACATGGACCATGGGACGAAGCGGTACTACAAACATAGAATATAATAATAGTGAGTGATTTTATGAGGCAATCAGTGCATGTCAGTGACTATACATATCACGTGATTTCTACAGGTCATCAACTACAAAAATAAGAATGGTGACTGATAAGAATGGTGAGTGCTTTTATGGTGCAATCAGTGTATGTAAGTGACTATACATGGCATGTGATTTCTACAGATCATCATCTTTCAAGTTGAGTCTCAGAGCCAGTCGATTCAATAGAGTTTGTTGTGCATTCAGTTTTCTCGTTAAATCTTCGATTTGTGTGTCTTTCTTGTTGAGTTCAGCCCCTATCATTCTCTTGAACTGCTCGTACTCTTCTCGCAACTCGGACTCTTGAAAAAGTTTCTGTCTGGAGAGTGCCATCAGGAGATCATTTGTTGAAGACCGAGACTCTGTGTGTTTGCTGTTGTCATTTTCACGACCTTCTTCTGAAGTGGTTAATTTCTCGAGCAGCTGTAAAGTATCCGTGCTTCCTTGGTTAAGAACAGGAGAGGCCGCAGCTGTAGACTGAGCAAGTATCTTCGTCTGAGTCTCCCCTGAGGCCAATGACTGAACACCTGTGTATAATAATCACCATCATTAGTTTGTTTTGTTAACCTATAGTGCAGATAATGTGTGGTGTCATATTGTGTGTGTGTGTATAGTACCTTGAGTTGATGTTGAAGAATGATTTATGAATGTTTCCACAATTATGCTCAAATCTCTTCTGCCAACTTCTTGTAGTGCTTCCATTAGGAATTGTAGATTGTTTGGTCCGATTTCTCCCCTCTTTTCTAGAAAAGACAACAGTTCTATACCTGAATGCACAGGCCTGGTTTCATCTGAGCATAAAAACTTAATTTGTTGAATGTTCTCCAAAGTAAGTCTCGATCCAATAGTCTTAAGCAATCGCTTAAAATTCATTAGGCTTTCACTTGAGAAAGAATTGTGACATTTGTGAGGCTTTGCCTGGCATCCAAATCCTTGGTCATAGAGAGAGCTAACAATGTGGAGTTTATCGTCAAGCAGCTGTTCCAGAAACGAAAGGTCCTTTTGGTTAAGCTTTCCTCGTTCTTGAAGTAATATCAAGAATTCGTAAATGTTACTTGTTTTCTCTAATTTTGAGTCCGGTATGTATGTTCCAGCTAGCATCTTCATCATGGCTAAATCATCAGATCCAAGTTGATCTCCCAAGTTTTTGAGAGCTCGTGTAAACTGGTAATTCATTCTTCTACAATCAGAATTCTTTCTTTCTCTTGGCTCAGGAGAAGGGTTATTGGAACAGGTTTTTTCACATGTGTAGACGTATCCATCTACAAGATCGCATAAGTCCCATCGTCCGCAATCTTGAAGAAGTCGGTAAAGAAATTCTGGCTTTTGTACAGTGATACATCTTGCTCTCCGGAGTGCATTACAGAGCTCAAGTGCACTTGAAATTCCATCCAATTGCCTCAACGATAACACAGAGCAACAAAGAAGTTTCAGAGCTCCTAAATCTTCATTTGAATCTAGTTGAGTATCAATTCGTTTTAGCAGAGCCTTGAAGTCTCTCATTGATTTCATATGCCCGAAACTTGGCCTTTGAAAGCTGCCAGATGATCTGCACTGCTCATCAAAAAAGCTATCTTCTGAGACAAGACCTTCTTTGCCAAAACCGGCTTCATACACAGCTCTTAGAAGGGCACCACTAGAGTCATGGTTGCGTAGAACTGTTTTGAGTAAGGTGATGTTTAACGGTGTTACAAGCTGTTTTTCAACAAAAATGTCGAATAGCTGCTCATAAGTCGAGACACCCAGGCACTCTTGATCTGTGAGGTGCTTCTGCACTATTGAGTCATGGAGTGTTTCCTGCAGTTTTGATTGCCATAGCTGTCCTGCTAACTGTCTCAGTATCTTGTAGAAGGAATCCTGAGCAGTAGATTGAAAGCCAAAATCACTACTATCATACATTATGAGTCTATATTACACACTTATAGCTATTATACTAGAACCGATCTTACCAATTTATTGTTGGTGAAGGGGTTTTATGGAGAGTAGTTAGAAGCACAGCAAGAGCTTAATTCCCCTTGTGTTACTGCAAGCGCTGTAACATTACAATACAGAAGCATGCAGAATAGTTAGTCATGCATGTGGTATGTCCACTGTGGTCAGGCATACGATATTTGCTTTTGTGACTCGTGATCCTTTACCAATTTCTACGTGAGTCAACACTTATTAGATAAGGAGGATCCTCAGAAACAGCTAAAAAGAGGGAAAGGAGGCTTGCTAGACCCAGAGAAAGATACAGGGTACACAGGAGCAGCAAGAAGTGAAGGTAACGGATCAGGTGTCATATACGGCACCGGCAAGGTAACTGACTCAAACGGTTCTGCAGGTGTTTGCCTAACATAAATAAATGTTGTGTAGAAAGTGCACAAACCGGCAGAAAGTGGCCAAACATTATTAAATGTTCATTACACTTACAGAGACTCCAGAGGCCACACAGGCACGCTTGAAGCAATACATGCAGGCATAGGTATACAGAGTGAATCCCGACATGCCTCTATTCGAACAGTCTAATCCAAGATGCTGTTTATATCTGCAGTCATGCCAATAATGTCCATCTATCGATTACCACTTGGACAATATGAATACGCAGGCCATGTCATCAACTTGCCACAAGATGTGGTGTCATTTGCACAATATCTTTCAGCAGAGTTGGATGCGTCGTCGCTTGCCCCATGGCGCTTGCGTCACCCTAGTTATTTTGTTCACATGCGCAACTATAGTTGCACGTCATGACTCAGGAGTCAGACGTCAGGCCATAGGCAGGGCCTATCTATGGTCAGGCCTAATAGCTCGGGGGCAAAATCTAGAGAGCTAGGATTATTATCTCTCTTCCCCCCCCCCCTCTGAGAAAAGGTCTGGTCCCCAGACTAAGTCAGGCCTTGACTAATTTTTTGCTTAAATTTTTGCTTCCTGTATATATATCCATTTAATTTTGTTTTTATTGTACACGTTTGCTTAGAGTTGGTGTTAGAGGTCTACTCTAGCCTCGATCCCAGGCTGAGTTTTCGCTTTTATAACGGTTAGGCAAACAATATCGTTATAAAAGTGAAACTCGGCCTGGGATCGAGGCTAAGGTCTACTCATGTAATGGTCAATGAATCATTTACAAGGAATGTAACAATAATTATAATCAAGCTCTATATATACACACAGTCTCACGACAGGAAGTGTGCAAGTGGCCTCGTTCCCATGCAGGCCAAATCGGGCTGGGGACGAAGCTAGTATGCAAGATGCATGCAATCAGCTGTGCCTGCATTGTGGCTGCACAATGTAAGATTTGATGTTTACAGTTGAGTTTTCTCATATAAGTGTTATCAACCTTACCATAGTTATAGGGTAAACTGACTCACTCTCAAGATTGCCTTCGAGATTTACCTCCCCTGTGACCAGCTGTGAGGACTTTTACCCGATGACCAACCCTACTGACACCATAGTATAAAGCCTGGTACAAATTCATACATGTAGGTGGTTTGACAATCAATGGTTGCATAATAATTATATTAAAGAGTATTATAAGTTATGTGGCTGTGGCAGGTGTTGAGTAGATCTATCAATGTTTCAGCAACACAGTGAAGCTAATACAACAACCGACCTACCCCCAACCACTGAAATCAACTACTAAAAACTCTAAAGATAGTCCTGTACAGGTTGCCCCGTGTGTGGGGGACAGATTCCTAGCGATAAACGCCACCCTCGTTGTCAATATAAAATATGAAACACCTTGACGACTGCCTCCAGCATGATGGTCAATGCTCACCAGACTCACCAACTAAGAATGTAATTATGAACCATAATTAATAGAATTATTATTTTGGTGATTACCATTGTGATCATGATAGCCCTATATAAAATAATTATGGCTATGAGTAAAACAAAACACCAGAGGAAAATAGATTGAACTATAATGTTTTACATGTTAATATATAACTCTAGTACAGCAATGTTGAACCTATATAAAATATGAAAATAATAAGCACACACTCATATGCGTACGGGGTAAACTCACACTGTTGCTAGGAAGGAGTAACGATGTCTGAAGAGTCCACCCGGTACATCCACACGCCGGGCACCCCCACGTTGCTAGTGGTTGTGAGGTTCCTGATAGCCTCTGATCTAGATCCAGGTAGGGTCACAGAGCGAACCCCATCACCACCGTTGATTCCAGCCAGTGCACGACCAGCCCTTGTCCATTGTATGTCATTGTACAGGAAGGTAACAAATGAAATTTGACCATCTGTTGCCATGACAATTTGAAAGGTATTTTCCTGAAGAGAATAATTATTATTGACAACTGTCAAGTATTATGTATCACGACTAACCCCAGTGGCACCAAATGGAGGGACTTGAAGCCAAGTTGCAATGAACAGCAACACAGGAGTGAAGGCAGGCTGGTCAGGGAAGGCAGTCCTAACCTCATTGGCAGCTCGTGAGAGGAGCAGGTCGTCTTGGGTCTCTCTGTAGAGTACTAACCCTCCTGCAGATGGATTGATATCAGCCCAGAAAGGGGCTAATACCGGGGGTTGGACGATGAAAGCGGGAATGGAACTATATTAAGCGATGCAAAGGATCTGTTAAGGGACACATCTCCATTGCTGTTGATCTGAAATTTAATTTATGTTAATTTATGTAACACAAATGAGCTGACTTACAAAGACAGATGTGTAAGCTTGTTCCAGGAACCTAAAGGGACCATTCTGTAACTCAACTCCTAAAAATCCATCATCAGATGAGGAGCCTCGTAGAAATGAAGTGCAGTAGAGCTCAGACTCACCTGATGGAGGCAATAAATTAACAGCTAGGTAATGCATGCATCCAACTGCTCACCGTCACCAGAGAGTAGGGTTACAGTGGCAGAGTTCTGAAACAAGCCCAGAGGTGCCGCTGTAGCCACTGCGATGAGTATTTGACTGTTTCCACTGAGAATAGTACTAAAATTCAGTTGAGTGTTGGGGCTAGAGTCAGAAGGAAAGGTCAGTGTTGTGTTGAACACAGTGTCTACCGCAATGATGATGTCAACAGGAAAACCAAGAGTCCCAGATACCAGCTCAATAACCATGGTAACCTCTCCACAAGCTGTAAACATATCTTGCGTGAACCTGAATACTGGCTCTGTGTGTGTGTGTGTGTGTGTGTGTAGGAGGGGGGATACTAATTTTGTACACAACAATAATTCACCTACCATCACTATTGACGATAATAACGGTGGTGTTATTGATGATGGTGACATTAGGATCAAGAGAATGTCCTGTCAACTGGAACACCTCATCCAGCTCTACCAAACCTTCCTTAGATATCTCAACGTCTATGCACATCTGAGATCCAGGACCGCCACGAACGGTTCCATTGAAGAACGTAACCGTGGTGTTGACAGCGCTGTAGTCATCCGGCTCTATATAGAGAGGGGAGTCAACAACATGGCAACACTGCATGAGTAGCTATAGTTACCAGTGGCATTTCCATCCTGTGAGACAACTCTTACTACCACGTTCCTGGGCAGGGTGCCATCAGTAGCTATCTCCACACATGCGATTACTGCTCCAGTCTGTTCTGTTACGGAAACCACCTCCTGACTGAACCGAAAGTCAAGTGCTGTGCAAGAAAAAGCATACGCACGTGTTCATGTACATGCATGTAGCAATGAATAACATTTTCAGCTAATGTTCTCACTGTCAGTTTACACAACATGTACTGTTAGCGGGTATATATTTCTAGGGTATAAACTATCGCGGATATTCGTGGGTATAAATGTTCGTGGTATAATAATTTAGCGAAAACCACAAACATTATTTTGTACCTTCGAAATATACCGATACGGCATGTAAAGAAGATGCCCACGTAACTTACGTAAACTTGCAGTAACTTGTTTAATTCTCCCTGGTTGTACTCTGAAACACGTGTACGGGTATAAAAGACAGTAAATTAAAACAATCAACATTGTGTAGCTCTTTGGATACCTGTCAGTACAGTTGGTTATCACATCAATCACTGTGGTTAACACTGGGTTGAGAGTTTGCCGATTAAGAATCGTAAGGCCAAGCTCACTGTCAGTGTAATCTAAAGTAACATTAAACCATAATTATTTTGTCAATCGATAAAATTCTCCAACTTACTACACGTTATTGGCTCATCAAGAGCCACACGCCTTGCTCTTTGTAGCCTTCCTAGCCCTAAAGTTCCCGGGTCTATGGCGGGAGGTTCTAGCTCTTCTTGAGAGAGCAGATCATCACCTTCCAACACCTGACCGAGATGGCCTGCCAGGAGACTAGCGGTGACCTCAGCTTCCCGACCACTGGGAACAACCAGCTGCAGGGGATGTTATGAGGACACGGCTCAGACTATCAGTATATAATGGTCACCTGTGGCGAGATGTTGCCAAGTTCAGGGATGGTCGTGAAACTGGTGTAGAAGACAAACACTCCAGCTCGAGTCAGAGGGCCTGCATGTGTGTGTGCAGTGATAGGAGGTCAGAGGGCCTGCATGTGTGTGTGCAGTGTTAGGGGGTCAGAGGGCCTGCATGTGTGTGTGCAGTGTTAGGGGGTCAGAGGGCCTGCACGTGTGTGAGCTCTAGTAGTGTTAGGGCCAGTGCATGTGTTAACCTACCTGGGCCAAGAAAGACAGTGATGGAACCATTGGTTAGGGGGGCCTCTCGGTAAAACTCTTGTTCGGAGCCACTGCTATCCAATACTGTCAGTCTGTTAATTGGAGCTGGCAGCCTGCAAATTTCAATTAAAAACACAGAATCCTCACATGTGAGCATACCTCCTGATCACATTCATGGAGTCCATGTCGACGATGCTGACGACTCTGTTAATATATGTGATCCCAGCATCAAATGGAATGTTGGCTTCATCTACACTGCAAGCCTGACTCTTAGCCTCCTCTTCTGTACTTCGTCTCAAACGATGCACATAGTCTACACGTCTTCTCACTCGGGCATTCTGTACATGTATGTCTATGTCTATTAATAATAACGTTGCCTTACAAACTGCTCAAGTTTCCCAGGTGCCCCAGTACCATCAATTCTTGTTGCCGATGAAGTCCCATCATCAAGCCTACTCAAGAGGGCGGTGCTGACACACACAACAGTAGCTGAGAATCCAGGGAAGCGTCCCATATCACTGGTCCTCAATACCACCTCAACGGTACCTGCAGTATATATAGTGAGAGAGAGGTAGTCGGAAGATGAGGGATTATCTCACCGCTGTCAATTTGTGACCGGAGGGAGTTGGTGGTGATATCACCACACACTTCAAGGAACCCAAAGTCACCTCCTCCTATGCTCACTTGAAGGTAGTCCACACACCTTTAGAAGCAGCCAGCAGGTAACTTAAAAGTACTTTACAAATGATACATTTCTTACCTTGTTCTGCCAGTATCGTCGCTGCATGACGGTGGTTCCAGATCCAAAGACATGAGGTTGAAGAAAGAAAAATGGTCGCTGGGACATTGCACTCTGTATCGTATTAGCTGCTGGTTACCATAGCTATAAAAAACAAAATAATACAGTGACCTGGGTGAAAAATTAATGGGATTACTTGTGTCTTCCAAATCCTGGAGAGAAAAGATAGTAAATTCTAGGATCTCCACCAACTGTAGGGAGGGATTGTAGGCTGCTACCACGGAAGCGAACCTCACACCTCAGGGGACCACCACGAATCCTTGTACTGTACACTGCATACTCACTGCATCAGCCATGCGTGCAAGGTAGAATCAGTGCATAAAGTTTATTGTTGCCTTTTAACCTCTGAGTATATATAGACAGGGTGCATCCTGGTATATATTTATGGCATAATTATTGCACTGTGGGAAAATGACCACACGTAGTACAGTGGCAGATCCAGGAAAAAGGGTTTCAAATTTTTGGGGTTACGCCCACTTCCAGTCACACGTTGTGCAAGGAAAATCCCATTCTCAGCCAGGGGAAGTGACTGCCCCATAATAGCTAGGCTTGCGTAGAGCTAGCTAGCTGCTACAAACAGTCGACTAGCTAGCCTAGGCAAACCATTGACTTTAAACACCCCCCTTTGGCAGTTGATACATCAAAACAACAGGTACAATCATTGTAAAAAGCTAGCTGGTATAGCTACTAAAGCCATATAATATAGCTATAGACTGAAAGGGGGGACCCGTGGCACCCTGGGATCTCCCCCTGGATCCGCCACTGACTATAACTACCAGCCAATAACAGCTTGTGACATGTAATAACTAATACCACATGACAAAGGCATATCTATATAATTATAGAGCATACTTGTCTTGTGGAATATTACTTCTCCGTGTGTTAACAATTCTGCAGGGGAGCACATCCAAACGGTTGAGCAGACACAATGGTGGAGAGCCAAACTCTTGGCAGCAGCTCCTGCATCAGCATCAAATAAAATTATAGTAGAAGACATAAAGGGAGGTTCACCATTTCACAAGGACACCCAGCAATGCTGCTGCAATAATCAGTAGCTGCATGTTGATAGCGATCATCTGCAAGTTTTCTTTCCATGTCACGAGGACTGCAGGCAATCTGTCTCTTTATATACTGGCCTTGTAGCATGGCGATACCAGTGGAATGTTGTGTCACAAGATTATAGACAGCATATAGGAGATGGCTATAAACAGTTCAGCATGGCTACTTGGGAATGGTTATTAGTTTAACACCTTGGTAAAAATATTTATCACATGGATGTTCACACACAATTCTAAGAATTGCACTGTAAGCATACAGGTATCAGGTTATGGTATCGATCAAGTATAATGCATACTGGAAATACGTGACAGGGCCTAATAGAAAAACAATTACCCTTATGGAGCAAACCAAGCAACAAATTTACAGCTATTCTAGGATTTTGATTTTCTTTCATAAGAAGTAATTATTCTTTGTATAGCCGTCATAAAGAAGCCATTGAACTTCATTCATGCTGTTATTGAGTTCTTGTATGCGGAAAGAAAATCTACGTTAACATTACTTTCTTATCCACCCTTTCACTCGAAAATAGGTGCAAGATAGGTGATACCGTAGTTGATGTAATAATTATTAGTGCCAGAAAAAATTATTATTTTTGCGAGACTATGCACATAAAACAAATAAATTTATATGGTGGTATAATTATGGCCAACAATTTCGTTTTGGACTGATGCTGTAATTACATGAATTACATCAACTACGGTATTGTAATTAATACTAGATCTATCTGATTTAATAATTAGGCTCCATATAAAGGTTGTTTAGGCCCTGTCACGTAATCATGTCAGCTAATAAAGTAGCCATTCATACCTTCTCTTGAGAGAACCTGTGATCATGCCCTTTCAGATTCATGTTAAATATGGCATATCTATATATATAGAACATACTTGTCTTGTGGAATAATACTTCTCCGTGTGTTAACAATTCTGCAGGGGAGCACATCCAAACGGTTGAGCAGACACAATGGTGGAGAGCCAAACTCTTGACAGCAGCTCCTGCATCAGCATCAAATAAAATGATAGTAGAAGACATAAAGGGAGGTTCACCATTTCACAAGGACACCCAGCAATGCTGCTGCAATGATCATTAGCTGCATGTTGATATTAGATTATTATTATTATGATTATAGACAGCATATAGGAGATGGCAGTTCAGCATGGCTACTTGGGAATGGTTATTAGTTTTAACACTTTGGTAAAAATATTTATCACATGGATGTTCAGTTCTAAGAATTGCACTGTAAGCATGCAGGTATCAGGTTATGGTATCAATCAAGTACACATTGTATACTGGGAATACGTGACAGGGCCTAATAGGAAAACAACCCTACGGAGAAAAAACCAAGCAACAAATGTACAGCTATTTATTCTAGGATTTTGGTTTTGTTTTGTAAGAAGTAATTATTCTTTGTATAGCCGTCATAAAGAAGCCATTGAACTTCATTCATGCTGTTCTTGTATAGACTTGCAAGCCGTCACTGTTGCACGGCGAACAGTTACTGTTCACCGTGCAACAGTGACGGCTTGCAAGTCTAGTTATTGTATGCGGATAGAACCGTGTTCAACGTTAACATTACTTTCTCATCCATCCTTTCAAGGTAGGCTAGGTAATACCGTAGTTGATGTAATTACAGTCCCAGGCCGATCCGTCTCCAATTGAACGCTAGGTCGTGCCAGAAAAAAATTATTATTTTGCGAGACTATGTACATAAAACAAATGATGGTGCCGGTGGTATATGCCCAACAATTTCGTTTTAGACTGGCGCTGTAATTTACATCAACTACGGTATTGTAATTATCTGCTTTTATACTTAATAATTAGGCTCCATATAAGGGTTGTTTAGTAATCATGTCAGCTAATATGAAGTAGCCATTCATTGAAAGTTTTACCTTCTCTTGAGAGAACCGTGATCATGTCCTTCATGTTAAATATGGCAATGATCATCACATAAACTAGCTAAACTTACACAGAGATGGGAAGTGTCAATTTTTACAAAAGGAAGAGAATTCCATGCAATAAAACAACATTATGAACTCCTGTTTATATAGTGATGCAGGTATTAGTTATAATAATGAGTGACATCTACATATACTAGATCTAAATAATCATCTCACAGACAAATCTTTTTTGCCAATCACGGTGGTACTGGTAGCTGAGTTAGTAATCTCACTGTCAATGTCAGGCAGTTGAGCAAAGCTAGTTTTTATTGTCCCAGGCTGGAGCATCCCATACATCAGAGGTGTCTCACCGGTACTATTCTGTATGAGGGGGAAGTGGCCGTTTTCGATCGAGTTGAGAACTTTCAAACCTCGCTGCCAGGTGTTGTGTGCCTCTCGACTGATATGACGGACATGTGATGGATTCTGGAATTCTGAGTTCATGCGATTTGGAGCAAATTGTACATGCTGAGATTCACTGTCAGTGATGACAGGGGGTCCTCTGCTGGCTGGCATGGCTTCACCTGGTCCGTGGAGACATTTTCGTAGTTCTTCCTTTGCTAGAGCAATGACTTCTTTTGCTACTTGCTTCCTTGCATTTTCACGGTCTACCTTGCGTCGAGAAGCTATCAGTCGATTGGAGGCAGCCTGGGAAATGGTGCGGATACAAAACACTATTTAGCAATGTTCCAATACCAGGTACATGAATAATGTGTGTATACATATAAAGCAATCTTACCTCAAGCATTGTAGAGTCCAGTTTTTTTCTTGCTTCGTCTCCTTCTTGCAGAAATTTCAATCTCCTCATCTCCATGTACTGCTTCACCATCTCTTGTGCTTCTAGAGCTTGCTCCCTAGCTTCCTGTACAATATCTTGCTTCTCAATGGCTTCATTATCTTTTAAGGACTTCAGATCTTCTTTGAGTAAAGTACCACCCACCATCGTGTTCTGTACACCAAATTTAAGAGCTAAGTTTTGGTCTTGAATCTGTTCTAGTCTTTTTTCGGTTGAAAGATCGTAAGCCTCGGTTTGTTGCAATAAAGTTGACTTTCTCTTCTCCTGTAGTTTAGTTCTTTGTTTTTCTAGTCGGTGATCTTCATCATGTTTCCAATCACTGACACGATCACGTACCTTTCGGTGAAAGATCTCAATGTTAGTCTTTTTTGAAAGTCGCTCATTCCTAACTTTAGCGATCAGGTCCATCTTCTGCTTCAACTTCTCAGACTTCATTTTAGCAGCAGAATGTTTTTTTTCGACTGACTGTAATTTTGAAAAGGTCATTGTTGCTGCTGCTCGTGTAAACAATAACTCATCTTTAGCTGAATTATGTGACTTGTTTTTGATCTTTTGAGGCTCTCGTAGCTTACCAACAACTCTTGAAATTTCATTCTCAGCTTCTCTTATTTCGATTCCATCAATTTTTCTTATTTGAATCAAAGGGGGTCGCTTGTCGTGAGTTTGAATACAAACAGGGGATCCTAAAACTTCCACTGTATCAGTTTCTGTACGGGATTTTTCAGTTTGTTCTTCTTTAAGGTTTGACTCAGCAGTATCAACTTCAGTGATATCACTTTTGGTGTTTAAATGTTTTTCCTCACCAGCTTCTTTCTGAACTATACTGGCTCTCTTTTTCGGTTTCTTCCTGAAAGCATTTCTAAAGTGCTTGTTTACCCCCTCAGGCTCCATCAGCTCAGCCTCGTTGACTGTTTGGTGTAGCTTCCTTAGATTTATATGCAAAAAGTATTTTGCACGAGATGATTTCTTGTCAATTCCAATAGTATGAGTTTCGACAGGATAGGGAGAAGGTGCACTCAGATGTTGAGGTGAGCATGGGGGTGGTGGTGGGTAGGATTTGAGTCGTGTCTTATTTGGTTGAGTCGATGACTTTGGGTTCTTGGTTAGCGGCATCTCGGTAGCGATCACTAAGCTGTTTTGAATGCCGGACGGTTTAGTTGAGGACTGTTGTGCTGTTTTAATTTTCCTGACCTTAACAACAATAGACCTGAACAAAAAAACATGAACGTACATGTACGTGTGTAAACCAAAATTAACAACCAATGTAGGTTCTATCCAATGCCATATTACAGCCAATAAGTACACAATAGTACAGTACCGATTAAACACACCTTATTCTTTGGTTAGTACTCTTTGCTAAAGCTTTCCGAACCATCCATCCTCGAATGTACCTTTGAAGAAAGAGGACTGGAGAGTGCTTTGCTAGCACTCTACTAACAGCCAATAACACACCATAGACACTTTTAAGCTCATCAGCATAGCTCATTCCCTGTAAAGAACGTTTAATATTTATGTAAGAACAAATTAAAGATGAGTTGAACACCTTTAGTGGTGATATGTAGAGCTGTAGATTGAAGTGCCTTGTCAATGACTGAAAGGACTCAGAGAGCTTAACATTCTCAATTATTTCCTCATCAGAAATCACGTGATTGTCCAATGCCCTCAGCGACAAAATGCTATAGATTTGAAGTGCAGTATTTAAATACAACCTACATGTACATGTACATATAAAGTGTGTGTATGTACTGGTCATAGCTAATTTGTAAGACAGTAGGTACAGCAAACATACTATAGACCCAAACTAGATCAAGCTTCATCAGAGATGTATACTCACGAGTTAACGGCATGGTGTCGATAGTGTTTCATTAGAGACAGGGGTGTGTCGTAAAGAGTGAGAATATGAAGGATGTTGCAAGCATTGAGTCGGGCCAGTGCATCCTGTCCATTCAATCCATTTCCATGGAGATAGAGCACTCGGAGACTGCGCAGTGATGACCAAAAATCGCTCCTCGGCAATTGACAGATCTGAATGTGGTGTGATAATTTTTGAGGTGTCAACAAAAATATGTATTGTTAGCTACAGCAACTCAAGGTCCTAAACTATATCAATGGACACATCATTAAAACGAACCTGATTGTTTGATACGTCCAGCTTGAGAAGGTTGATTGAGCCATAGAAAGCAGAAATATCACGCACATAGCACGAACCAAGATTGCAGATCCTGAGCCTTGTGCAAGAGAGGACAGCAATATCATCTAATGCTTGGACATGTGAAAGATTTAGAGATATTCTACAGACATCCTGGAGCTCCAAAACAGCCTCATGGTCTGCTTGAGACTGTAGAATGAGCTCCTCATTGAGATACTTGAGGTAACCATGCTTCAAAGCAGCGTCTATTGTCTCCCTGTGTCTTCTCTCATTATTCTTCTGGTACAAGGTGCTTGCTTGTTTTGCTTTAGGGAGAAGCTGTTGCTGCAGAGGGATCCATTGTCTTGAAGAGCTGGTAGCCATTAATGCTATTATTCTGTTACCACAACGCTAGCGCTAGTGCTGTAAATAATTATAGCACTGAAAGGCTTCTCAAGTACATCGTTTCCATGGTAACAGTGTAGATCTCATGGGGTTACAAGTGCTGGTACTAGAGTAACGATTAATGGCATAATGGGGGATACATATGGAGGGGCAGGCAGGACAAATAATAATTATTAGATCCACCTGGAATCGAGTACGAGTACGAGTAGAACTGTACAAAAGCTACTAATAAAATTATGGCTCCAGTGAACTGGTGATCCAAGATGTTTGCTTGTTTTGTTGTCATCCTCATAATGATCTTTTGCATAGATATAAAATAAATAACTATTGTTTCTTATTTTGTCTATGCAACTGTGATAGTCTTTCTAGCTGCTCAGTCACTGTAGAGTTTGCTGCTCTCTCTCGGACAGTGTTGTATGCCTGCATGTTCTTACGAGTCTCTTCGTCTGCCATCTCCTGAAACTGCTTGTGAGCTGATTGAATCCGGACACTGTGAACCATACTGCCAGTGATCATCACGAAAATGAGGACCATGATGAGAGGAATATGGTTTCGTTTGGGTACGGAGGCTTGGTACATTTTTGCCCATTCTTCCTCACTAATGTTGTAGTAATTTCCTACATCTTCGTAAGCACTCGAATGTGAAGTGGTCTGACTCTGTGTACATTTAATTTGAGACTGAGAATGAAGATGAAAGTCATAATGATATCGTTTCGCTGGATTATATAAAATATTGTAGGCCTCATTGATCTCCATGAAATGTTTACTTGCATCCTTGTTCTTGTTTATGTCGGGGTGATGTTTCTTGGATAGAGTGAGAAATGCTGAGCGAATGTCTCGTTGTGATGCTTTTCGATCCATTCCTAAAATGTCATAGTGTGTCTTGTTACTGTTAGCATACCGGAAGGTAGAGCTGTGAAAGAAGGAGCATCCAGACTGTATCAATCGAAAATCAAGGTACATTGGACATTTTTTGAGCCAAAAACAGGCTGAGCATGAGAGAGCCATGATTTAACTTATGTATTTTCTTTTTCTCATTGCACAACTGAAGGGTTAACAGATATTATCGCACGTGCCATTGGGGTTAAAGAACAAAGCAAACACCCCAGGCCCACCCAACATCTTGTGAACTCCTTTCCGCTGTGTACAGGATCGATCTAGGACGACTAGATGAGCACTGAGCTTGAGGTGGAGCTTGCAATAATGTCTACTGAAGAAGAGACAATGCTAGGCCAGAAAACAGGTTAATGGGTGCATGCAGCGCAGGCAATAAGTATACAGGTATTAAACCAGTAGAAGTTATCTGTGACTAGATATATATCTATGACTGGTTTAGCTTTTCAGTAATTCTTTAGTCAGCAGCTACTTTTAATAGTGAGGTGTTCCTTTTGCAGGTCAAATCATGGACTATGACGAAGCCCCTCCGTCTGGATTTGGCACCGTGCTCTGTACGTGGACGCTGATCATAATCTCTGGGATTCTCATTGTGTTAACGTTTCCCTTTAGTCTCTTTGTCATGATCAAAGTGATCCCTCAATACGAGCGTGCTATTATCTTTCGACTTGGTCGTATCAAGGGAGGCAAGGAACAAGGTCCTGGTCTCTTCTTCATCATACCTTGCATTGATAAGGTGGAAAGGGTAGACACTAGGCTGAAGACTTTCGACGTACCCCCTCAGAAAGTAAGGCAATATAAATTGAAGTTACCGTATTACTGAAAAACCTTTGATAATTAACCTTTGCGTTCTGGCAAGGATCGTGTCATACAAGTACAAGTATATAGGTTTTTAAACTCACAAAACATTCTAGTAATACGGTAGTATAAATATGAGAAATGCAATTACCAATTCACAATTAGTAATGCTGCATTTTCTGCTCCTAAGATGCTCCCTTAGCTACTTTAACAGCCACCCGCAACTGTCCATTTTTCTTCTCCAGATATTGTCCAAGGACAGTGTGACGGTAAATGTGGATGCAATTGTTATCTTCCGTATTGTAGACCCAGTTATATCTGTGGTTAAAGTGACAAATGCCGACAGGGCCACTCGTCTCCTCGCTCAGACCACCCTCAGAAACATCCTAGGCTCTCACAAGCTTTCAGAGCTTCTGGAGAGTCGTGAATCCATTCAGCAACAGCTTCGTCAGCAATTGGACGAGGGCACCGACCCCTGGGGCGTCAAGGTGGAGACTGTAGCAATCAAGGATGTACGTATTCCTAAGGAGTTGCAACGATCAATGGCAGCTGAAGCTGAAGCCAACAGAGAAGCCAAGGCTAAGGTGATACAAAATGTGTATATACATTGTATAGGGTACGTGGTTGAATTTGTGTCTGTCGCACTTGAAGTATACTAAGTCTTCCCTTAATTTTGCACATAATTATGTCAATTACCCACTGCTATAACTGCATGCTCATTCACACACCCACAGGTGATTACGGCCACTGGAGAGGTCAATGCTGCCCGAGCACTGAAGGAAGCTGCTGAGAGCATTGGCTCTTCTCCAACAGCAATGCAACTGAGGTACCTGCAGACCTTGAACATCATTGCAGCAGAGAGGGGCTCCACCATCATCTTTCCTATACCCATTGATATGATGGGACCTATGGTGAGAGGAATGTGTAACCCTCTAAGCTGTTTTGTCTTTAGTGTGAAGTGCAGCGTTTGTGTGGTTAATAATGCATGTGAACCCTCTGAAATTTATTTGCTTGCATGTTTTACGTTTTATCATACTCAACTAAAGAAGCCAAGCTTAATATGTACTCAGGAAGCCAAGTTGAATATTAGTGAGACCCTCCAAGCTTGTTTGGTCTGTTGTTTATAATGCTATTATAGTGAACCCTCTAAAATGGATTGCTTAGCATATTTCACTTCTATGTATTGCATCATTGTACTCTACCAAGGAAGCCAAGCCCGCTTAATGGGTTTGGGACAATAATGTACTCAGGAAGCCAAGCTGATAATGATTTAGGCATGAATAGTTACTCACTCTTGATTTGGACTCACTGGTGATTTGGAACAATAAATGTTTACTTTAGGGGTGTGTTAGGAATGTGTATCATGAATTTGGGTGCATGTTTATTTTACAGGTCACTGGTGTGTCAGGAATGTGTGTAATGTCCCCCATGCAGGCTCACCAGTTGCAGCAGAAAGCTACTGCATTCCCTCAAGTGCAAGTGGCAGAGGACACAAAGATTGACTAGTTTTCTCGATTGACTTAGTAACTATGCTGAAAATAGATGGTCCTTGAATGAGTGTTCAATGCTGTGTTATGTGTGTTTTCAGGAGTATTCATGCACTCCTGGTGTTTTTGATAGCCTGTTCGTGTAAAAACAATTACTTAGAAATGTTTCTGTGTCTATCATAGCTTAATGAATAATGCTGCCTCTTGATATGTGCACTGCTATTTGATTTAACGCCGCGGTTAAATCCGGAGAAGCTAATAGGTGTGGTACGTCCCTGGAAGTTGCAGTCAGCTCTAGCTCTTCTCCTTCCCGACAATACCTGTTTACGTACCTGCCTAGGCCTGAGACACGCCAAGAAGAGTTTGGGAGCTAGACAGTGCCATGGCATCCGAAGAAATAGTAGAAATCGGCATGGCGTTGGAGCCTAAGAGATCACAGCAAGACAGCATTGGAGGTTTGTCAGTATGCAAAATCAGACCCATGTACCATTAATAAAATGCATGCATGTAGTCCATGCATATTCGCATAGCGCAGAATTATGTTCATTGTGTTTGCAAACACACTTTTTGAATGGTTGGATCCTATTATTGCAATTGAGAAAGCCTGTCTGTATGAATTCAATGGTGTAGCGAACACATTTTATTTTAGACATACACGTACAACTGCTTGAGCTAGCTAGGGTGAGTTTGGTGTGGTGTGCTCTGTGTGAGTTTTATTGATAGTCGTTGCCCACCCAAGCTCTCCCAGGGGTAATGACGAGGTCAAGAGGGCACAAAGACTACCAGACCATTCCCCCTATAGGTATGACTGATGATGTGGATGTGGGGGGTGGGGGTGGCTGCTCCATAGTATTGGCTGTCATCTCTTTCATCATTGTCATTTTCACATTTCCCTTTTCACTCATCTATTCTATCAAGGTAAGCGTGCATCTTTATTCTGTGTCACCTTTTGAGAATTGTACTCACTTCAATGTTCTAATCCAGTAGTTACATGTAACAAGCTGAAAACTGTTGCCAATTTTCCACTTTCTATAATACATTAATAAATCACTTTCTGAAGGGATGTGACTTGTTTATTATTCAATCTCTCCACCTGTAGATTGTGAAGGAGTATGAGCGAGCAGTGATCCTGAGGCTGGGTCGACTGACAGGTCGCAGGGCCAAGGGGCCGGGTCTATTCTTTGTCCTGCCCTGCATCGACACTGTGCAAGTGGTCGACCTCAGAACTGTCACTCTGGACGTACCACCACAGGAGGTGAGGGGTTGATGTTTGGTATTGTCTGATTCACCATAATTATACACTAGGAACTACAAAATATACTCATGCTTAGAGTCTAGATGTGTGCGTGTGTTTTTGTTAGTTTTTACATTCACTGTACATGTCTAGCTAGTGTCTAGCTAGTGGTTAGTCTGGAGCTTGATAACGGCTATTAATAGGCAAACGTCTAATAACCTTGTACTTGGTCCTATTGACCTTGTACTTCTCCCCTCTCTATACAGATCCTGACTAAGGACAGTGTGACTGCCAAGGTCGATGCTGTGGTCTACTTCAGGATAGCAGACCCCATAGCCGCCATCCTCAAGGCTGAGAATGCCAAGGACTCCACTTTCCGAATCTCTCAGAGCACTCTGCGTGATGTCCTTGGTACCAGAACACTGGCTGAGATTCTGGCCGAGAGAGATGTCATCAGTGAGCAGCTCGGGGTAAGTGGTGCTGGGTGGTGTATGTTTGGCTAGAGCTTGTTGCCATACTAGCATTTGTAGATATACATGTAACCTTTATTATAATTACTTGTAAGATTTGTCAAGCTTTTCTCCAGGCTTAGTCTATTGAAATGCATGTGTTGTTGGTATGTCCATCGATATAGACTCTTCTTGATACTGCCACTGACCGCTGGGGAGTCAAGGTGCTGCGTGTGGAAATGTAAGTACTTGTAATGACACATACACCAACACCACTGGTTACCACTACACCAACACATACACTGGTCGAGGCTCCACCATTTGACATACTGATAAGCTCAAATATTTTCGTTTACGTCTTAAACTGTAGGGAATCAGAAAGTTAATGTCTTTGTTGTTTTGCTCCCTCATAGGAAGGATGTGACTCTTCCCACTTCAATGCAACGCTCCATGGCAGCTGAGGCTGAGGCTGACAGGGAGGCTCGTGCCAAGGTGAGGGGATCCACACACTCTGAGTCTAAGAGTCGCTCATATTTAGAGTTTGGTTGCATGGGACCTGCTTTTCACGGCTCTGATTTTCACCTTTTAAGCTCATTGAGATTTGCACTTTTTACGTACTGTGTACTGACTCTGAATAAAATCTTATTGACTATAGTTATGGGCTGCATATCCTGATCACTTCCTGGTTGCCCTCTAGAGTACTGGGATTTCCCGGGCAGAAATAGTAGGTGGACCATAGCAA
Source organism: Halichondria panicea (assembly GCF_963675165.1). Taxonomy (NCBI): domain Eukaryota; kingdom Metazoa; phylum Porifera; class Demospongiae; order Suberitida; family Halichondriidae; genus Halichondria; species Halichondria panicea. The sequence continues at coordinate 2,950,313 of NC_087386.1, forward strand.
AAACACCATTAATCTCAGAAATAGTTGCCAGTAGTCTCTGCTGTATCATCTTTTAGCCTGTAGAAGTCGCTCTAAGCATTTGTATCAGCAAACAACCAAAAAATCGGGGAGGTTCGCTTAAAAAGAGCGTTTTATATTGGAATTGTAAGAATCAGAAATAGTTGTCACTGTTCGTCTAGTGCCTTGTGAACTGTAACTTTTTTGGCTGCACTCATTTCCAAAGGAGAACACTCCTGTTACACAAGTGATGTTTAATGCTTATTTTCTTACCCAAAAAATTTCTCTATGTCATACACATAAAAAACAAAAATTAGCTAAAGTGTCTGCTAATATCTATATAATATCAATTTTATATTGGCTTCACTTTGCATAGTACTGTCTAACATGTCCCCCCTCCCCCCACCGCCTATAGGTTGTGTCTGCTGAGGGAGAACAGCGAGCAGCGAGGAAGCTCCGTGAGGCAGCTGATGTGCTTGATGAGTCCCCAGCAGCCCTCCAACTGCGTTACCTGCAGACTCTCAACACCATCTCAGCCGAGAACAACCACACCTATGTGTTCCCTCTTCCCATTGACCTGCTCACTAAAATGCTGTCAAAGTGAACTTTTTAGTTATAATATGTATAGACTGGAAAATGCGATAGTAGGCCCTATGATTTAGGGTTCAGATTTATTCACTCTGTAGAATGTGTATAGGCTTAATTGTTGTACTTAATTTGTGCTGTGCCATTACTGCTGTTCATCTGTACTGTGGGTTAGAGTTAGGGTTAGTGTGATTTTAACTTCCCCGGGATTGGGGGAGTCTAGCCACGCCCTCCCCAACTTTATATTGCAAAGAGGCTAGAATTCGAGACTAGAACAAAAGCAACCGGACCCCACCCATAGATATATCTTGGTAGTGCACTTTCTACAGGATCTAGGACCGATCTAGACTTGACTAGACTAGAGCTAGCTTGACAGCTAAAACCTTTAACTTTCATCATCGACGAGCTTGTAATAATGTCTACTGAAAAAGATATAATGCTAGGCCAGAAAACAGGTAAAGTTTAATGAGTGCATGCAATAAGTAGACAGATAGATCTAATAATTAAACCACAGCTTTTCAGTTGACTCAGCAGCTACTATCTTTAATGAGGTGTTCCTTTTGCAGATAGAATCGTGGACTATGACGAAGTCCCTCCGTCTGGATTTGGCACTGTGCTCTGTACATGGACGCTGATCATAATCTCTGGGATTCTCATTGTGTTAACGTTTCCCTTTAGTCTCTTTGTCGTGATCAAAGTGATCCCTCAATACGAGCGTGCTGTTATCTTTCGACTTGGTCGTATCAAGGGAGGCAAGGAACAAGATCCTGGTCTCTTCTTCATCATTCCTTGCATTGATAGAGTGGAGAGGGTAGACACTAGGCTGAAAACTTTCGACGTACCCCCTCAGAAAGTAAGGCATAATTGCAACATTGAACATGTGTACCAATTCACCAAATATTAATGCTACATATTCGATACTAAGCTGTTCTCTAAGCTGCTAAAATGCTTGGTATAACCTTTTTCTTTCAGATATTGTCCAAGGACAGTGTGACGGTAAATGTGGATGCAATTGTTAACTTCCGTATTGTAGACCCAGTCGTGTCTGTGGTCAAAGTGACAAATGCCGACAGGGCCACTCGTCTTCTTGCTCAGACCACCCTCAGAAACATCCTAGGCTCTCACAAGCTCTCAGAGCTTCTGGAGAGTCGTGAATCCATTCAACAACAGCTTCGTCAGCAATTAGACGAGGGCACCGACCCCTGGGGCGTCAAGGTGGAGACTGTGGCAATCAAGGATGTACGTATCCCTCAAGAGTTGCAAAGGTCAATGGCAGCTGAGGCTGAAGCCGCCAGAGAGGCCAAGGCTAAAGTGAGTGTGTGTGCGTACGTGCGTGCGTGTGTGTTAAATTTGTGTCTGTCGACTTGAAATGTACTCCCTTCAATTTTTTGCAAACACCGATTACCTGCTATAGGTGCATACTTACCCTCATGTTTCACAAATCCACACACACACACACAGGTGATTACGGCCACTGGAGAGGTCAACGCTGCTCGAGCACTGAAGGAGGCTGCTGAGAGCATTAGCTCCTCTCCAACAGCAATGCAACTGAGGTACCTGCAGACCTTGAACATCATTGCAGCAGAGAGGGGCTCCACCATTATCTTCCCTATACCCATTGACATGATGGGACCTATGGTGAGGGGAGTGTGTGAATCTGATCTGAAGTTGTTTGTCTAATTAGTGAGAACCCTCTAAGCTTGTTTTGTCTTTAGTGTGAAGACAGCGTTGGTGTAGTTAATAATGCATGTGAAAAATAATGCATGTGAACCCTCTGAAATTCATTTGCTTGCATGTTTCACGTGTTATTATTGCATCATCATACTCTACTAAGGAAGCCACTTAAGCTTAATGGATTTGACAATAATGTACTCAGGAGCTGGATTTGGGACAATAATGTTTACTTTAGGGGTGTGTCAGGAATGTGCATATTCCCCTTGGATTTGGGCTACATGAATATTTTAAAGGTGTGTCAGGAATGTGTGTAATGTCCCCCCATGCAGGCTCACCAGTTGCAGCAAAAAGCTACTGCATTCCCTCAAGTGCAAGTGGCAGAGGACACAAAGATTGACTAGTTTTGAACTTGATATTGACTTATAGTAACACTGAAACTAAGTAGATGGTCTAACAATTGTGTTATGTGTGTTTTGATAGCCTGTTAGTCAAAATGAATAATTATGGTGTTGACTCATTTAACGCCGCGGTTAAATCCAGAGAAGCTAATAGGTGTGGTCCTCCCATGTTTGGAAGTTGCCATTTGACATGCAACGCTCTTCTCTTCCCAACACTATAAACAAACCTATTTACCTGCCTGAGAACACACCAAGAAGAGTTTGGGAGCTAGACAGTGCCATGGCGTCCCAAGAAATAGTGGAAATCGACGTGGCGTTGAAGCCTAAGAGGTCACAGCAAGACAGCATTGGAGGTTTGTCAGTGTGCAAAATCAGGCCCATGTACCATTTAAAATGCATGCATGTAGTCCATGCATATTCGCATAGCGCAGAATTATGCAAACACACTTCTTGAATGGTTGGATCCTATTATTGCAATTGAGAAAGCCTGTCTGTATGAATTCAATGGTGTAGCGAACACATTTTATTTTAGACATACACGTACAACTGCTTGAGCTAGCTAGGGTGAGTTTGGTGTGGTGTGCTCTGTGTGAGTTTTATTGATAGTCGTTGCCCACCCAAGCTCTCCCAGGGGTAATGACGAGGTCAAGAGGGCACAAAGACTACCAGACCATTCCCCCTGTAGATATGACTGATGATGTGGACGTGGGGGGTGGGGGTGGCTGCTCCATAGTATTGGCTGTCATCTCTTTCATCATTGTCATTTTCACATTTCCCTTCTCACTCATCTATACTGTCAAGGTAAGTGTGGATCTTTATTCTGTGTCACCTTTTGAGAATTGTACTCACTTCAATTTTCCTGTAGTATAATTATATTTACTAAAAACTGAATTGGTTACCTTTCTAAAATCGGTCGCCATGATTATTAATATACTAGCAGTTTAAATTTTAGACTGAGCATACATAATTATATCATTTTCTGAAGGAATGTCACTTGTACTTATTTTCATATTCAATCTCTCCACCTGTGACAGATTGTGAAGGAGTATGAGCGAGCAGTGATCCTGAGGCTGGGTCGACTGACAGGTCGCAGGGCCAAGGGGCCGGGTCTATTCTTTGTCCTGCCCTGCATTGACACTGTGCAAGTGGTCGACCTCAGGACTGTCACTCTGGACGTACCACCACAGGAGGTGAGGGGTTGATGTTTGGTATTGTCTGATTCACCACACTAGCAGAATGTACTCTTTACTGAGGGATTGTAGACCGTTAAATGCTTAGAGTGTGTGTGTGTAGATTTTTACATCTACTGTACGTGTCTAGCTAGTGGTTCTCAGGAGCTCGACAATGAGCATCTCTAACGGCTATTAATATGTCTACTTGGTTCTATTGACCTTGTACTTCTCTCCTCTTTATACAGATCCTGACTAAGGACAGTGTGACTGCCAAGGTCGATGCTGTGGTCTACTTCAGGATAGCAGACCCCATAGCCGCCATCCTCAAGGCTGAGAATGCCAAGGACTCCACCTACCGAATCTCTCAGAGCACTCTACGTGATGTCCTTGGTACCAGAACACTGGCTGAGATTCTGGCCGAGAGAGATGTCATCAGTGAGCAGCTCGGGGTAAGTGGTGGTGTATGTTTGAACTATTCAGCTAGAGCTTGTTGTCATACTTATCTAGCATTTGTAGATACATGCATGTAAACTTACTTGCTTGTAAGATTTGTCAAGCTTTTTCTCCAGGCTTAGTCTATTGAAATGCTTATTGGTATGTCCATCCAGACTCTTCTTGACATTGCCACTGATCGTTGGGGAGTCAAGGTGCTGCGTGTGGAAATGTAAGTACATATAGATCAGGCAGAATTATACAACACAGACTAACACACACACACCCCCTTTTACTTAGACAGCAGGGAAGGTAGTAGTTATATAGTCAAATAATTACTTTTTTTGTGCTCCCTCATAGGAAGGATGTGACTCTTCCCACTTCAATGCAACGCTCCATGGCAGCTGAGGCTGAGGCTGACAGGGAGGCTCGTGCCAAGGTGAGGGGATCCACACACTCTGAGTCTAAGACTCGCTCGTATTCAGTAGAGTGGGACCTGTAATACAGTATTTCTTTTCATGGCTCTCTTCCAGTTTCAGATATTTTACGTTGTACTGTTATTCTAAGATTTTAGCAAGGGCGTATGAAGAGAAGAGGGCATGCAACTCACAATGTAAACTGTGTATGCGTCAAAAAACTGATGGTCAGCAGGATATGCTATTTAGCCAACCGCCCACTAGAGGAAGTTGGTCATGATTAATTAAGATTCACGTGAGCTTATGTTTTCTATGTAAAAACTCCAAACCCATCCAAGCTGCTGAGTCGGCACTTTTTATCTACTTTCTTCCATTAGCTCGTTTATCTCTCTTGTATAACTACTCACTTTCTAGTATCACTGAGCATTGTTAGCATCATTTACTACTAGTATAGAGATCGAGCTACAATCATCTGCAGTGTGTTAGTTTAGCTAGCTTAGCTAGAATAGCTACTTTCTCTGTAAGTTTCCGTATATCTTCACCGTGCACGTGCAATGCATTCTTTAGATATAAGACCCCGCCCATTTGTTTTCTGATAGATAGTAGTTGCATGCCCTCTTCTCTTCATACACCCTTGATTTTAGGTCATAATTATGCCTAGACTTGGTACAGTACATGTACATGTAACTTATATCCTGATTACTTGCCCAATTTTTATTGGTACATTTCGCGCAGTACAGTCTAACATGTCCCCCCTCCCCCCGCCGCCTATAGGTGGTGTCTGCCGAGGGAGAACAGCGAGCAGCGAGGAAGCTCCGTGAGGCAGCTGATGTGCTTGACGAGTCCCCAGCAGCCCTCCAACTGCGTTACCTGCAGACTCTAAACACCATCTCAGCCGAGAACAACCACACCTATGTGTTCCCTCTTCCCATTGACCTCCTCGCCAAAATGCTGTCAAAGTGAAATTTTTTATGAAATGAAAAATGTGATAGGACCGCTTTTAGAGCTCAGATTTATGTGTGATGTGACTCTGTAGAAATGTAGGCTTGTTGTACTGTGTGCTGTCAATATTGTTGTTTATGGGAGACAGTGAACGATCAGACAGGAGGTATCCCTCGCTTGTTCCGTGTACATGTATCAATGTCTATGGTAAAAACCATAAATGAACATACATGTTCTAGGATATATCAAATTTTAATTTATTTTTATTGCTTGAAGCACGCCTAATACCAGGAGCTACAAGTCAATTATGCCATGGTATATACATCGGTATATGGCGAGAAAGTTTTATTGGATTGACAGTAAGTATTCGCATGTATATACATCACACACACCATACTCACAAAACATTGGTAAAACAAACTATTGTCCAATCTACATCTTCTTTGCCAACTCTCTAGCTTTGAGTTTTTCGACCTTGGCTTTTGCATTTCTTGCCTTGATTCCCATGATTCCACCTCCCCACGTTTTCCTGATCTCGTCAAACCTCTCATTGTAGTTGGTGCGAATAGCATCGGCTAGTTGACCAAAGGTGCCCTTGTCCTCGCTGCATGGGAGAGAGTGAGTTAGATTAAGGCACCATAACCATGACTAAAGCGACAGCCAAACCACTCTAATCCAAACACTAAAATTTAATGGTACTACTGTGCCTGCTTAATTATATACTCATACGCACACAACCATGTGATAACTAAAATCATTTTAATTAACTTGTTGTAATTAAGTTTCCCTTACTTTCTTACTCCTGCAAGACAGACTGCCGTGGCTGTCTTCTTGTGGACCAGCTTTCCCAGTCGTGCTTTGCCTTTAACAATGCAGTAGGGGATATCCATCTTGCGGCACAGGGCAGGCAGGAATACAACAATCTATACATATAAACACACCAATACGATTGTGATGAATTTTGTATATCATCATCATTTGCAGAACTACAGTGCTGGTAATACTACAGTCTACTCAGACAGAGATTCCCTTGCTAACTAGATTTAGTTTCCTGAACCATACAATGAACTGTTACCTAGCTAGAGTGTGTCAACCTACTTACCTCTATGGGGTCCACGTCGTGAGAAATGACCACCAGAGTAGCCTTCTTCTGCTCAATAAGACGGGTGATGTTGTTGATCCCGTACTTGAGGGTGATGGGCTTCTTCCCCGGAGTGCTCTCTGCTCCCTCACTCTTCTTCTCGGCAGTGCTGCGAAGACGCTCCTTCTTCATAGCCTTGGTCTCTGGGCGGTACTTATGGAGCAGCTTGAATAGCTGGATGGCTGGAGGGGAGTTACATGTAAGTATTGGGAAAGAGAAAACCTAGGGAATAACGACCATAATACAGTTTGGGGGTGAGATACATTTACATACACAAATAAATATAGTACACATGGCCACACATGTATATTGTCACAAAAGTGGGAGAGCTTGAACGAAAAATACAGAGCTAGACCCTTACTTGAAATCATATGCTTATAATCCAACGGATGTTTGGAGGCGAGGTACATTTACATACACAATACAGAGCTAGACCCTTACATGAAAAGTCGGTTATAATTTAACGGATGGCTAATGTACATGTAGCAGCTGAGACGAGCCACTCTGCTTATGCTTCACCTGTTTGCCTGTCAAGAGTCTGAGTGAACTGATTGATGCTGGGGGGCACCTTCAGACGCTGATACAGGACTTGTCTTTGCCTCTGAAGACGGATGTACTTGGGCCAACGGACATATCGAGATAGGTTACGTTTGGGTTGGACGTTCCCTCCTGCAACAATAAGGACAATATCAATAAGAGAAGTCACAACGTCTGTGCAAAGCATTCAATTAAAAACTTAGCGTACAAACCAATTAAGATACCTAACATGTCATTAATAGCTGTAATCGCATGTCCTATTATTCACTGTGATTCGTACAGTGATTAATCGCGTATCAGTAATTGCAATGGATTAATAGCACTCATAACAAGCACTGGCAAGGTTAATAGCACTCGGCTGCGCCTCGTGCAATTAGTATCCTTTCCTTGCCATTGCTTGTTACTCGTGCTATTAATCCCATATTGCACTCTTAGCCATACTATTAATTATACGAATTGTTGTATCACAGCAATAACCTTTGTTGTATTCTAGCAGGGTCTTACAGAGGTCTTACCAATTCCAAAGTTCTTTGGTCTCTTCTCGATCAGAGGGTTAGTCTCTTTCTTAGGTGTCTGTTTGGCCACATAGGGAGCGGCTGCGACCTTCTTGGTCCGCTTGACACTCTTCACCTTTGTCTTGGGAGGCTACCAGGGGAAAAGAGTAAGATAGATCAAGTATACTGCTCACCCACTAATGATGCAGCATCAGTACTGGATAGCCACAATGGCCATGGGTGGTATCAACGCATGCTATCAAATTCCATACTAAAAACATACCTGGTTACCTCTAAGCATCGTAAAGCATAAAATACTACACAGATCTTTGCAATGCCACAGAGTATGTTACTCAAATATGCATGAAAAAAGCGATGCAAACAGATTTACTCACCATGCTGTGTCCTTTCTGTACCAGTACAAGTAGAGGAAAGCACGTGGAGTGTAGCTTCCGTATAACTCCGCCCAACAATTCTTATTGGAGCTAGCCGGCCAATGGTGAACATGTCTGCTATGAAGAAAGAGTCGTTGCAAGTTTCTGCCTACTCTAGAAGACTCAAGGACAACATGAAGTCAATCCTAGACAACTATGCAGAGATTCTCAAAGCGGCAAAAGTAAGTTATATTTCTCTATGGCCTAGAATATACCTATTTTCTTACAGTGCAAACTGATGATTTAATATGGTTATTTCACCTTGTACACCTCAGGTAACTGATGCTAATGATCCAGATGCAGTATCCGATGCTGGTTTGGCTCATATTGAAAATGAAATTGAAGTACGAGCAGCAAACATAGTAAGAGATTAATATATACTACTGCCATATGGGGTGATATGGGGTGCCAAAATGGATGCTGTGTAAAAAGGAGTCAATGTTTGCTAAGAGTTAAAAATGTAGCCAATGAGAGTGTAAGGAGCTGGAATCAAGCTCGAGGGGTGCTGCACAGAGCAGGCTGGAGAAACCCAATGAGTGACCTTAATGAACTAAAGTCAACTGGTTCCAGCCTGCTCTGTGCAGCCCCACTCTCCAGTTTATCGTTAAATCGTATAGTAAAGGTCGACTTACTACAAAACACGGAATACTATGATATGGTAAACATCGACTCTTTTGTACATCGACTTCGACTGCTGTTAATATAAAGAGACTGTGTAAACATAGACTGATTTTTAGAACTGCATGAAATAATAATTTTAACACAAACGGCACCCCGTATATCATCGGCTCATTTTTAAAACATCGACCTTTAAAGTATCGACTCTTAGTAAACATAAACTACACAGCATCTATTTTGGATTTTGACACAAACGGCATCCCATGCTGTATTACCGTATATCTTCTAATTCAGCAAAAAATATTAGAACAACGAAAATTGCCCAAAAGAGTGTCCGGGGTAATTAGCGATAAATTAATAATTACGTTTGCGAGATTAAGAGATTTGTGTGTGCAAAAATTAATTATAATTATGGTATAATAATATAATATATATAACCACACCCTATAACGCACCTTTCATACATATGTAGGTACGGGCTGCAGAGGGCCTCTCTAAACTGGTGTCTGATTTGAAGGAGAATATGATTTTAAACGACTTCTCCACCATCAACCAAAGCACTACTAACAGAATATCAGAGCTGAAGGAACTGAAGTCTCAGAAAGAGGACGAGATCACTCAACTGTATTCACAGCCTAGAGAACTAAGAACTTCTTTATAGTGTGTACTTTCATTGTTACTCAATTCATATGTATTAACTATAAATTGCAGTCAAGATGACGCAACTCACATAATTATATATATAATTCTGACAATGATACAAAATTAAGAATAACGGCATGAATTTACGTCAAGACTGACCAAAAGTGAATAACTTTTTCTTCGATCTAAGCACCCCCTTGTTTTTGAACAAAGCTGTCTCTAGGTCAGTTCTAGAGGGCACTTCAGAGAGGTCTCCTAGAGCAGCGAAAGCAGGACTGCTCTCCATCAGTCGTTGACCCACCCTTTGCACATCAGAACTCGTTACGGTATCTGTGTGTATGGGAAGAGGAGGTGGGGTGAGTGTATGTGAGCGAAAAGGGCAGGGATTGGAAACAAAAATGTTGGCGTGAAACACTCTGCGTTATAGGGCGTGGTTAAAACTATAGAAGGATTATATTTATAGTCAGTATGCTCATCACCTGTCTTGACTGCTATGCAATGTGCTGTTACATAGAAATTGATCACTGTTCAAAGAACTCTTGAGCTTATCTATAGCATGAAGCCATTCCATGTACAATGTAGCATAACCAAGTCAAGCAATGCCCTTTGCTGTTTTGGCTTCACAGCAGGGAAAGAGAAAAGTTAACATAGAGTGGTTCAAGCTTGAAATCAGAATGAAGAAAACGGACTTAAAGCTAGTCAGTGAGTCAGTGATGTAACTTACTTCTCGAGAGTATCTCCAAGCCCCTGAGTGATTGCTAGTGGAAAGGAGAGCTAGATACAATGACAGAACAATCAACCACTAAAATAATCGCGATCGCTAAATCATAACGCGGAGTTTTTCAACTGTTTACACAGGGAGGCCCGGTCGTTTCCAATCGCTGTCAATGATGTGAGCATGACTTGTGCATAATTATTGTGAAACAACACTCTACCACAACACAACACTCATTAGGTAACAAAAAAGCTAAGTAAGAAGGTTGTACAAACTTGAAAGGATAGTAATGTTAGAGTATAAGAATGTAAGCACCCCGAAAACAGTTGTACTATTTTGCGGGGTAACATATTTTGCAGTAAGGGTCCTTGCAAACAACTTTATAATCATAGCATCACAACTAGGCATGTTTCTAAGCCTTACCGATTTTCTCACAGAGTTCCTCCGGGCTCATCTTGAAGTCTTGACCCAACAGTTGTCTCCCAATATCTTCAAACACCACAGCCTTTGATTCCAGGTTCATCATCATGGCCGATTTGAGCTGCTCCTTGGCTCGTGACAGGGCAACCTGAAGAACAAAAAAATTAATTAAATTTACGCAATGAGATGAATTTTTAAGCTGTAAAGTACACATACAATAAGGAACTCACGTCATTAGGAACACCAGTCATGTGATGAAACTGCTGACACAGCACTTGAGTGAGGTCCCTAGCTCGTGAAGGGTGGGCACTGCCCAGTAGACAGAAAATCCCAGAGTCCTTGTAGGCGTGGTTTTGAGCCATTGCCCAGTAGACCCAATGATGCTGTGTCAGCACTCCCTGATAAAGATGTGTGTACATGCCCTTTCCAGGACCCCCTGCAGAGAAAGACCCCCCACCTCCCATGTACATGTTCAGCACTGCATACGGGAAGAAGTCAGGATCAAGGTATGAACAACTTTCCATGGCGATGGCTACGTGAATGAGCTCGGGGAAGGGGTTAGGACCGACCACAGGAGGCCCCTCTCTCTTGATCTGTGTATGGGGGGGGGGCGTATGGGGGTACAGAGAGCGAAGTGATTAACCAATTAAGACATGCATGTAAGTATTATCACAGTTATAAACAATTAGATTCAGCAAGAAAGACCAATAAAAGATAAAGGAGTCACCTTGACATCTGCTGCACTGTACTGAGATATTGACCCATCAATTTGACGCTTGGCCACACCCTTCCATGAAGTATCCGCCTCCACAAAATACTGTTTTGCCAGCTCCAAAAACTGCCCATGATCCACATTAACCCCAGCCAGGACCATCCGTGAGGGGTCAAAGTGCGATGACAGGTACGTCAATAGTTCACCACGGTTAATATTGTCGATGTTCTCCTTTGGACAGATATTGGGTAGACCTAGAGTGTTTAAGGGATAGCTGGCTTGATGTATCATTTCCTCCAAGAGTGCCTCTGAGTTTGGGCCATTGTATATCTCATCCAGCTCAAACCCGACACCAGTCTTTTCTGCATCAAGCTTTGTGCATGTGCATGGAAGTGAGAGTACAATCAATAAAGTAATGCTGTACAATCAATTAAATAATGCTGTTTTTGCAAGGCCTGTTCCTTTTACCAGCCCTTGCTTGCAAAAAGTAGAATGGTGGTATGCAGTACAGTTACAACCTGCCCGTACGAGCTTCTAACACACATGCAGAATTTCATATAAAGTTACCTGTTCCTGTGCTAGAGCTGGTCTCCACACAGCCTCAGCCAAAACGTCCATAGCCTGAGGCAATCCGTGGGAGAGTGAGGACACCATGTAAATGAGTACGTCTCTGGCCCTCTGACAGTTGGGCATGCCCCCAATGGGATCAAGAGTCGCCAGAACACTGTCTCGAGTGGGGTACTTGGCTGTACCATTGAAGGCCATTCTCTGAAGAATGTGAGATAGTCCACTGGTATAGGTGACCTCGTACCTTGAACCAGCATCCACCAGCACTGAAGTTGAAATGGAAGTAATGTGTGCATAAACTAAATGACTGTAATAGTTGACAATAACGGTGTCCTAGATGGCCGGCCAAAGGAACATACCGTACTTCTTTCAAAAGAGGCGCTGTTTTTTAATAATTACGATGTTAGCTAGGGCTATAATCAGAGATAGAAATATTAAATTTGGTCCAAAGAGGCGCATAATTAGAAGGGCGCCTTATAAATAGAGGTTATTTGAACAAGTGGTATCCTCGATTCTAGGCCGCCCTAGAAACAACTTGGAACTCAAGGCTCAGGTCTGAGAGATGACCCTGAAGTGTATCCTTGGCCTTCCAACTGGCCCTTTTGTAGCAACTACAAGTGGAGGACATGCTTCTTAAGTGGAGGACATGTCTCACACATCGCAAGCTTCCTAAAAAAAGAAGTGATCCTGGCCTCCATTTAGCAAGGCGCCACCAAAAAATAATATCTGTAGCCACGTGGAGCTCTATATGGAGACCTCAAACATACTTTTCAGTCTAGGCGGCGTATAATTAGAAGGGGGCCTCTTTTAGAAGTACGGTATACCTAAAATATATGTTCACTTAAACACACAGACAAACAACAAACACGTACCCCCAACAATACCAGATTGACCGAAAGCCTCCTGTGAGGCCACTCTTAGTCCATTCTCCAAACAAGTCACTGTGGTAGGAGGGAACTTAGAGTCCTCAATATTCCAGCTTTGTGACGCATTGTCTGTACGCAGAGGAATCTTTAGATCTGGTAGGGGGGACGTTAATGGTACTTGGGGGTAGGATAATGCTCTGGAAAGCGTTGGTACACTGCATTTTAGGAGTGACAGTCTAGGAATCATTGTGCTGAAGAACCGATCACGTACACGTGGGTGACTGCTGGAGGTTCAAGAGAGGTCATGTGAGCCCCTCCCCTTTTCTGCAGAAAAGAGGGGAGGGGCTGGATAAAGTTGTTTTGGAGAAATCTCATCAACAAGTTGATTTGATGCTAATGTGTTTGTGCTCACCTGCCCAAAAGAGTGCAAGCTAAAATCCAAAATTAGTCAAGGAAAGATTTATTTTTCAAGCCAATAAAGTCTGAGCCCCCCTACTGAGCTCTTGCAAAGTGGACAGCAGCTTAATTTGGGGTTGCCACACCCCCTATACATGATGAAGCCAAGAGAAGCATGGAGCACTTGCCTGTTACTGCAAATCACAATATCAATTATAGGTAAGCTCTGGTAGGGTAGCTAAATATTGGTGGTTGAAACACTCTTTTAAGTGTTACACTTCATCTGAGATAGAAAAACTTTTTGTTGCCTTTTGTACATTTAACATCGTAATTCCTTTCAATTGGTATTTAATTCTGTATACAATATGTATGCATCATTTTTCTGCACGATATTTCAGTACTCGTGCAACCATACTAGTCGTGTGATAATTTCCTCCCTCCCCTTCAATCCTTGTCACAGGACTAGCCAATGCACAGACACCACCACCAGTAGCCTACTATCATGACTCAGGGTATACTGGGTATCCAGTAGGAACTACCCTCTTAAATCAAGCCGGAACTCTCCTAGAAGTACGGTTGAAATTTTGTTCAATTGATGGTGGAATTTTGCTTCATACTTCGGACAGCACTGGCAGTTCATATTTCTCCCTGGGAGTGAATACTGCAAGACAAGTGTATATTGAGTCAAATGTTGGAAATACCCTCCTTCAGGTAAGAGTTTTATTTTACTTTCTCAGCAGTGGCCCAGTGGGTACGCAATTTATGTATTAAGTGGTAAGAATCGATTGCCGAGTGATTGCATGCACATTCTTTATTGCTATTGTCTATTCACACTCATCAGATCACTACTGAAGCAACCCTCACACCCAATCTGTGGTACACAGTCAGTATTGAGCAGCTTGACGAGGGAAGTGATAGGTTAACAGTGTCCATCAATGGAGTTTCCTCACCAGTAATGGCTAGTGCATTCTCAAGGGTCAATTTTGCTGCCTTTAATGGCCCTCTCTTCATTGGTGGCCATCCGGACCCTTCTACTATACAGGTCAGATTATGTTTGTAGGTTCATTCACTTAGTGCCATGGTAAAATAGAATTATAGTTACAGTGTTGCATCTGTTGCACTGTTGCATCTGTTGAGACAATACTAGTATTCCAGCACCATGCACCCCTAACTGTGTGTGGTTTTTTCAAACCACCCACAGAATTAGAATGCATTGCCCTGTGAATACTGATAGTCGTAGGCAATGAATCTTATTTCAGGGAGGTTTTGAATGAATATCACAATGTCATACTGTTTTCTTGCAGGCTGTTGAACTTCGTAATACACTGGATGCATGTATTGAATACTTACTAGTGGACACCCAAAGACTTGATTTGTTTTCCGGTACTCTAACTATGGACGTAACAACCGGTTGTCCCAGACACCACTGTCTCTTAGCGACAAGCTTCACTGTAATAGCTCCGGATTCTTTCATAGAATTCAGTGACGTTGGTACGACTGAAGAACTCTATTTCAGAGTGCAGCTGGAGTTCCAAACAAGGTAATTAAAAGGGACTGACTGTTGCAACTATTAGCTCCTCTCCTGTTAGCAACTACTATGCATCATAATACATTTTATCGTTATTGCTGCACAGAAATCCGGGAGGTATTCTGGTGTTTCTAAGTGAATTTGCTGAGTTTAGTGTGGGGGTGGACTTTCTTTTACTAGCTCTCGACGAAGGCCAGGTTTCACTCTTCTTCAACAACCTGCGTGGAACTCCTGGCTTCACTTCTACTGCAAGAACCGTGGCAACGTACAACGATGGATTAATGCACAGTGTGTCAGCGGAGTTCAGTCAAACACAGCTCCGATTTGTAGTAGACGAGGAAATTTACACCATCAGCATGTATGACTCAGGTATGATTGCCCATTGCACATCCCCATTTTCAATTTTGTTCACTAATTATTGCTTTCTTAACGAGGACCATAATTTTTCATGTCCGAATTTAATTCATTTATTTTCTTTGTTTAGGTACTATCATATGGACCTCAACTGGGCACCCTCCGAATGTGTGGGTGGGAGGAATCCCATCGTCACTGACACCCCCTCAGGAAGTGACTGACACCAGTCCCTCAGTGTTTGTCTCTTTTCAGGGTTGCCTCTTCAATGTGGCTCACACTCCGTCCATTGACATTCCTCTGATGACCTTGAATCCTATCAATGCAGTAGTCAGGTCAGTAGAAAATAAATATACGACTAGCTAGATCTAGTATTATAGTTTGTAGTGACAAGCTTAGCATGGCAGTCGCATCCACACTTACTTTGCTAAACATGACGTACATTATTTTCTGCAGCTCTGTGCTACTAGACAGCTGCGACCCATCACAAACATGCCGTACAAACTGCACCTCCTCTCAAAGAATCTGTGACTTTGCCTGTGTATGCCCAGCTGGCTTTGAAGAGAATCTACAAACTGACACTTGCACAGAAATCAACGAATGTATCCCTAACCCGTGCATTAATGGCGGAAGCTGTACAGATCTAATAGACGGGTTCAATTGCAGCTGCACTGTAGGATTCAAAGGTGATACATGCTCTGAAATCGACTCTTGTAGCCCAATCCCCTGCCAAAATGGAGGGACCTGTACTGACTTTCCCACTGGCTATGTGTGTTCGTGTGAAGATGGATGGGGAGGACTAGATTGCGAGTTTAATATCAACGACTGCATTCCAAATAGTTGTCTGAACGGAGGCACATGTATCGATCAAGTCAACAGTATACTTTGTGAGTGTCCTGCTGAGTTTACTGGGTCAAGATGTGAACAACTATTGGATCCATGTTCGAGTAGTCCATGCGATAATGATGGAAGTTGTCGGAATGACTCAGATAGTTTCACCTGCTCCTGTTTGCCTGGATTTACTGGCGACTTTTGTGAGATTAATATTAATGACTGTATCGGAGGTCCATGCTTGAATGGTGGAACATGTACTGATGGTGTTAACGGCTTTAGCTGCTCTTGTAGGCCTGGTTTTACTGGTAAAACTTGTTCCGGTGATATCGATGAATGTATCCAAATGCCATGTGAAAATGGAGGGATTTGCCAGCAGAAAGATGTTGGAGGCTACGATTGCTTTTGTGTACCTGGTTGGACTGGAATCAATTGTCAACAGTCCGTTAACGAATGTGCTAGCGAACCGTGCAAGTTTGGAGGGACGTGTGTCGATGGTCTCAATGGACACACTTGCATGTGCACCCCAGGCTACACTGGACTGAATTGTGAATTGGATATTGACTTGTGTTTAAATCAACCTTGTATGAACAATGCTACTTGTTACGATTTACCATCTGAAGACTTTTACTGTTTCTGTCTTGATGGATTCCGAGGTACTCGGTGTGAGATTACTATGAGCAGCTGTGATTCGAATCCGTGCAGCGAGAACAGTATGGAATGTGTAGACGTGGGCGGTGGTGCCTTTGAGTGTGTCTGTGAGCCTGGTTACACTGGCGATGTTTGTGGCATTAACATTAACGAGTGTGAGGTTGATCCATGTTTGAATAATGGAACTTGTGCTGATGAAATAAACAATTTCCAGTGCACTTGTGCAGAAGGTTACATCGGACCACGTTGTGAACTAAATATCAATGATTGCACAGAAAGCTCTTGCCTAAATAACGGAACATGTGTCGATGGAGTCAATCAAATCACTTGTGAATGTGTTACTGGTTGGACTGGAATCAATTGTCAACAGTCCGTTAACGAGTGTGTTAGCGAACCGTGCAAGTTTGGAGGGACGTGTGTCGATGGTCACCTTGGATACACGTGTATGTGCACCCCAGGCTACACTGGACCGAATTGTGAATTGGATATTGACTTGTGTTTAAGTCAACCTTGTATGAACAATGCTACTTGTTACGATTTACCATCCGAAGACTTTTACTGTTTCTGTCTTGATGGATTCCGAGGTACTCGGTGTGAGATTAATGTAAGCAGCTGTGATTCGAATCCGTGCAGCGAGAACAGTGTGGAATGCGTGGACGTGGGCAGTAGTGCGTTCGAGTGTGTATGTGAGCCTGGTTACACTGGCGATGTTTGTGACATTAACATTAACGAGTGTGAGGTTGATCCGTGTTTGAATAATGGAACTTGTGCTGATGAAATAAACAATTTCCAGTGCACTTGTGCAGAAGGTTACACCGGACCACGTTGTGAACTAAATATCAATGATTGCATAGAAAGCTCTTGCCTAAATAACGGAATATGTGTCGATGGAGTCAATCAAATCACTTGTGAATGTGTTACTGGGTACACTGGGACAGTATGTGAAACAAACATTGATGACTGTGCTGGAAATCCGTGTCAAAATAACGCGACTTGTATTGATGAACTCAATCGGTTCACATGCGATTGTGCTGCTGGATTCACTGGTACAATGTGTGAAATAAATATTGACGATTGTGCCGCCATTCCATGCCAAAATGATGGAACTTGTACTGATGAAATCGATGGCTTTACTTGCGAATGTGTGCTTGGTTTCACTGGCACAATTTGCGAAGTCAACATCAATGATTGTGCTGAAAATCAGTGCTTGAATAACGGAACTTGTATCGACGGAATGAATAATTTCACTTGCGAATGTATTCCTGGTTTTACTGGAGATAGATGTGAAATTGTCCTGATGCCTTGTGCTCCAATGCCATGTCTTAATGAAGGTACCTGTTTGCCCGAGGGCAATACATATCGTTGTGACTGTCCTTCAAATTTCACCGGACAAGATTGTGAGACGGATATTGACGAGTGCGTATTGTTTGAACCCTGCGACCCTCTGGCAAACTGTTCAAACATTCGAGGGGGCTTTGAGTGTGAGTGCCCACCTGGTCGCATTGGAGATTTATGCATGGAAATTGATTTCTGCACACCTCCTCCCTGCCTGAACGGTGGGTTTTGTATGAATGGTCAAAACAACTTCTCATGTGATTGCATCCTTGGAACGTCAGGGGATAGATGCGAAACCGATATTCGAAACTGCCCCATAGATCGATGCTTAAACGGAGGTGAATGTGAGATGACTGAAACTGTTGGTGTATTCATTTGCAGGTGCTTGGGCAGCTACACAGGAGATCGTTGTGAAGAAGACGTAAATGAATGTGAAACTATCTCACCTTGTCTAGAAGGCTCCACATGTGTCAACACTAATGGCTCTTATTCTTGCAACTGTACTTCTGGTTTTACTGGCCGTCACTGTAATATTGATATCAATGAGTGCGACCAGGATCCATGCGTTAACGGAGTTTGTGAGAACACGCTGGGTTCTTTCTCGTGCAATTGTGACGAAGACTTTACCGGTCAGCAGTGTGATATTGAAGTGAATCAATGCGATCCAAATCCATGTTCAAATAATGGAATTTGTACAGACTTGATAGGCTCATTTGAATGCAATTGTTCCTCTGGATTTACTGGCTCTACATGTGAGGATCTCATTGACCTTTGCACTCCTACTCCCTGTCAGAATGGAGGCACTTGCGTCCAGGAGGGCACAATGTACAGTTGCTCCTGTGTGCCTGGATACACTAGCCAAAACTGCTCCGAAGAAATCAACGAATGCAACCCAAATCCCTGCCAAAATAGTGAAATCTGTCAAGACCTTCTTAATGATTTCAACTGCTCTTGTCTTGCTGGCTACACTGGGTCTGTTTGCGATATTGAAATCAATGAATGCAACCCAAATCCCTGCCAAAATGATGGAACATGTCAAGACCTTCTTAATGGTTTCAACTGCTCCTGCTCTGCTGGCTACACTGGATCTGTTTGCGATATTGAAATTAACGAATGTGACCCTAATCCTTGCGAAAATGGTGGAGAGTGTCAAGATCTCCTTAGCGACTTTAATTGCACATGTGCGCTTGGCTTTACAGGCACTAGATGTGAGAGTTCGATCGATTTCTGCAGTTCTTCCCCTTGCATGAACAATGCCACCTGTGAGAACAGAGGAGTTGGCTTTGTGTGTGTGTGTCTTCCAGGCTACACCAGTAGCTTGTGTGATGAAGACATTAATGAGTGCAATTTCAATCCCTGCCTGAACAATGGTGTCTGTGAAAATCTCATAAATAACTTTCAGTGTTCTTGCTCTCCTGGTTATACTGGAGCTACTTGTGAGGTAGAACTAGATCCGTGCAATAGAACAATTTGTCAAAATGGTGGAACTTGCAACGCTCTTTCTCCATTGATAGCAGAATGCAACTGTGTCCCTGGCTATACTGGACCTCTCTGTGAGATAAACTTCAACGATTGTGACCAAGATCCTTGCTTGAATGACGCCACATGCATGGACCTTGTCGATAGCTTTAGGTGTATCTGTCCTCTCTGTTACTATGGCGACCTCTGTGAGAAGCTCATGGACTTTGAAACATGCTTTAATTGTTCTTGTGAAAACAATGCAACTTGTCAACCTGCATCTGGTTCCGGCTCTGAAAGTGGAAGTGGTATCAGTGAACGACCTTCATCATCTGATCCCCTCCTCCCGTTTACATCTGATACAGAAGTGGAGTGTGTGTGCATGCCTGGTTACACAGGTGCAAGTTGTGAGTTAGATATTGATGAGTGTTTGTTACCAAGCAATCCATGCATGAACGGAGGTGAGTGTCAAAACTTGTTTGGCTCATTTGAGTGCTCCTGTTTGTCTGGTTTCACTGGACGTCTTTGTGGTGTCGATATAGACGAATGCGGTGGTGACCCATGCACGAATGGCACCTGTACGAACCTACCAGGCTCTTTCATGTGTGACTGCATTCTTGGTTTCACAGGGGACCTTTGTAATATCGATATCAATGAATGCTTCCCTAATCCTTGCTCCAATAATGCCACTTGTGTAGACGAGATTAATGGCTTTGAGTGTGTTTGTGAGAACGGATTCACTGGGGAACTATGTGATGTGCTCATTGATAACTGTCTACTGTCACCTTGTCTGAACAATGCAACTTGTGTCAACGTTGTTGATAGTTTCACCTGCCAGTGTGTACGTGGATTTACCGGAGATCGTTGTCAAGAGGATATTAACGATTGTACTTTGGAACCTTGCCTCAATAACGGAACGTGTGTAGATCAAGTGGACTCATTTGCATGTGAATGTGTAGCTGGATTTACCGGAAGTTTCTGTGACGAGAATATCAATGATTGTGAGCTTGACTTCTGCATTAATGGCACTTGTGTTGATGGAGTCGATAGCTATATGTGTATTTGTGATCCTGGATATACTGGAATGGATTGTGACGAAAATATCGATGATTGTGAATTTAACTCATGCATGAATGGAACCTGTATTGACGATACCGGATTCGCAATATGTGTTTGTGATGATGGTTTCACAGGTGAAGACTGTGACATTGAAATCGACCTGTGTGAATTCAACCCTTGCATGAACAACGGAACATGTATGAATGACATCGACTCCTTTTATTGCCTCTGTGTAGAAGGTTTCACTGGAGACTTATGTGAGACTGATATTGATGAATGCAGCCTGATTCCTTGTGCAAACAACTCGACTTGTGTCGACGATATCAACTCATTTACGTGTATGTGTGCCCTTGGTTACACTGGGGAGACATGTGAGGAGAATATCAACGAGTGTGGCCTTTCTCCTTGTCAGAATAACGCCACATGTGTCGATGAGGTTGCTAGCTTTAATTGCATTTGTTCACCAGGGATAACTGGAGACCTCTGTGCAGACGACATTGATGAGTGCACTACTATTGACCCCTGCCTCAATGGGGGTACTTGTGAGAACGTATTTGGTTCGTACATGTGCAACTGTGCAAGTGGATACACGGGTGAGAATTGTGAGACTGACATCAACGAATGCATTATTGATAGCCCTTGTCAAAATGGAACTTGCATGAATACTAATGGATCGTTCATGTGTGACTGTTACCCTGGCTACACTGGACCTTTCTGTGAGATAAATATCAACGATTGCGACCCAGACCCTTGCTTGAATGACGCTACATGCATGGACCTTGCCGATGGCTTCAGGTGTGTCTGTCCTCTCTGTTACTATGGCGACCTCTGTGAGAACCTCATGGACTTTGAGACATGCTTTAATTGTTCTTGTGAAAATAATGCAACTTGTCAACCTGCATCTGGTTCCGGCTCTGAAAGTGAGAGTGGTGTTTTACCGTTTAGTGAAATCAATGGCGTGGAGTGTGTGTGTATGCCAGGGACCACAGGGGAGTTTTGTGAAATAGTAATTGACCCCTGTGAAGATACTCCCTGCCAGAACAATGCTACTTGTGAGTCTACTGGTATGGATTTCAGTTGTTCTTGTTCCCCTGGATACACCGGCCAGCGTTGTCAAGTGAATATAAATGATTGTGATCCCAGTCCTTGTCAAAATGAGGGCACTTGTACAGACCTTGTCGAAAGTTTTAGCTGTTCCTGTAATGCCGGTTACACTGGATCAACTTGTGAAATTGACATCAACGATTGTGAGCCTAACCCCTGTCAGAATAGTGGATCTTGTACAGACCTAGTTAACAATTTCAACTGTTCTTGTCAACCCGGCTACACTGGATCTGTTTGCGATATTGAAATCAACGAATGTAACCCAAATCCCTGCCAAAATAATGGAACCTGTCAAGACCTTCTTAATGATTTCAACTGCTCCTGCCCTGCTGGCTACACTGGATCTGTTTGCGATATTGAAATCAACGAATGCGACCCAAATCCCTGCCAAAATGATGGAACCTGTCAGGACCTTATTAACGATTTCAACTGCTCTTGCCCTGCTGGCTATACAGGATCTGTTTGTAATATTGAAGTCAACGAATGCGACCCTAATCCTTGCCAAAATAATGGCACCTGTGAAGATATTGTCAATGGTTTCAACTGTTCTTGTCAACCTGGCTACTCTGGTCCAGCATGTGAACTCAACATTAATGAGTGCGATCCGAATCCCTGCCAAAATGATGGATCTTGTACAGACTTTGTTAACGATTTCAACTGCTCTTGTCTGCCCGGCTACACAGGTGATGTTTGTGCAGA
Organism: Halichondria panicea; assembly: GCF_963675165.1. NCBI lineage: Eukaryota > Metazoa > Porifera > Demospongiae > Suberitida > Halichondriidae > Halichondria > Halichondria panicea. The sequence continues at coordinate 2,972,487 of NC_087386.1, forward strand.
TGAAATCAATGAATGTGACCCTAACCCTTGTCAGAATAATGGAACCTGCGGAGATCTTATCAACAATTTTAACTGCTCCTGTGCTGCCGGTTATACCGGGTCAACTTGTGAAATTGACGTCAATGAGTGTGAACCTGATCCTTGCCAGAATAATGGAACTTGCAGTGATTTAGTGAATGACTTTCGTTGCTCATGTCTGGATGGCTTCACTGGTGCAACATGTGAAGTAAACATCGACGATTGCAACCCTAATCCTTGTGAAAACAATGGAACATGCGTCGATTTTATTAATGAATTTGTTTGTTCTTGTCAAGCTGGTTACACGGGTAAAACTTGTGAAATTAACATCAACGATTGTGATCCTAATCCTTGCCAGAACAATGGATCTTGCACAGACCTAGTTAATGGCTTCAACTGCTCCTGTGCACTAGGTTACAGTGGCTCCCAGTGTGAGAGTCCAATCGACTCTTGTAATTCTTCCCCTTGCATGAACAATGCCACCTGTGAGAACAGAGGAGTTGGCTTTGTGTGTGTGTGTCTACCAGGCTACACCGGTAGCTTGTGCAATGAAGACATTAATGAATGTGCTGCTGATAACAATCCCTGCCTGAACACAGGAGTGTGTTCGAACCTAATAGGATCATTTGGGTGCAACTGCCCCCCTGAATACACTGGCCCCATTTGTGATGTACTAGTTGATCTCTGTGACCCGGACCCCTGTCAGAATGGAGGCACTTGCGTCCAGGAGGGCACAATGTACAGTTGCTCCTGTGTGCCTGGATACACTAGCCAAAACTGCTCCGAAGAAATCAATGAATGCGACCCTAATCCCTGCCAAAATGATGGAACCTGTCAAGACCTTCTTAATGATTTCAACTGCTCCTGTACGATACACTACACTGCAGAGAGTAACTGTATTGATCGTGTCCCTGACTCATTTTGCACTTCTGAAGGCCCTCTGAGCTGCATAAACGGTGGCTTCTGTGAACAGAAATTTCAAATTTGTCAGTGCCCAGATGGTTTCACTGGATTCAGATGTGAAATAAACATAGATGATTGCCCGACAAATGCTTGTGGAAATGGTACATGTGTGGACCTTGTGGAAGCTTATCGATGTGAGTGTGACCCTGGCTTTACTGGAGATGATTGCTCTATAGATATCAACGAGTGTGATCTGAATCCGTGCTCTATACTAGGCACTGATCGCTGTGAAAATCTTGTGAATAATTTCACATGCCACTGTTTGGATTTCTTCGAAGGGACGTTTTGTGATATTCAAGTCTCTTTGTGTGCAACATCATCTGATTGTGTTAATGGGGCTACTTGTGTAGACACTGATCCGGGGCAATTTCGCTGTGAGTGTGGATTCGGCTTCGAGGGAGATTCATGTATTGACGACATCGATGAGTGTGAGCGAGGGGCTTGTGGAGAGAATGGATCTTGTCAAAACCTGATCGGGAATTACACTTGCTCCTGTGATAACGGATTCACGGGTAGAGATTGTGAAGTCAATATCAATGAGTGCGAACTGGAACCTTGTGCCCCTAATGGAAGGTGTATTGATGGGTTGGCAGACTACACTTGTGAATGTACTGATGGCTACACTAGTCGTAACTGTGAAATTGATATCAACGAATGCGACTCTAATCCATGTCTAAGAGGAGGTATGTGCATGGATCGAGTCAATAGCTACGAGTGTGACTGTGACGGTACCGGCTTCACTGGAGGAGAATGTCACATTGATATTGACGAGTGCGTTGAGTCTTCGCCCTGTCAAAATGAAGGAGCGTGTACTAACAATCCTGGATCGTTTAATTGCTCATGCACAACAGGTTTTACAGGTCTCGATTGTTCCGAACCCGCTACGTCTATTCTACCAATCATTATAGGTGCTGCAGTAGGAGCACTCGTAGTTTTTATAGTTATCATACTAATAATCGTCATAGTAATAGTTACCCGGGTGAGATACAGAAAGAGACACGAATCGTACAGCCCATCCAAGACAGAGTTCGGCAGGTCAGAAATGGCTGGTTTTAATGCCCTACCAGAAATACCAGAACCCAAGGAGAGACTTATCTAAACACAATTATACTGAACACTTATCATTCCATTTTTAAACCTACGTACTTATACCCACATGTACATAACACGTACTGCAACCACAGCCATACATATATATGCATTGCTGTTTATATCACGCACTATTATTATTGTCCTGTGTCTTTTATATATATTAAAGTGATGATTATTAAAAAATGATTTGATGCACAACAAATTATATCATTAGAAAAACTTCTTTCTATAGCGTTTCCTATTATACAGCCAATATGCCGCTATGCCGAGGAAAGCAAAACACATCATATACGACATAACACAGATTCCACTGTCTATACTAGTGAAGCCTATACGTTCACTCAGAAGTTGCTGCCTACCGTAGTACTTGTGGTGCAGCTGTGCTGTGTTGGTCATCTTTCTCGGCCAGGCAGCTTTCACAATGTCCGCAGGCTTCACCATAAGTGGAGGGGACAGCTTTTCATCAAACATGGTCTTGGTGTGCTGATCGAGGTGATAAAAGTTCCATAAATACAAGAGAACGGCAGTTCTATTCCAAACAAAGTCCACATCATTCGTAGCGCTGCTATTCTCCAGCAAACTTTCTCCAGCCAGGAATCCAGTGTTGCTAAAATTCGGCTGTGCATGATCCAGTGTCACATGACCCATGGGGTGGTAGCAATAAGGACAAGTCTTTGCCTCAGGGAAGAGAGATTTCGGATAGTAAGGGTCAGAACTGACGGCTCCTCTAAGACGATGATTGACAACATTGTGTGCCTCCCATAGCCAAAGAATAGCGTCTCCATCGTGATGTAGTTTAGAGGTAATGTCGGAGGACATTTTCTCAAAGTGTTTTCTACACGGTTCACAGGACAAGAAGTTATATACGAATGAAGAAAGGGTTCGTAATGCTTCCTTGCTCGAGATGCCCGATGCTGTGAGAGTGGGTGTGGTCTGGGGGAGTGGGAGTGTGAGGACGGTGAGGGTGTGCATGAGCATCCACAATCCACACGGGTAACCACGCAAATGAGAGAGGCTGCCGTTGCATTTCGTCCAATGAGGAGTGACGGGGAACACCCTGTCATCAAGCTGTGTGGGTGTGTGTATTGAGCAAAACATATACTGTACATAAAAGACAGTACAGAACTTATACTCGGGTATAGGTATATATATATAATGTAGAGGAATAAAAGATGAAATGTTTATGCTACCATAGGAATACATAAATTATATCACTACAGCTATACAGAACTCAGTCCAGAACTTATGGCCTGGTGTCACGCGAGTATACATGTAGGTGTGTCCAATATGTGGAGCCAAGGTATAAAAGATGAAGGAAATCTATTAAAGTTTGCCAAGGTCATGCTACATGTGTGGCCTACAAATAGCATGGAGCTCAACCAGCATTAAATGGCCCCCAATATAACGTGAGACATCACAATCATCATTTGTGATGCTTATACTGTAGGATTCCGTGTATACAGTACAGTGCGGCCTACAGCACATGTATTACAGGACTGGTCAAAGCAAGGTTATTAAACGCTTGGTCTTCAATGCAAACAGTGGCCCCCATTGAGAGGACGTGGGTTTTGATCTAATGGTATGAGCCAGATTCTAAGAATGCAAGAATCTGCATTGTGGTTACTACACACCGGACATTATTCACATAATCTTACCTTAGTGTCAATGACCCTGTTCCAGTCAGTCCTGGTGACGAAGCTCCCTGTGCTCTGTTTCTCCACAGCCTTTCTCACTCCCTGTAGGCACTGTGAGGCCACAGGGAAGGGGGTCTCAAATGCCTGGGGGAAGACATGCACATGTAGTAAACGCATATACTATAATACGTATATGTATGCACAGTGGATCATGTACATGTCCATCAAATTACCCACACAACATTTGAGCTGTGGGTTTTCTCTGGCTACATGTAAGTTTACTTATTGGGGCCATTCTGAGCATTCATGAGCAGCATCCAATCTGATATACAATGTCCTATAATTACAAAACATGCTGTGAGCTAATGTACAAAGTTATGCACATGTACCTTCTCCAGTAGACCGATAAACCGGAGTAGGGAGGAGTAGGCGGAGCCCGAGATGATGGAATGGATAGGTACCTCACTCCTGAGGGCGTATGACACGGCACTGAGGAGGTCACTGCGGTGGACTCTGTGAGTGGTGAGTGGGAGGTACAGGTACATGTATATCATATCATCGTTGACAATTATTGTAGTAACGAGATAGTCATGTATTATGTAATTGTCATGCAGTTTCTTTCACCTGTTAATTTTGACGGGGGTGTAGTGAGGGGAGGGGCTAGGGTTATGTGGGTACGACTTCGGTGTAGGCTTGTGACCGCGAACCTTGGGGGCAGATTTAAGCGAGTCCATATACTTGAGAATCACCTTCTTGAAAACCACATATGGATCTTTGTCTTTGAGAATATGGCTGAGTATTATGTGTGTATATGTGTGACGGTGGTGGGCGTCTGTGTGTGTTTACGTGTGAGGGTGGTGGTGTGTGTATGTAAGGAAACACCCAATGCTGGGTCATAATACAGGAAGTGATACAGACTCCACTAAGTGTACAGATCAACCTGTCTCATGATTACAGAGGAGTGTGTAATGCACATATTTACACACATCATTTACCGGAGGTTCCAGGAATTTAGTAATGGAATCTGTGTCCTACTGTTACATGAATGTAACAATTCATGATGGCTACTGACAATGTACTGTGTGTGGGTTTGGTCTATCTCACCCTGACACGACGTGATGGTCTCCTTTGTTCATTTCTATCACCAGGGAGGGCAACTCCAGTACAGAGTAGTGCTTCATCATCAACACCTGCACAGTTGCATACACACAACTACACATACCCATAATAAGGAAATCACTATAATTATACATGTACATGTACATGTAGTGCTTCTGCTCCAAATAATATTTTTAACACTGCATGTGTGTATTAAAATGAATTGCTCCCAAAGTGTCCTCTGTCCTATCTACATATACTACGTGCATATAATTATGTACATGTACAAACTCCGGACTTACATTGGTGTCGAGGACTCTTCTCACCATGACAATATTGTGGGAGTCGAGGAAGTCCAGTATCAGCTGCAACACAGAGACACAGACAATGAGCGTGTGTGTGGTGTGTGTTAGCCTCGATTCCAGGTCACAGGGAAAGGAGAACAAAAGGCATATAGGTGTGTGTGGTTCTATACTAGCGTAATTAATAGTACATGTACTACTATCTCCACCATACAGTGTTATTTGGGTACAGTTGATAATAGCTTTCTTGAAACGAAATCTTACAGTGTACATCTCATCTATAGGTATCTAATTAAGATAGTAAAAATTATTTTTAAAACAGTAGCTACTACAGTAAACATAAAATGTATGTACATGCAACTAGTAGACATAATTACTGAAGCTGATAGAGGTATTGTCAGTATAGAACTAACCCTCCTTCCCACGTAAGAGTTGTTCTTCTCAAACACAAACACTAAGGGTATCCAAGAGTCCTCAGACACAGACAATAGTCCACCATCACTGCAGGGGAGCAATCTTATTATACATGTACTCCTCATAGTATCACCAACCTTTAATAATAATGTCATCGTATAATGTAATGTACAGACTTGAATGCTAGAGGTAACTTGAACAGCCTTAACTTTTAAGCTATGAGTGTCTAACTTCAAAATAATTTGTAGCTCATAGGTACCCTTATCACATGATATAACAAAGATGTATACCCTATGCCCACCCCCTAGCGGAGGGTTATTAACATTACAACGACTGTTCTTACGTGACAGGAGAGAAGTGTTGCACTACAGAGGCTTTATCAATCTCGTTGATGATTGTCTTGAGAATATAATCCTTGCTTCTGGCACCTACATGTAAAGGTGGATTGGGCGTAACTATAGTGAGCTACTCAGTAGTGAATTTTTTATGCACAGGAAAATTGGTTCAACATACAATGGCTACCTGCAAGAAGCTACTCGGGAAACATACAATGACTACCTGCAAGAAGCTACTCGGGAAACATACAATGACTACCTGCAAGAAGCTACTCGGGAAACATACAATGGCTACCTGCAAGAAGCTACTCGGGAAACATACAATGACTGACTACCTGCAAGAAACTACTCGGGAAACATACAATGACTACCTGCAATACAGGAAGCTCTAGTCACAGCATACAGTACACTATATCTACTGACACCTGAACGTAAGTACTGTACATGTAGACGCATATACTGTACTATATAGAACACTTAGAAGACACATGAGTGAGAAACTCTCCTGGCTAGATACGGACTACAGTGAAGGAACTTCATCTACTATGCTCGCAGGGAAAGTCACAGGCTCTATTAGTTCCCAAACTGCTATGATGTCTGTGAATTTCTTCCCATAATTATGTGACAGGCTAGAAGCATAAAACAAAATATCCAATTCCCATTAGTAATGGCCACTATGACAGTGCAAATGTAATACCTTGTAGTGTACGGGAGTGCTCCAGTGGACTGGGGTCATTCGCGCTAAAAAACTGCAAGGAAACACCGACAGAATAAATACGGCACTACGTACATGTGCACGACAATTCATAATAATTGTTAGCCTATAAAAACACATTACACATGGACGTAGACATGCAGCCATCGAATAAGAGGTTTATTATACAAATACTGTACAATAATAACATGCATGGTACTCAGACATCGTTTATATTCAACACGTACCCACAAACACAGTCTATGTACATGTACCTGTAACCATCCCTACAAGGTACCTACAGCAAACCCCTTCACACTAGAAGGAAGCTAAGGGCTTCAGAAACCTTTAGCAGTCGATATACCAAAATTAATAGGTGATTAAGGTGGTCTTTTGTGCACTGTAAGTACGCACACGCACACAGAGGCTGAACAACTCAAGGTACAAGTACCTTCAGAGTGGGATAAGCCTGTACTTTATTCCTATCACAGGCCTTCTGGCTGTCTTTTGATCCAGTGCACTCAACCACCCCTAGTTTGAACGTAGAAGACCACGCCTTCAACTCCGCCCCTATCTCCTTCATGACAGGGGCAAAATGTTGACAGTGGCCACACCAACTCGAGTAAAACTCAATCATCCAGAGTGTCTTGCTCGAGGTGACAGCTCTGTCGAGTGCGTTTCCTTGGAAACAATGTATCCCGGGGGTAGGTGGGTCATACAGAGCACATGTATCTGCGAGGGCGGGAAGGGCAAGCATGAGCAGCACCGGCACCATTGCTAGGAGAACAGCCGGGGGAGACATCTTGTACCTCCACTGTATGGGGATTACACAACATAACACACATTTATACATACAAGAATTTACACTACATTGCTACAATTATAATTACAAGACTGCTGCACTCAACAGGCACAGAAGAGCCTAAGTGGAGTAGGTACGTGTATAGTCTATAGTCCTGTACTAGTATGTGTATGCGTATGTATGTGTACGTGTAGGTCATGATCAATAATTACATGTACAGTTACAATAATACACAACAAATCCTACCTTCAACCATTCACTTGCCTTGATATACTAGACTAGGCTCACTAGACTAGACACACTAGACCCACTATTAATAAAAAAAAAAGTGTAAAAAATCTGATTTAAAGCACAACGAATTCACATTAGAGCCTCGCCCCCTTCCCATTGAGGTCACATTGGGAGCCCATAAAAGAGAAGGGATTCTCTTTACATGGGCTCCTGCTAATACGTATACTAAAGGCATGCAGAATACAATTTTAACATAGTCAATCTTGAAAACACAGTTAGAAAGAAGGGGGAAAACGACGATGAAAACAACACCGACTGCAGTAACACACGTACAAAAATAGCACACATAATAAGATATCAACAGGGTCAATGACCACCAAACATATTACTGAGTGTTTGAATCTGAGACACAACAGGTGATACAAAAGACTGTTGTTGCAGCTGGTGCCTGTTATTTAGTCCGAGGGAGTCACACACCAGATTATTGTGCATTGCTAGGGAGCGTGCAGGGGAGTTGCTATCGTTGTGTGTGGATGAAGGGCTGTGCATAGAGAAAGTGTTATCAGCTTGCGGAGAAAACTGTGGGGGGTAAAATGAGTTATTGCCGGCCAAAGAGTCATACATTCCAAGGTGGGATGTGGGGGTGGAGGGTAGTACAGTAGAGTGACTGGAGGTACGTTGCAGTACGTTTGTTGTGCTTGGAGCGGGAGAAGGGCCAGGGGAGTACATGTGTGAGCTTGGTGAAAAGGGGGAGTAGGCTGTTGCCGGTGTGGGTGGGCCTGATTGGGAGACATACTGCTGGTTGTGAGTGTAGAGTCCGTGTTGATTCTGTGGAGGAACCGATTGTGGGGTGGAAGGGTTTGATCCATGTACAGGGCTGACACTTCGATCCATGGCAGACGATACTGGCATATTTACGGAACCTGAGATGTTACTGGGCAATGAACTGAAGGACTTTACATTTTCTGTTGGGGCTAGAAACTTTGACCCTGAAGTTCCAACCGGTTGACTTCCAGCTGAAATACACTGCAGGACTTGTTGAGAGACTTGGTAGAATTGATTCCTTTCCGCTTCAAACAGTTTTTGCTGTTCCAACAATCTCTGCTGCATCTCGAATATTTCTCTATTCTTTCTCTCGAGCTCTTTCTGTATATCAATGAGGCCTTGCGGCATCATTTGATTGGACGGAACAAAAGATGGAAGAGGTGGTTCCATCTGCCTGCCTGGAGGATTCATCCACGACGTTTGGGGTGCCTGTACGTATTAAGCAGCATACATGGTACGTACATGTAGTATAAAAATAGGATTAAAGACTTATAATTAACAATGAGCTAAAGTACATTGTACATGTGTGTCTATGTATGGTGTGAAAGGGTCAGACAATGACAACATTAGCTGAATAGGTTACACTACTGACTGTGTTACTTCTTAATACATATATATACTCACCACTCACCTGCATGAGACGGGCTGCCTGTTGTTGCAGCAGAGGTACGGGCATCTTCCTAGGGACGCGTTCGAGAAAAGTTGTATCCTGTGAATCTTGACCGAGCATGTTTGAAGACACGAGTCTTTCAACTAGAGGGTTCTGTTGTAAGTTAGGGGGCAATTGCTTCTCAGGGAACGAAGATGTGTGCACACTTGAAGGCGAAATCACATACTCTTGTTCAACTTCGAGATCGGGAAGATATTTTCGACCGCGGTAAAATCGATGCTCAGGTAGAACTTGATCCGAGCCGAGAACACGATTGGTGAAAAGAATGTGGTCTGGTTTGTTAATCCAGGGATTGTAGGAAGTGTACGTCTTGGAGATAAGCCATATATACCTGCCACTCTTGGTCATTAAACGATATGGTGAAGTTACACCCAATCCTGTCTTGGTCAGCGAGGAGATACTGTCAGCCACGTCAGAGAGGTGGTAGGGATCAACATAGTCAAAAAAAGAGGTACCGATCAGCTCAGAAGAACTAAAGCCAATAATCAGAATAGCATGCTTCTCGATCGAAATGATTCGCCCCTCTTTACTCACTCGGAGTTCGAATTCGAAATTGATGTCGTTTGTAGCAACTGGGAGATCAACGTGAAGGAGAGAGGTAGGTAGTTTTCCAATGAGTAGTACATAGTGCTGCTCGTCTGGAAGAGGAACCAAATCAATCGCATTCTCATCGGGACTGAGAGGATTCTCATCTAAAGCTTCGGCCGCTCCCCACTTGCGAAGGTAGACAAGGCATTTGAATGGCAGGAATTGTGGGGGCCCACCTGTCTCACCAGGATAGAGTTGGAGATGGAGTGTGCAGATTTGAGCAGGGTAACTCGTCACAGTAGAATTAGGAAGCCGGTGGCCATTCGAAGATCTGAAAAATGACTGGAACATTTCCTTGTCTTTGTCGTGAATGTAGTCGTACCAATTTCGTCCAATGAGTCGACTCTGGGTGTAACCTAGCAGAGAAGTAACAAGGGAATTTGAGAACATAATGCGACCAGAATCAGATATCATTATCAGAAATGAATCTTGGGAGTTGAGCACAAGCTTCAAAGCATCTCCTCTGTCAATTACTGACTTGCTTTCCTTCGGCAGAGGTAAGGGTGCTCCGAGATGAGTGAGGTGGTGATACACTTTCAGGCAAGTGATGGCTTCTTTCAGTGTGGCCACTTTGTCAATTTTCTTTGGAACGTGTCTTTGACTGAGTAGAGTTAGGAGCACAATTAGCTCATCAAAGTATTGATTCATCAAAACACGTCGTTTCTGCTCGCTTTCTTTTCGACCTCGTTTCGGAGAATTTGGCGCTTCATCTTTGAGCTCATCTTCATGAATAACTGGTGAGGAAGAGACGGATGATGCTTCACGTTTGGGCTTTCGACTAGGCATGGCTCCTGCATTGAGAATAACATACAATAAGAGGAAGCAGATATCTGTGTATCTAACAATCTTCAACATACACTGTATATATATTATTAGTTTGAACACACGCACACTACGTTTGAAGACATGTGTTTTTGGACACTACGTTTGAAGACATGTGTTTTTGGACACTACGTTTGAAGACATGTGTTTTTGGACAACGAGATGATGTTAAGCTGCATATAGTATTTAGAGACAGACATCATTCGCCTTTTTGGACAGATTGGCATGTGTAACTGGTACTATGAATATGATTAATCATAGTGGGCGGTAACCGCAGTTAGAATGTTGCCTGCGCCTGCAAGAGTCAATTTTGTATGCCACTAGCTCTAACTTGACTCGGCGTGTTCGTCAACTATCGTTGTATTTGACTGATAGAATTACTGCTATTCATAATGATCGAGCCACGCCATTTGAGTGCTGCAATCTGATTCAGCAAATTTTCTGCAGTGACGCACGCCCTGACATGGCAGTGGGTCCCAACCCTACGTGAGCGTCCAGGGTTGGGCCATGCCCAACTAGGGTCCTGGTGCGTACAATAAATATGCGTACATGTCGGTGTAAGAGTTCATTACGAATCTACCTTAACAAAGGTACACTCACAATGGGATGTCCTCAATGTCAATTGAAAATAAAAAGAAGCACATTTCAATTATGGCAGGTAATTTTCTGTTCTCGCTAGTGTACCGATTATGCACCGATTATGCACCTATCAATGTGTTGCCCCACTACCCCCCCCCCCCAGGAAGGGTCAAGCTAACATGGACGACCCTAGGTAAAATTCCCCCTGGTGGGGAGGATTTTGTGTTCAAATTCCCCAATTCTCCCCAGTCAACACGGGGGTTTTGAGCCCCAAGCAGTTGCAAACATCAAAACAGGTTGTAAAACAGTTACTACGCAAGGCCAGGTAAAATCCCCGAGTATGGGGTCAACATTTCACGTCAAATTCCCTGTAGGCCCTCTGTCTGGGGGGGGGGTAGTGGGGTAACACATTGATAGCTAGGTACTAAAAGTATACATTATAAATATGACTACTCAATAAGTGGTGATGTGTGCACAGGGTATAAGTCAATAAAAAGGCTATGAAACTTTAAAAGGCTTTCACACATACATACTCTCCACAACAGACTCCGTCTAACTTAACTAGCTATCTACAAGATTTATAGTACAAACTAGCACATGTAGACTACTCTGTAGCTAGCTACGTACATAAAGAAGGGGTACTCACATTTCTGATGTCTGTTCAGCCTTTAATTGCAACTACCTAGTACTTCTGTGATTCTACACACACACACACGCCACACACATACGTACACAAGTTTGTCAATACCAAAATAATTTCAATAGCTCGTGCAGATTGACCACGCCCATCTTATTCATTTGTCATGAAAATAAAAAATAAAGCAAAAATCAGCAAAAGAATGATTCCTGATCTGTTCAAAAACATTCTAATTAGTTTATGCAGCCTTTACAAAGGACAGAGGGAATATCCCAGAGGCTCCATTGCAGGATCCTTCACACCACTCATTGTTGACTGCACGTGTGAATTGGAAAAGATTAACAATAATAATAAGTGGTACATTTGGCAAGCAGGTGTGCATGATAGAAAGGAATGTAAATTTGGCAACATGCACACCGCCTGTATGTAGCTTAGCTGCTTTAGACCAACCAAACTTGTGCTAATAATGCCTGCTGCACCTACATCGACGACTTACTCTCTGTGGTGACTTGAATCTTGTCCCCGGCTGTGAAAGACAGTTCATCCTCAAATTGTCCCGTGTAATCGTAAATAGCCACCATCTCTCTAATCACCTCCTCAGCATCATTCTCAGGCGATGACTGCATAAAACGAATCACATATATACTGATAGCTATACTCAAGATGGTTTCATCTACACGTAGGATTAAAAGTTTGGGGGGGGGGGTTTAACACATGCTGCAAAATGTTTGGCCACTTCCACATTTGTTGACCACACCCCTATTACATGCTAGTGCATCACAGTAGATCTAGTTACATATTGCATCATGGACAGTACTAATGTGATGTTATTATTCACCGGGGGGAGGCTGTGCATTTTGGGGGGGAAGGTTCACCCCCAAAATGCCCCCCCCCCCCCCCCACCAGATGAAACCCTGTATACTGTATACCATATTACTGGAATGTTTTGCGAGCATCAAACATGTGAACTTTGCAAGGGTTGATCAATTCGCAACAATAAAATCGCAAAACCTAATTATTAACACACGATCCTTGACAGAACGCAATAGTTAGATCGCAAAGGGTTAAATTGTCTGCTGATTTGGCTCATTTGCAAAGGTTTTTCATCCGCAAAATATTATAGTAACACGGTACCGTAGAAACTGGATTATTAGCGCATGCACTTTTGGGGTCAATAGCAGAGCTCTATACGCTTATATTCGAGAATGCGCCTATAATGCAGTCATTTTCGAGCCCCACCCAGTAATCGGATATCTCTGTGATGAGAGCTGACTCGTAAACTGGCTAGAAAGTGAGCAAGCAAGGCAAGCAGGCAACCTTAACTGGATCTATATCATACTATTATGTTACAGTTCATTTTACAGTTCATTTACATTCATTTTGACCAGGAACTTGGAATAAAAGGACCTCATCCATGTCTCACATTCTCAGCATGATCAGACAAGGTAACAGCATGCCCAAAGAGTCCTTCCAGATGGATATCACCAGCTATATAGCTATCATGCACTGTATAAGCTAACTAGTTCATAGATCAATTCTAAAATTTCACTTCAATTCGAGTATAAAAAGCCTGCAGTTGAGCATGCGCTTAAAATAAAGATACGCTTATAGTTGAGTAAGCGCTAATAATCCAGTTTCTACGGTAGGTACTTTTCCCCGGTGCAAATTTCTGAATGGTATATCATAGGACCATTGCAGATAATAATTTCGCAGCTTTAAATATTGGATAAATTAAATCTGAAAAATCACACCATAGAAAATATCCCGCTATACAATACATGTCGAAGGTTAATGGTACGAATGTTTAACACTGTACTCTATTTGAACTGTATCAACAATGTATAGTTTTTTTAATCTCAGCTTTTATTTTTACTGTGTGGATATAAATTTCCCTCTGCTTTTCTGACACCTCTGCTTTTCTGACAGAATTTCATGTACGTACGTACAGGTACATACTGTTTTCCCACGTTAAAACAAGTGCATTTGAGGGTACATGTATAGACCGACATACACACGTGTTTTGTTTACTCCGACAAGTTTGTAACTGCATAACACACACTCACTCCTGAATATACCGTATAGCGGATATAAATTATTTCGAGGGTGTAAATATTCGCGGTTTTTCTTAATTCAGTACGTACCGCGAACATTTATACCCACGAATTTGATATCACATGCATGCATGCAAAAAGTACCCTCGAAATATACCCAGTATACGGTACACACTGTACCTCATGCTTGTCATAAGCCCATAGTGTCAGTCTGAAGCCATCATCCAGATTCTTGACAACCTGCTTGTAGACTGCTTCGTTTGCCACTTCTTTGCGGTCTCCATTCTTCTTGATACTCCAAAGAGTCAGAGAGCCCTGAGGAACACTGAACTTATTGCAAATGGCTTCTTCCAGCTGGTTATAAGAGCTGGTGCTGCTCAAACGAAGGGCCCTAGTCGTCGAGTAGTGCACTTTGACAGTCATCGTTGATGGTTGCTGGGGAAAATGGTAAACAATTTGCCACCTTAATTAATTATAAGTGACTACAATGCATGGTGATAATTTAATTTGTACTAATTAACTTACAATTTAACACATTAAGAATGTCACTTAACACACTTCTCACTACCCTTTGCTCATGCAGTTAATTGACAGTTAGCACAAATGCACTTACTCACTGCCCTTTGATTTGAGAACTAAAAAAACGCAGAACTCCCTTACAAATAAGTTACATACTTTGGGTGAAGGTGATCGGCTCTGTGGACGGTGAGCATTCAGTTCAGGCTTGGTGTGTTTCAACGGGCTGGTCCTAGGAGGACCATTTTCTTTCAATACATTCCCGTCAGGATGAAATGGGGGCGGAGGGAGATCGGGCTTAGGGGGGCGTATACCTGACGAGTTCTTGAAGGAGGTATTTTGGTTGCTGAGACTTGAAACACGTGGTCGTATCTTCATACTGGGGGCAGGTGGGGGCACCTCAGGTTTGGGTAATTTGGAGGCCTTGCTGGGAGGTTTTGGGGAGGAGGAGGGTGACTTGTGACCTTGTACTCCTACAAACCCCACATATGAGTCTTGGTCCACTACTGATGATACAACCTGAGGCAACAGGAGAGTATTATGATTTCAAATTCATTTGCAACACTTGATAACAAAACATGCCAACAATCTATTTCACATACTTGTCTGACTGGCATATTCAATATGAGCAGCCACTTGCATAATTATACTTGTAAGGCAGTGGCCACAAAAAGTAAATTGTAAAGATCATCACGTTCATATTTCAGTTGTTAGGAGAACATTTAATACGTAGATTAATTGTACTTTACGACAGCAAACATGTGTTCTTGGATACGTATGTACCTTCGCTTTTCCTAGGAAATTGACTGGTTTCATTCCTTCAGTTTTGTTCTTTGGTGGATGGAAAAGCAGTGTCTTCTCCGGCAGCTTGTAAGGCAGCAAAGGTGTACGGGTCTGCAGGGAGGGACACTCACAACTCTACATTAAGTAGTTACTAGGGTACAGCCTCGACCCACAACGAGTAATGGGAAGTGGAGTGAAGGGCCTAAGTGAATCGTTAGTTTTTCTAAAGTCGCTTCATCACGTGAGCAACAATTCAATGTTCAGCTACAGATATATGTACAGTACATGTATCGTAGATGCTTGATCAGAGGCCGCTCTCAAATAGTGAGCCTCCTTTGCTAGCAAATGAAACATTTAGTAGCCGCTCACAAATAGTAGCCTCAGTGAATTTTGACTCCACCATTTCTGCAAGTGGTAGCCATATTAACTAGCAACTAGCTACGTAAATGCAGTTAGGTAGCAGCTTGCCAAAGACTTTCTCATGGCAGAGTTCCGAGTTTATGCAGGTGAAGATGACAAACTAAAGGTTATTGAATTAGCTGGGGTTAATAAACACCGCTCTTGAACAGTGGCCTCTCTCGAATTGTAGCCAGCAAAATTAAACATTATTTTAGTAGCCGCTCTCAAATAGTAGCCTGAGTGAATTTTGACTAGAGTCAGGCTACTATTTGAGCTATCATTCTTGCAAGTGGTAGCCATATTATTGCTAGCAACTAGCTATGTAAATGTAGTTAGGTAGCAGCTTGTCAAAGACTTTCTCATGGCAGAGTTCCGAGTTTATGCAGGTGAAGATGACAAACTAAAGGTTATTGAATTAGCTGGGGTTAATAAACACCGCTCTTGAACAGTGGCCTCTCTCGAATTGTAGCCAGCAAAATTAAACATTATTTTAGTAGCCGCTCTCAAATAGTAGCCTGAGTGAATTTTGACTAGAGTCAGGCTACTATTTGAGCTATCATTCTTGCAAGTGGTAGCCATATTATTGCTAGCAACTAGCTATGTAAATGTAGTTAGGTAGCAGCTTGTCAAAGACTTTCTCATGGCAGAGTTTGAGTTTATGCAGGTGAAGATGACAAACTAAAGGTTGTTGAATTAGCTGGGGTTAATAAACGCCTCTCTTAAAGTGGCCTCTCTCGAATTGTAGCCAGCAAAATTAAACATTTAGTAGCCGCGGCCTCTGATCAAGCATATATATGTACCGTATGTACGTGTACACTATATCTACTAAACTTGGGGCACAGCAACTGAAAGATTATACGTAGTCAGCAGAGCCCAGGCAATACTAAAAGTGAAACCATAAAACATACAAAACAGAACACAGTGGACTGACTCTGATGTTCTCGAGAGCTGACAAGATGATTTTGTGCCTGCTCTCAGAGAAGTTTGCAGCCGATTCTTTGGCCTCCTCGAGCTCTTTCTTAGCCTCAGCTGCCCGCCCCATTTTGGACAGTGTATATGCTCGGTTGTACTGTACCTGTACGGAGGGGGGGGGTATGGATGCTATTAAGGTATGTGTTCTCTATGAAATAATTATCAATTCACACTCAAAAGTAACAAATAATTGGTGGAACCCCTTCACGATGACAAAGTGATTAAACTTTACATTACAGGGAACCTGACCTGGGTGCCTGGCCTACATGTACATGTACTGTCTATTTCGCAGCTGGATAATTTTGAGGGGTCGTTAAGGGATTCGACATCAATAGCATGGGGGAGAGTTCACTCAAGCAACACATACCAAGAAATAGGAAATTTAAAACATAAACTAAGGTAATTGTGCTTTCACTATTCATAATTCATTTATGTTATGGAGATGTAGTTATCACAAAATGCCGCAATGTGGTAGACTTTCATACCTCACAAGAATACAGTTTGTATTGGAGCCCCAACTGTTTGTAGTCAATGAGCAGATTACCACGGAGGTTCTTCATCGTGGACTCAAAGTCAAGCATGGCTTCAGAGTGTCTAAGTATATGTGCATGTATGCCAAGAGGATATAGTATTCACAATGACTTCCTGAGGAATGTTCATTTCATGTGTAGGCAAACCTTAGAAAAGGAAAAAATGCTCGTTTTTAATAGAAAACAAACAACTTCTATGGAACCAGTTTCCTTCAATAGTGTCAAGAGATCGGGTGCTTATATCCAAGCCTACTACAAGGCATGTATGTTACCCGAGATTAAAACAAAAAAGGATGTATTGGCTGTCCAATATAAGTGGAGTAGCTATATGGGATCAAGTCGAATGCACAGCCCGGGGGATGTGGACGCGATAAGCTAGGAAGGGGTTGGAGACACAGATACAATATTTAGGGCGTTTGACAAGATCCGCTACATGCATGTATTCAAAGATTGAAGACTGACCTAGATTTCTGCAAATGAATGCAGCCCTTCTGGAAATATGACAGAGCCAAATGCGGATCCTTCTTGACTGAGAGCTCCAGATTCTACAGAACATAAACCATAACTACATTGGTACTCATCAAACCTAATGCTTACCCTCTCAGCATTTTCCAAATCACCCAGCTTTAGAAACATGGAAGCTACATTGAAGTGAATCTTGGCTCCAGGTTCTGCCATTTCAGTCCATTTATCCACAGCCTCATCATATTGACCAGCCTCAGCATACGCAATACCGGCACTCCACTGCTCTATCGTGTCCTTGAGAGACATAGCTAGTATCTCACAGTCTGTAAAAGAACTTGTTAATTTCAACTTATTAAACTTCGAAGCTCAAGCTCAGAGTTTCTTTTCAATATTACTTTCCAGATAGAGTTCTTACAATGAATAATTGGAGGTGATTTTTCATAGTTGTCAGTGACAACCTAACAAAAAATGGAGACTAAAACTGAAGAACCTGTGATAGAAGTACTGGAGCACGCCACAGGGAGTATCTACACTGGACCACTCACCAATGGCAGGTAAATTAGATGATTCATATGCAAAATTTTCCAATACAGTAAACTTTTTCTTGGTTTCATATAGAATGGAAGGCAAGTGTGAGTATGTATTACCAACAGGGACCAAGTACGTTGGAGACATGAAAGATGGAATGTAAGCTCCTCCCACAGTATTACTTTTTTCAATTTATTTGTGTGTTTGTTTTGACACAGGTTTCACGGTCACGGTACACTGTACTTCACGACTGGGGGCCATTTTGAGGCTAACTGGGAGAATGGTAGAGCAGTCACAGTACAAACTGGCAACGGAGGGACATACACGTTCGACGATGGACTCAAATATGCCGCAGACGAGTGGGATTACTGTATGCCTGTAGATAGAAGATTCTACTCTGAGGTGTGCAATGGACTAAAGCCAGCTGGGAGGACGCGACTTATAGACAAAGAGGTCCCTGCTGAGTTACCTTTAGGATGGTATGACTGTGGAGATGGACTGTACAACCCTGAGAACAGAGTGGTGTATACATACGAGAAGATATTTCTGAGGAATGCAGACATTGATGAACATGAGTGGATTGTGAGAACTTGTAGGAAAGGAATCAATATAGAAGAACAATTGTAGCTGTATTCGATCCTCTTTTTTGATAAATACATGTACATTTTTTATAAGAATGGTCTTGAATTTACACAGAGTTTAATCCATGAAATAAGCATGCCATTACCAAAAATAATTATTGTATCCAAAAATGGCTTAAAATAAGTGACCATCTGTTCTCATCGATTTCTCTACTATCTCCAATCGTTCTTTTAACAGTACAGAGCTATTTTTTCTCACTAAGTATTGTGTCATGAAGACTAGTAGCTTGTCCCTGAATGCCTTCAGGTGGGTCAATGGAGTCACTCTTGCAAACACAGCCACCACTGTTTCTTGTCGGTGGTCACACAGTAATCCAGTCAATAGCGACTTGTAAAACTTGACTCCAATTGGACCTAACTCCACAAACTCCACCACCTACGTATGAGCATGATTATAGAATTATTGTGGCAGTGAGCCTTGGTACACACAGATACCGTACGGCGAGTTACTTCGTATGGTGGAAATCTTCGTACAAACATACAAAATATTTAAAAAATTTGCAACAATAAAAAGTAATAGCACAGAAATCAGTTGTACATATTGAGTTACACGAATTGAAGGCCATTTACAGAAAATATGCAGACTTAATTTGTCTGAACTTAATTGCATGCATACTTTTATTCATTAGATCTACTCCTGATGATAATATCTGGAATTATGGATAATCCTTTGCTCTGCACTGGCCAGTCTACATGTATGAGTGTATGCATTCACTGACTCACCCTGAGCACTGCAATAGAGAGGGCTTTGGTGGAGATGAGGTGAGAGAGCAGCTTGACCAGGTTGGCTCTATTGAGCTTGGACGAAGACTCCAACACTTTGAAACGATCCCACAGAGAATACTGAAATGTCACCTGTTGATCAAGGATCATTAGCTAGTGTGTCTTAAAATACAATAAAGAGGATTAGTCATAGAGTCTAAAAGTGTAAAAGTGGTGGAATGCTAAAAAAAAAACGTAACCTAAAATTAAAATTGTACCATCTACATGTGCTGCAGAGCTAGTGCTATACAAATTTAATGCTCTGTAGAGATAATTATTACAGTTAACCGGTCAAGACTGTTAATTAAAGTGGGCTGCACATATTATATACACTCACCTGATGACTGTGGTTGTATTCACAGAGCTTCTGCCCCAAGAATGCATAGTAAGGATTGTAAGCTCTCTCCTGAAGGCAACAGTCGAGCAGCACATGGATCATCTCCCTCTCTTGTACCTCCTTTAATCCCAGCTTAACTAGCTTCTCAAATGCATCAGCAAAGTCCTACATGTACATAATATATGTGAGCACAGGAATACTCAAAGTACATCTATGGACATTGACAATAATTATGCTTTGCATGTACACATTTTCTGGGAGAAAAATTTACAAATACATGTAATCCAGTGAAAATAAAAAAAAAGTTTGCACACAGACGTGTCTTTTTTCTTCATAAGCTCTCACACTAATATATGTACATGCATGTATCTCACCTCACTGGTCATAATGACAGAGAACACTGTCTTCCTGATGTCAGTGGTCATCCTCTGCCTACGAGCTAACTCCAGTACCCATGTCTCCGTGTGGACTTGCGGGAGTGGGGCATCATGAGGGGTGGAGTCTCGTCCAGACCAGGCTGAACCCACAATCCACCAACGACCATGAGTTTCGGCTTTTAGCAGGTCACTGAAAGAGACCTTCAGTTGCCCGTCATCCAAAGAGGCTGTGCAGTAATACATGAACACTGTTAGTAAAGGTACGTAATTGCTGAACACGTACATGTACCCATGGCCACAACAAATAAATATCTTCCATAGCTAACTCAAACATGCAGTTGCTATTCTGTCCCAAGGGTGACCGTATTAACGAGAATCTACTGTAGCTCTAACCATACCATGATTTTGCCCCTAGCGTTCTGTGATTTCTGGGGAGTTACACCATCTTGATATATATGTACAGTTTATATAGGGGACCCCGGGTGAAAAATTGATTTTGATTTTGGTGTACTCACCAGTTGACCTTACTGACCCCCGCAGGAGTTTCTTCATGTGCTCCAGAAGGGAGGGGTCATAGTTCGGAATCTTGCGTGCATTGTTGGTCTTCAGGGCTGAAATCGTCTCAAGCATGAACTTCACTCGTGACCTACAAAATTAATGTAGGTGCATACCCAGGAAATATCTCATTAGGCAAACATACAATGTACTCAAAACAAGTAATTGCACTTAGCCAATACTTGACTGATTTGATAAGGGGCACAGATACGTGTAACCCTACAAGTAACTTACGATTGTCCCAATGGGCTCTCAGTAGAAGCAGCTTTCTGCTGAATCAGCAAAATAATGTCCTACATGTACATAGAGGGAGTGCAATAATATAATTACTTCACAGGACGGTTAGTGTCTTCAGGCTCTAAACAGATTTACTTACCTTCAGTGAAGACGCATCATCTCTTCTTATCTCCATACCCGTATCTGTTGGGGAGAAGCGTAAAGCTACAGAGTTAGCTTAATAAGAAAACTAGTCTAATAAACAAAAAATTTTATGCAGGAAATGCACTCACGTTTTAGTAATATTAGAAGCAGTTCGATATTTCTCTCTGAGAGGGCTTCTAATAACCGTCTGATGATATCGTATATCAAACCACAGTGGATCACCTACGGCAACAGACATATCAGACCACACTGTGTACCATATAGCGGGTATATTTTGAGGGTATAAACTTTCGTGGAATAACGCAGCATGCAATGCGATATTATATTTGTGGGTCTAAATGTTCGCGAATATGTATACCCTAGAAATATACACGCTATAATACGGTATGTAGTCAAGTCGCTTACCCTGTAATTATAGAGAATGGAAATAATCATGAGCACACACGAGCACTCCTTCGTGGAGTAGGTGTGTGGGGATTCCTTGAGAAGAACATCGAGTCTTTGAGCCATCTTTTGAACCATAAAGGCACCTACATGTATCCCAAGGGATAAACAGTGCAAGTACATGAATCAAGACTTTGCCGTGGGAGCATTTCGAAACATACTTTCTGCATGCTTGTTAGACAAGTGTATAATTATGTAACCCTACAATGTCCTTAACGTAATGATGTTTGGCAACAAACCCTTTTAAAAGCAAATTTTTCTCATGAAAATTGACAATTACAAATGTGATTTGATTGTAAAACTAAAACAAATGCCGCCAGGTATGTACGACTAGTAGCTAGGTAAAACTATACCCACCCACTTCCTGTCCGACATGAGAGTGTAGTACAGCTACACACATGGCATGTTCCATGGCAAACCGGTCGGTGAGTCTGGCAGCTGTCGCACACAGTCTCAGCAACACATCACTGAGGACCGAGTTCATGTCTACAGCAGAAAATGGGAAGACCATCTTTCACACACAAATATACATGGCCTTGGTGGATTATGTGTGCATAATTTAAAGCTAGGCCTATTACTAGGACAAGTAGATAAGCTGTAGCTAGTATTAGAATTGTCCGTAAATGCGTACTTCTTTTCTCCTGGTATTGTAGAGTACACAGCAAAGTCACAAAAAAATGTTGGTGAAGTTGCATGTGTGCATAACATTATCTAAAATGCAATGGGACTAACCATTTCTGCTCTGTTCCCTGTACAGCTGTTCTAGTTGGGTTGTGATGGACTTCATGTTAGCCTCACTCAACCTGTGCATTAAACAGTGGATAAAGAATTAAATAAGGCATAGCCATCTACCTGTTGACAAGACCTTGAACTTGTTTCTGAAGCCTGGCAATCTTCTCTCTGTCTTTATCTCCAAGCTTTACTCTCATGTGAGGAGGAACATACTTGACCCCACCATCCTCACAAGACTTCCCGCCATCACTAGCATCAACAGCATCACTGATTTTAACTTCATTGATATTGATATCAGTCTCTCCATCGAGATCGAGATCACTCTCGTCCATGGTATCAGACGAACCATCACAGTCTTCATTTCCAATATCTGCATATTCGTCACTATCCTCTGTCCCCTCGTTGTCCTCTGTCCCCTCGTTATCCTCTGACCCCTCTGCATCGCTTTCGTAGGGAACATCAAATCTTACAGTTTTGTGGCCAGTTTTATCAGAGGACGGTGTTGTGTCCTTGTGAGGCGAGGTCTTTGTGGACTTACGTTTCTTTCGAGGATGTGAGATTTCTTCAGGTTCAGAATCACAGTTGTCTACCAGTGTGTGCGGAGGAAAATGAGAACTTGATAGTGAGCTACGTTCTTAGGAACACTGCAAGAAATTATAATAGTACTATCGTAATAGGCCACCATCGAGTGACTAGGTGTGTGCAAAGTGATGAAGTACATAGATTTCATGGCTTCTAATGCTTAAAATGAGTGCTATTGGTGTTACCGACATACCACGGTCACTGCCTGAGCTCAGTGTCCCCCAGTCAAACTGTCCCGACTTGTCAGTGAGGTCCAGAATATCTCATCACTTGTGAAGGAATGTATTATACGTACATGTATATGAACTTTTCACTAGATAATCAAACACGCAAGTAACAAAGGATACAATCCAATCCTTCATCTTTGAAAGACGTGGGTAATTTCTTTTTCTTAATTTTGAGTAGCTTCTCCAATCTTGATATCTCGATATCGTCCCGTGTGTTGGGGACCTCCACAGTCCTCTTACGATGCAGCCTGGCTAGACCAGACTCGTGCTGCTCTGAATGGGACACTTTGGGCTTTGAAGGTATGGGACGTTTTCTATCATTCTGATGAGTGGAGCTCTTTTTTGGAGCCGGAGAAGCCGAGGAAGGTTGGAGTATAAACTCTTGGCTTTTCAGAAATTGACCAGTTTTCTTTTGCTTTTTGTCAGCTCTCTCTTGTTTTCTCCGCTGTTTCCGGGACAAGGGCTTTTTAGTCCGAGCCTTGGACGAAGGAGACTTGCTAGAAAACATTACAAAGACTTACAAAAGCCTTGAAAAGCTGAGAAGCATACCACGTGGCTGGTAAAGATCGCCTAATCAACAAAAGTTACAACCATGTGGGTTCTGAACTGAAGGCGCTCAAGTTGGTGAGCTTGCAGAATCATGGCTCATGAATTCAAGAACTTTCTTTATGTGTTCTGTGGCAAGCAGAAGATACAGCCAACATATACGTATGAGGAGGAGGACAATGCATTCTACTGTGAGGTAAGCTTCCATCCATCCTTCATTGTTTAATAATAGTGCAATGATGTATGTGTGACTATTTACACATTCATGTTGAAAATACGTCTTACTCATGCAGGTTCGTGTGACTGGGTATGACTTCATCGGATGTGGGGAGGCCAAAAACAAAAAGGAAGCTCAAGGTCTGGCTGCTCAAAAGTTCTGTGAATTCTTAACAAGTGCTGGATTTGTGAATCCGTCGGCACTCCCCAAACCACCGCCCACTAACTCTGCTGACGTGGATTCGGCTTCACACCCTCACACACCAACCACGTCACTTCCACACTCGCCTCCCGTGTCAGTACTTCAACCACAACCTGCTGGACCTCTTATACCGCCCCCTCCACACCCTCACACACCACCAATATCACACCCTCATGCACCACACCCTCGCACACCACCCTTCTCACACCCTCACAGTCACATCCCTCAGTATACAGCTAACGTATCTGGCTACACCTCTTTTTCTGAGTCCTCTCACAGTGATGAAGGTTAGATAATAATGTGCAAGTGTTCTTTCTACTTGGTTGCGTACATTACAGCTGCGCTTGAGAATGAAGAATGTAGTTCATACAATATCTATATTATTGTGTATAAAATGCCACATGTTATACTAACTATATAATATTTTTACGTCTTTCTGCACACACAGCGATTAAATCGGAGTCTCCCTCCAACCTTGGAGAAGGGCAGGGATTAAAGAGGAGCTTTGATCAAATTGTGAGATTTTGTGTGTGTAATGGATATTTAATCCCATACAAATACAATTTTGCATGTAGTGATTGTACTTTAAAACCAAAGATCCCTATTTTAGGGTTCCGCTATTCTTAAGTGTGTCCTCCTTTGATCATCGTGTGCCTACACTCGCTCCACTCAACTACTTACAGTAGTTTCCACCCCTCACCCCGTTCCTACTAGCCACTCCCCCGCCCCCTACAGACTGGTGGGGAGGACGCTGGTAATTACACAATGGAGAACGCCAAGTCTCGACTTCACCTCTACCTGGAGCAGACCAGACAGCCTAGGGACATGCAGCTACGCCCTATAGGCCCTGACCACACCAGGTGCATCACTTTTATAAGTACAGTAGTGATAATGGGTACTGTATAGCGAATAAATGTGGCGACAAATCAATTTTTGTGATTTGGCGCATCAAGGTTTAGAGTTGTGCTTTGAAATCAAGGGTTAGGGTTAGTGGGAGGTTACTAAAATTTATAAAAATCACCGATGTTTTCTTGCCCTATAATTATCGCACTGTTCGCATAAAGTAGTAGTAATTACTTACATGCAGCATAATTATGATACAAGTGTTTTCCTCAGCCAATTTTTTCACGTTGCAAATATTAGTCAGACTAAGTACAGGGTTTGGCAGAATCTTTGCAACAGTGCTTGTACTAAAACTTAAGAGCCAATTTTTTTAGTCAAATTAAAAATCAGCAATAATAGTTCAATTGCCTCCTTCGCCAAATTTACCCGCTGTACGATATGCCCCTAGGTGCGCATGTGCTAGGGGCATACGGTAGTCATGTGTGGGTATTATTGCTGTGACTGGTAATATTAACTATACGTACATGTAAAAGTTTCTATGGTGATCAGTGACTTTTCAAGATACATGTACAGTAGATACTACAGTAGTTTCGTTCTCGTTCATTAATTGTAGCATTGCCATAGTTGTAGCTGGAACAAAGATTGCACATTAATTCACTTGTAGCCAGCAATAACAGCTGTGACGCCTGTTTTGTAATGCTTATCTCCAGGACGTTTATTGCTGAGATGAGAATATCAGTACCGGAACTGCACAGAAGTGAGTTTGCTCTGTGACTGAATACATGTAGTGGTACGTGTATCTAGAGAGATAGACTAGCTGACATGCAATACATATTGAAGGTACAATCGTAGAAAGTAGAATTATGTGATAATTGCATTTGTGCGTTCGTGTGAACCTACGTCTGCATGGGCTGGGTAATTGTATTAGTATGCTTCTCCACCATGCAGCCATATTTGCCCAAGAGCACTCAGGCACTAAGAAGGGGGCTAGCAATGCCCTGGCCTTGAACCTAGTGAGACAGCTGTTTCAGTTGGGGGTCATTGATGCCGGACGAGCCCCAGGGGAAAAAAAACAATCTAAACAGGTCTGCATGCAGGCACTGTAACGTGCTTTATCAGAATTGTCAAATCTGAAACATTATATGTAAATGTAGCCTAAGAGGCGGATATTACATGCAAGTAGTTAGCACTGACCAGTGTGGGCAGATCCTCCTGTTCTGTAAGCTTGTAATATCTCTTTGCTTAAATTAACTGTATTGTTCTGCTGCAGGTGGGGCCGAGGGATGTGGTAGTTCCACAGCCAACACTGGACCTCCTGTGCAAGCTGTTAGGGGACCTCAGCATTACTCCTGTCACCAAGGTAACGGCTGGGAAATGGGTTACACGTACCTCTTCATATAAGCACCACTGCCCTACTGTACATATACTTGTACATGTTTATAATGCCCGTTATAATGTATGTAGGAACCCTGACCTTAAATTAATGTTGCCTATATTTATGCACGATTGTACGATTATAACTTAGGTTACCATCCACACACACACACACACACACACACGTGACAGCCTGAAGAAGGTGATGAACCATTCTCTCTCCTCCTCCCGCTCCCTAAGCCTTCTGGTAACCAAGACTACCTGGGTGACCAATCAGGTGTGGTTAAGTGGGAGGCCCCCCACATTGACTGGAGTCCGTGGACAAGACATAGTGCATACAGTGAGGGAGGGGATTACAGTGAGCTAGAGCCTGAGGCTAGAGCAGCAGCTGTGAATCACGACCTCTTCCAGCAACTGAGTCAACGGAAGGGAGAGGACAGTAAATTGCAGCAGGTAGGCGGGAATGGGTGGGGTTAACACATGTCATGCATACTAGCTGTCTGTGCATTTACACGTATCTCATATTGTCATCGTTATGTTGAATGTCATCACCATTTTCAGAGCCTCGAAACTCGTCAGAAGTTACCGATAGCAATCAAGGCCTCGGAGATAGTGTCAATGATACAACAGCATCCAGTGGTGATCATCCGTGGGAACACAGGGTGTGGGAAGACCACTCAGGTTCCTCAGTTTATACTGGATAGCATGATCGCTAGTGGGAAGGGGACACAGTGCAACATCGTGGTGACTCAGGTAACAATTAACCTTAGTACATGTATAAGTTTGCTTTGATCTATGGCTACGTTAATACATGTACATGTACTCTTGGTTTAATGTACCTCACAGTAAAATGTAATTGTTAGTTTACAAGTGTACCTTAAATTGCTTGGTGCTCATGAATTGTTCCCATTGTTTTATCTCAAATTTTGCTGTGGCTGTTTCACTCCAGCCTCGTCGTTTGAGTGCCGTGTCAGTGGCCGAGCGTGTGGCCTGTGAGCGGTGTGAGTGGGTGGGGGAGACCGTGGGGTATAGTGTGAGGTTCGAGTCCGTCCTCCCTCGGCACTACGCCTCCATTCTCTTCTGTACTGTCGGTGAGTAGTGATCAGAACTTCATTGGACATTTTATTATCTATGTGTGCGATTGAGTGCATGTGTACTTCACGTGATCTTCTCTTCTCGTACTGCAGGTGTGCTGCTGCGTAAGCTCGAGTCTGGGCTGATGGGTGTGTCTCATGTCATAGTGGACGAGGTCCACGAGAGAGATATCAATGTGAGTTAGCCGTGATCAATGTGAGTTAGTCATAATCAATGTGTGAGTTAGCCGTGATCAATGTGAGTTCCATGAGTTTTATGATTATGTAACCGAATTTTTCTCAAGAGATATGCATGTATACACATAATCGATACAATGCCCCCCCCCCCCCCAGTCTGATTTTCTGCTGGTTGTGCTGAGGGACATGGTGCGAGTGTACCCACACCTCAAAGTCGTCCTCATGTCCGCCACCATCGACACCTCGCTCTTTGCTGCCTACTTTGACCACGCCCCCATACTAGAGATCGTCGGAAAAGCATTCCCTGTGCAAGGTGTGTATGTGTGTGAGGGCAGGCATAAGAAAAAGTGAACTACATAATTATGCTTAGAGATTAACTGCATGTGCTTGCGTAACTGAAGAAAAGAATTAGTAATTTGTGCTGTGCTTGTAACAAAGATTTGGTAAAAAAATGCGTAAATATTTTCACTAACTGGTAAAGGGTCATATCACTTACTAAGTTATTTTCACTAGAAGTCGGCATTTGGTAAAGGATCATTAGTTGTACAAACTCTATATTATAGAGTACTACCTCGAGGATGCTATTGAGATGCTTCACTTCATCCCCCAACCTCACATGAAAAAGAAGGAGGTGGAAATGGTGGATGACGAGGAAACGGTTAGTCTGCATATGTGTATTATTATTTATTATCACGTTGTCAAGGTTATACAAGGGTGTAAGTAAAGGCATGCATGCAGTCCTTTCTGTGTTATATTATTTGGTCGTGTAGCCTTGAGGCATGATTTGGTAAGGGTCATCATGAATCCTCGTGTTGTATGCAATATTCAGGCAGCTAGCCCTTGACAGTGATTTCATAAGGATCTTATTGGGTACCCAGTTCATGCATCACCTGATTATCCCTCCCTCTCCCCGGCACAGGAGAACCTGAACAAAGTGTGTGACCTCACCAAGTACAGCCTCCCCACCCAGCACGCCATGAGTCTCATGAGTGAAAGGGACATCCCCTTTGAGCTCATCGAGGCGTTGCTTGGCTACTTCAAGAGTTTGAATCATCCAGGAGCCGTGCTTGTCTTCTTGCCAGGCTGGAACACCATTTTCTCACTGCTACGACAGCTCTCCGCCCACCCCATATATGGTGGGTGTGGTCATACTTACATAAGTATATGTGGTCATGTTCAATACCAAAAGTGTAGAGTTTTTAATAGAAGAGTACAGTGTGTATAATTTTGTTCAGCAAAAAATATATTGAAGTTTATATCGAAGTGCCATGCAAAGACCCAGCTGCATATCTGTCATAGGTCGTACTCGTCAATAAAATTAATCGGTGGGAACAATCTCATACGATTTCTACGTGCCCTCCTCCTCCAGGCTCAACCCAGTATAGGCTCCTCCCCTGCCACTCCCAGGTCCCACGGGAGGAACAGCGTAGAGTATTTGAGCCAGTGCCGGAAGGGGTCACAAAGGTTATCCTGGCCACCAACATAGCCGAGAGCAGTATTACCATTGACGATGTGGTTTATGTCATTGATGCTGGAAAGTAAGTTTGAGAAACAGGTACTATAATTATGTACACTTGGATCCTTTACTATAATACATCATGCGTCAATGTTGTCCCAAGTCCATGCACATTCTAAGTGCATAAATTGTGTTTAATTTTTTGTATGACTCCTAGTACTGAGTTTTTAGTTTTAATTAACAAACAAAGGACAAGTAACTTTAAATAAGGGTGACAAGTTCACTGTTGTATTATGATCTATAAACGAGCTGTGTACACATTAAATTACCCCCCCCCCCCCCCTTCCTCTCCACACACACACACACACGCACGCACACACACACACACACACACACACACACACAGAGCCAAGATCAAGACATTCACATCTCACAACAACATGACCCAGTACAGTACTGTGTGGGCGTCCCGGACCAATCTTGAGCAGAGGTGTGGCCGTGCCGGACGAGTGAGGGAGGGCTACTGCTTCCATCTCTGCTCCAGGGCTAGATATGACAAGTAAGTAGTTTGGAGCGCATGTTATACTAGCTAATTTAAGCTGTGTCACGTACTGCATTAAAATAATGTGCACCCACGCATTAATTCTATGCTTAATTAGATAGTAGTGGAACCCCTTTATAAACAGAAACCATAAAGGTACAAAGTGTACGGAAGTGGCTAGTATTGTGGAGTTGTTTTGCACACAAACTGTTACTGCCTTTATAGTTGGGAGGGGTAGCCATTAAGAGGGGTTCAGCAGTGCATCAAAATGTTCTGGTTAGTATACCACTTTCCCACTAAGAGACGTTTGATCAGACGTTGAAAGTAGGCCGAGAGATTATCGCTCTGTCTATTACCTTTTCTCTGTATGCACAGACTTCCCCTCCACATGACCCCCGAGATCCAGCGCATCCCTCTACATGAGATAGCCCTCTCCATCAAGCTCCTCAAACTTGGCCATGTTTCCTCATTCCTACAGCGAGCCATTGAAGCTCCACCCAGTGGGTCCGTCACTGAGGCCCTCGTATTGCTACGGGAGTTGGAGGCACTCGACGTCAATGACGAGCTAACACCCTTGGGAACAATACTGGCTCGACTGCCCATTGAACCACGACTAGGGAGGATGATTGTGTTGGGCTCCATTTTTGGGTACGTCATGATGAGCTTTTATTTGCAATGATTTATGTCAGCTGCGCATTCTACATGTAGTTCTTCACCACGGAGTACATGTATCTATGATATAATTATCACACGTGGCGGTGTTTAAACGGTGTTTAAACGTAAACTTGTCAATGGCAAGAATGTTGCCTGTGTAGGCCACATTTCAATGTTAGTGTACACCACGATATAGGAGCTAACAGCATGACCCCCCCCCCCCCCCCCCCCCCTATACCCTATATACAGTGTGGGAGACGCCCTTTGCTCCATTGCTGCTCTAACAAGTTTCCAGGAACCGTTCATCGTACCCCCCAAGTTGAAGCGGTTGCCCTATGAGCACAAGAAATTTTCTGGGTACAGATCCAGCGACCACCTTGCCATGCTCAATGCATTCTACCAATGGGAGGAAGCCAAGTAAGTCACATGACTTGCATGTGACTGGTGGGTGAGTGACGTGTGTATTGTTGTTCTGTATAGGTCTCAAGATGAAGCCTCTGCATTGGCATTTTGTGACAGTAACTACTTATCACTGTCATCTTTGAGAATGGCAGGCGAGGCCAGGGTGAGTGGGTGGGGCAGCGATATATTCATGCGAGCAGTAATTACATAGAGTGAAAACTAGAATAAATATGGTTGTTCTTTTCTCTACAGGACCAATTGAAGCAGCTGCTCATTAACGCTGGCTTCCCTGAAGGTGAGTGTATGCCAGCTGCCCTGCGTGATACTGATCTTACGAGCCTATAGGCCTATTAATAATAGCACTCTCCTACACACACACACACACACACACACACACGCACACACACACACACACACACACACACACACACACACACACAAACACACTCACACACACACACACACGCACACACACACACACACACACACACACAAACACACTCACACACACACACACACACACACACACACACACACACACACACACACACACACCGCATGTTGTGTAATGATTCAATGTATACATGTACAATATGTATGTTGGTTTTCTTCAAGAGCATGTCCATAATACATATACAGGCCAGTACACACTACTTCTATTTATGAACCATTGAGAATTACACGTATGCAGCCTTAAGTCATTGTACTAAAGTCCTTTCCTTATGTGCCCCCCTCCCCACAGAGTTGTTTGCGCCGTGTCCTGTGAGGGTGCGAGGGGAGGACAGTCGAGGGGACCTGGTGACCGCGCTCCTCTGTGCCGGCCTCTACCCCAACGTGTCCTACCACTTGGAGAAGAGAAGGTTAGTGACCTCGGACTCAAAGACGGCGCTCATTCACAAGTTGTCAGTCAACAACATCCACAAGGATCCATTCTTCTCATCTCCGTATTTCATCTTTGATGAGAAGGTGTGTATTATCAGCTTTGAGACATCTTTGTCATTGTAAGTATTTCCCTAACCAGTGTTAAAATTTCTCTTTTAAACCTCCATACCCCCCCCCCTCACACACACATGTGGATACAGCTGAAGACGCGAGCAATATCAGCCAAGGGTACGACCATGGTGGAGCCCATCCACCTCTTACTCTTTGGCTCCTCCTCTGTCATTTACCATGGCGATAATGTCGTCAAGTTGGACGAGTGGTAAGTTGGGCATGCATGACTGGATCTCTAGTCATGATCTAATGGATTGAGCTAGAGGAAGTCGTAATTAGGGGGTATACGTACACGTACTGTACACGTAGGTTCCCCCAATCTCACCCCAACACAAAGCTACCTGGAAGTGTCTAACAGTTAAAGGAATGTAGTGGAAGTGACCTGGCTTGATTGTTAGCATACCTACCTGTAGCTCTTCCTCTGATGCTATGTCATTCATTGTACTGAATTGACCCTAGCCCTTCAAATAGCCAATTAATTTGTAGAAAGGACTTTTGTGTTCCTCAGAAGATCATATTTTCCCACTCTGTACAGGATTCCACTGACCTTAAGCCTGGAGACAGGCGCTCTGATTGGTGGATTGAGACAGGCCATTGACGACATGCTCACACGCATGGCAACCAACCCAGCTCTGCTGTGTCGGCATTCTCCCCTGGATGACGAAATTATTCATGCTGTAGAGTCGCTTGTCTGCTTAAAAGCCACACCTGCCAATCCCCCACCCCCTATCCACAGATCTGTGTACGTTATTACTCATTGTATTTATAGAACTTTTGGTACTTTGCCTTGTTTACCAACACACAGTTTAACACTATTATGTAATGTGATGTAACTTACATGTACAAGGCACATGATATGCTGAGTGTAAATCTGATTAAGATTTTAGCTAATTAGCTAAAATCTGTATTACCAGGTACAGTGGAACCTCTAAATATGGATACCTTTGGGGCCTAGAAAGTATCTGATTTCAATGATTATTTCTAAATATTGAGCTTTGACGTTATTGAGTGTCCTGATTGTAAGAGGGGTCTTTATTTCAAAGATAGGTGTTCCACTGTATACGAGTGCTTGCTGAGTTCTCTAAACTACCCCCCCCCCACACACACACAGTCCCGCTCACTCTCCGTGGAGGGGTCAAAGTGCTCGTGGGTATAGAGGTCGTGGTTTCCGTGGTCGTGGTTTCCGAGGACGCTATGCTCCACGACGACCCGCCAGAGGTGGGTTCAGAGGTCACATGGGTCCACGACCACCATACAGAGGCTATTATTAGAACTATAAAATGTCATGTGAATATTTTGATGTGATATCACTGTGTTTTGTATTTGTTTATTGTCACTTATGTTTCACCAACAATATTAATGTGGAGAACAAGTGTGTTAAAATAAACCAATGAGTAAACACCTCTGCGTCTCCTAGTGTTGTCTCATTGTTAGACAAGAAGTGCACGTTTGTGTTCCGTAACTAAGGTGTGTGTTTGTCTTGGAGTAGCTTGTGCAGTCACCTTGTCTGCTACGGTTGTACACATATTTAGGGAAAGCGTGCATGCATGTGTGTGTTAGAAAGGTCTTTGTGAATAATGATCTAATTGCCAATACATTGTTTCAATCTCCTTTTGTGCCTGAGGCTAAACTTCAACTCATACACCGTGTGCATGATAAGTATTTACGTACCCTTTAGCCAAGTCAGCTAATTGCTATTGAACTCCTCTATTCAGTGAAGCGTACATAATATTTAGGGAGAGCGTGCATGTGTGTTCATGTGTGGGGCTTCGTGAATATCTTGCCAATACATTGTTTCAGAGGCTAACTTCAACTCGTACACAGTGTGCATGATAAGTATTTACGTACCCTTTAGCCAAGTCAGCTAATTGCTGTTATCTGAACTCCTCTATTCAATAGTGAATATTGAATTATGTGAAACGTTTACATTCTGGTTACATTTAAGGAGCTATGGAACTCAATGCTTGGCTGTTTATGTGTTGTTGTCCCTACACTTGCGTACCTTCGTAATGTATTACTTCATCAGGTATAATCTCTTCGCTTCCTACTCATTAACCTTGCATGGTTATTGGATGACTATACATTAGTCTGACTCGTGTCATTTTGATTCATGATAACATCAGCAATTTCAAAGAATGTCTGTAGGTATAATTTTATGGCTTTTTCTATTTGTGCTAGTGGGAGGTGGCTCAGTTGGAATTTAAACGAAGTATTTAAATTATGCATAGTTTATTCCCCCTTGTCCGTATTCATATACACAAGCTTTTAACTAGCTGTTCACTACATACATGCAGGAGGGGGTCGGGTCGTCTCTCTTTATAATTAGTGGGTGGGTATTATAACTTTGAGATTGCAAACAACACACTGTATTTGCTATATTAATTAATAAACAAGTTTGCAACAGAGTACCCTATTTGGACTCAGGTTGCATGTGTCCTCTCTCTGTTTGTGATGCAACCTTCACCTCATACACAATGCATGTATTTACAAAACAGTTGTATTGTGTATACATGTTGACCAACACGCCCACCTGATTGTGTGCCCATGCTCCCTATAGGAATGTACAGGAAACCACAACACAGGAGTGCTAAGAGTGCTAAAATTACTAGACTGCTAAGAGTGCTAAAATTACTAGACCGCTCATGCATGCACTGTCTGTTGCAAGATGAGACTTATAATTTATAATTAACCCTTTGTTAACGCTTTGTATAGTATCCTGTGTCAAATCACATGATGGTATTGAACAAATTGCAGTTGCACCATTAATTTTTATTCAACCATGCATTACGTTATATGCATGTAATGCATGGTGTGCATGATCTTGGGGGTCATGGGTCATGTTTTATAAAGGAAGTTCAATTCAATTATCAAATCTGTGATATAGGTGTGAATGCTCTAATAAGGTAAGGTAAAGCACATGATTGACTCTGACTTCCTGATTGATAAGATATGACTCCGGGTTATTGTGTCCTTTCAAACTGCAAACATTTGACATGCGCATTATTATGTTTAATTTAATTGACGTACGTACCACATCCATGTATGTGCCTCTGCTTTAAAACCCATTGTTCCTGCATGTCAGCTGCCTATCATAAACAGGACACAGTCCCATCAAAGTTGGACCGTAGATGCTAGTAGCAGGAAACTATTGAGTAAGGGTCTGTTTGTTTTGTTTGTTTTGTTTTTTGGCTGGTCATGCACACTTGAGTCCTATGCATGCTCCCCAATAATAATGATGAAATGTATTGGTCTCTGCATAATAACTCCTCTTAGTGGCCACCCTTGCGATATGTAAAGGGGTGCCCATGCATGTCCTAAATGTACCCTCAATATAATTATGTACACCAAAACATTGTTTCCTAGCTGTTATAGAGGGCTTCTGCTGTCTTATAATATTGGTTGACTCCTGTCTCACAAACAGACGTCTTTCTGCTGTGTATATGATGTATATGCCTCAATTCTAGTCGAGACAATTGCTTGTACATGTATCCTGTCTCACAAACAGACGTCTTTCTGCTGTGTATATGCCTCCATTCTAGTCGAGACAATTGCTTATACATTACGGTGCCAGTCGAATGTATCTTTATACACATCAAAATATGAATTTTATGACCATGGATCGAGTAATGGTCACCTCACAACACTTAATGCTGCGGTTGCTATGTACCACATTCCAGTGGGGGCTTCTGTGGGGTAACTAGCCATATTCTGTGAACATTATTTTCCTTCCCCTTTTCACCACTGATAATATATTTTAATTCTTCTGATCAAACATTTTTGTTGATCTCCTGAGTCTTTGAAGTGGAGTTTTAATTAGCAAAGAGAAACCACTTCTTGTATGGCTGATTCCTTAGATCTTTCAGGGCACCTGTGTAAATAAAGCAGTACCTGTATAATGATGTCTAAATATTTTATGGTGAACCTTTAATTTCAAAACACATGCAGTTAATTACTCTAGGTGTTGATGATGTCAATTCAGGTGGTAATTGTGTATGTAAAGACTCAGTTGAGCAATCAGCTGGAGCTGTTAATTAATCACAGCTGGCTACTACCTGCTAGACCTCCTCAAGTAACTGAAATTGAGCTGGGGAACAATGTACCATGGCAGTTAGACTACCTAATATGGTAAACTTCATCAAAGTGTCCATAGAATAATAAGATAGTGCGTGTGCCTATACTGATTACACCTACGCTATTTAGCTTTCATCTTCCTTGGGAGGGATCGCATACCCTTTACTCTCGGGACATGTTTGGCCAACAGCATCATTGTGTGCCTCATGCATGGCTCAATTTGGGGATTCCTATACAGGAAGTTTCCTTTGCACTGCCACCTTTTGCCCTCACTTTAGGTAATATCGATATAATATCCTGCAACATTTCGGGCTGGTTGATTCATTTAACATACGTACACATGTAGCTAGAGTATGTACACACACGTCATATCATGGTGGAGAGTGTGGGTCGACCTTGTAGGGAGTCTTCTTGGCTGTATGACTGACATGTGTATGTAGATGAATATGCATGTGAATGAAAAATGCACTTTTTGGTGTGTAGTGTTCTTAACGGTTGTTGACGAATAGATACCTTTTCTACTATTATCAGCTAGGAAACTGGTAGGCATTATTCCCTAGGCAGAGACCTAGGCTCACATCTCTCAGTGCCTGTATTCATTTCCTATAACCTTTGTGGGGTCAATTAACTTTAGCAGATTAGTAAGGACAGCCACTGTGGCTTGTTATGTGTACACTGATAGTCCACGTGTAATGTTGAGAATCTCAATTAACTATCACACGATCCAGGCTGCCATTGAATTTCCATTTTGTTTGATTCAAATAGTGCCAACAGTGGTACATGCAATGTAGTAAACACATTAAAAATGTTGTACAAACACTAGTTATGAAGGGGCCCAGATGTTACTTGTGTACGACTCAAGTTCAACTTTTATATCATTATTATTTTATCTGCAGGTCTATATTCAGCTCGGGATATTTGGATAACAAGATTATAGTACACACTGTAAGGCTTTTATTATTCCCCTTCACATTTATTGCAGATCTGCATTTTAATTTGTTCTGGCAAACACTTACAAATCTGCTTCTTTCAGCAATCTCACGATAATCTTTAAATTGCTTCGTAGCCATATACAAAAACTTCATAAGCAGAAAGCTGTAGCAGATATATTGAACCTTGTCAATAATGTGATTGAGGTATGATTCGAACATGATGATTTTTTAAGGGGGCTGCTGTTGCATGCATGGTTCTTGGAATTGTGCGTATAAACACAGTATGTGCACAAACTAGTCACTTTGTTGTGTTGAAAAACACAAAAAGTGGAAGCTAGCAATAAGCACTAAACCCAGTTACTCTAATCAATACACAGACATGAATACAAATGAGTTGCCAGCAATATTCTATATACTTATGTGACCGTAGATTTTGTTAAGAGGTTTTCGTGGTATTTTGAGTAGTCAGTGTACGTGTTTGTGCTCGTTAAATCAAACCACATGTTTGTCATGTTTCAGCCATGGCAACTGTGGCTCATGCCCACCTCGGTCAGAAAAGTGGAAAATCAAAAGCTGCGTGAGTGTTGAGCCTGCATAATGAGTGGGATGCTCCTGTGTTATTGTATATTGTATGGTCCGTAATTTTTCAGGCATGCAGTTTTATTTTTTAATTCCCTTATTTGGTTGCGCTTAGACACCAATGCTCAATGTTGACTAACTTGCGTGTGCCACATTATCTCACCAGCCCTCCTTGACAACAGGTTCTTCAAATTTTATTGCTCATTTTAAGTGCATTTGTTGCTTAGACAAACAGAAACATACATGTTAATAGTGTGTATAGTCTAATAAATAGCTGTTTTATGTATTGTTCATAATTATAATATTCGTTTTACTTTCTTCTTGTAATTGTCTTCCTTCTTCGTACAGGAGAAGATGGTTTGTTAGTTGCAGGTAGAACCTCAAGAACGTGGTAGATGTGTGTGTCAGCAAAGTCGTAGTGTGAGTACAGTGTACGTCTTCTCCTTGGTGGGGGTGGTGGGGGAGTGGAGCTGCTCTGTGGAGGTGGGGAAGGTGTAAGGCGTTGGGGTGGGGGAGAGGACTCGAGGATGTGGTAGATGTGCTCTGACACAGGTTTGCTGCGTCTCTTTTGCACATGTGGTCCCAAACTCTGTGGAGGTTGAGCTGGTTGAACCTCCAGTATGTGGTATACGTGCTTGTCTTCTTTAGGTGTCTGCTGCAATCGTTTCATAAAGTCTCTGATCTGTTGGTTCTTAGCCATGTCGTAGCAGTTTCTACCCGTAATATCAACCTTGTCTGGGTCAGCTCCCAGTCTGATTAGAGTCTCGATACTCGTCTTGTTGCCTTTTTGGGCAGCAATGTGGAGAGCTGTAGCGAAGTTGAAGTCTGTGCCATTCACTTTGCAGCCACGATTTACCAATGCCCTGAGGGACTTGCTTACATGATCAGTGTTGCCTGTTTGCGGATCAGCATTGATTACCACCCAATGTAGAGCACTGAATCCTCCCTTGAGATCTGTAGCGTTAACGTCAGCTCCTCGGTCGATTAGAGAGTTAATTACTTCGTCCCTACTGTGCATTGCAGCATGATGAAGTACTGTTTGCTGGTTCTCATCTGCAGAGTTCACATCTGTTCCACTGTCAACAAAGGCCTCCACACTTAGCAAATCTCCTCTAGCTGCCATGATACAAAGTTCTTTCTGCTCTTGAGCCATTTTGAGCTCTGATTCTAGCTCGATTGTTCTTCTGATTGTTGTTCGACTTTTTCCTTTCATGTTGCCCCGCAGTCTAAGAATGGAGCGTTGTCTTCTAAGGCTTGCAGAGCGAGCTTTGTAGCCTCCAGTGCGGCGAATTGAAGTGCTTCTCCTCGGGAGTTGTGTGGAGGCATCTGAGGTCGTTTCTTTTTCTTTGGCTGGTCTCATCAATACCAGTGGTGATCGAAGTGATGTTGTAGTTGGGGCTTTCTTTCTGAATAGGTCTGTGTCACTCATGGGCCTCTGCTCATGAGATGCTTGGAGGAATAGTTGAGATGTGGTTGTCGCAACAAGACGAGGCTGGGACACACTCTGCACTGATTGCTGTTTTAGATTATTACTGCAGTTGTTACCCATGATTTTGTTCTATTAGTTTAGTCCTTGCTTGCTTGCTTGCTTGGTTTAGTGCAACTAGAACTGCAGTATTTTCTTTTATAGTCAACACTATGCGCGCAATCATCAATGCACTAGCTGTCATGCAGGATGTTTGCACGTTGAGGTCAGAGGGCTCACACTCTGCATTAGCCTCGAATCCAGGCCGATTAAACGGCCTGGTCTCGAGGCTAACTCTGCTTGCGCGCAACTGATAGTAAAATGGCTGATGCTGGAGTAGTTGATATTAACTCCCTCTCCATAGCTGAGCTGACACTCTATACAGCCCAAGTTGCTTGTCCAAGAAGTTAAACTGTGTGGACAGTCATTTAAATAAAAGGTACAAAAGCTGATAATAATAATAAATTTATACTACTATACCGTCCGTATGTTAATGAAACTGGTTGTTTTCGTGGAATCAGTGTTTATTCCTACTGCAGGGGTGTGGCCATTTGAACTTTTATCGTCGAAAATAAATCCGTGAAATGTTTACCGTATTCACCCGAATTACCGGGACACTCTATTCTAAGGGACACTTCGGACTTACGTAATTTTTTTCACTCTATATTAAGGAGCAACAGGAAATGTAAATATTTTTAGACGTCCCGATCTAATTATAACGAAAAAGAGCGTGTTAGCTCGATAGAGACTCAAAACTCTTAGAACTCTCTGGATTCTACTCTCTGGCAACGTAATATGTCACTGACGGTTGAAGACACCACTTTGTAGACATGGAACCCGCGTACACAGCTTCTAAACTGCACGAAAGACATTTTAGTGCAGAGCTAGCCTCGGCCTGGAATCGAGGCCGTGTACGTACCTTAAATGGGGAAATATTACTACGGGACACCCTAATACAAGGGACACTTCGACTTTAACGTAATTTTTCTTGCTCTATTCCAAGGGACACTGCAAGCCGTAATTATTTTTTGTGTCCCGGTAATTCGGGTGAATACGGTAGTTAAAGCATAGATACTGTACACTCCGTGGATGTGAAACACTTCCGCCCACTACCAAAAGTCCTGAAACACTCATTGCAACGGATGACACGGACGGAGTATCCGGAATTCCGTATAGTATACGGAATCTACTGCATACAATAATAATCAATAATAATCTAACTACGTGTGAGTGATAGGATAACTGAAGCTCCCAGTCCAAGTTCTTCCAGTGCTAACTGATTCTCTGCGCAGGGAGAGATGTTCATGAATGAAAGTGGAAATGCAGAAATCATATTGGAACCTGACAAATTTAGATCTAGCTACATGTACACTGCTGACTTAATTTTTGTGATATTGTATATAGCACAGCATGTATGCACACAGAATATTATATAGGCAGGCATCCATGCATGGAGATAGACTTAGTAGTAGACAACTAAATGGAAAACTAAAACTGATTTAAAGTTGAAGGAGGATTCTTCTTCGTCTTATCGCTATACTTGTGCTTGTACACTTGTTTGTTAGTCTTGCATTGCATCAGGGAATAATTATGCTCCTTTCCGCTTCCTTTGGTGATAGAGCATTACCTAAATTAAAAAAGTATGTTAGAATGCACATAATAATTTACTCCGGCCGCTGTACGTACGATCATGTATGCATTATCATCATACAGTACATTTGTATGAGTAAACATGTTCACCACAAAAAGACACGCTTTCCTGAAATAACAAAACATTTACTGAGGGTCAAAATAGATTCTCCTGGTATAAGGACATCTATATTATTGAATGACCACATCATTTAAGTGATGGAGCTTTTTGTTGGCAAGATCGCCTAACCACAAGATAGGTACTGTTGAACACCTAATTTTGACCTATCATTCAGTTTGCTGCTAGCCTTATACATTTTCTTAAGTGCTGAACACATTCTCCCAGTACTTCACTTCATTGACTAACAGGAAAGCAAAGCGAAATGTTCCAACCATAAACCCAACCAAAGATCGCCTAACCACAAACTTGTCACCTAGTAAGTTACAGACAAAAATGAGCTCCAAAAGGCTATCCACTAATAATGCAGGCTCAATATCCATGCTCTATGATAGACTTACCTCCCACCTACAAGTACAGGAGACCTTCTCCTCCACTGAAGCCACAAGTGGGCAGCTGTGCAAGAAAAACAACACTAAAAGTGTCCATTTCTGCAGCTGGGTGCCGTTGCAAGTGAGTGAACACAAATACTCCGTAATCTACCCGTATACTACCTACGTTTCACATCCACAGAGTGTACAGTATCTATGGTTAAAGCAATCCACGAAAATAACTCGCTATACAGTACTAGCCTCAATTCAAGGCCGATTAAAATACGTATTTTAATCGTCCTTGAATCGAGGCTATACATGTACATGCACCCTACCACTGCAGCTACAGAGCTCAGACGAAAAACACTCTTTCTGTTGTCTATGGAGACAGGAGCTCTAGTGAGACTCGACCTTGACATGTTATCCAAGTAATAACTCCTAGCCAAAGGTTTATGTTTAATCGTTTATTAATTGACTGGTCTCAATTAATAGGATGCGGTTATGGTGCTCAAATGGCACTCTAGAAGCATTCTTGGAATATTTGGCAGCTAATTACTATGCATAAGGGCAACAACTCTTGATAAGGGTAATATTGTTTACATGTTTCCACTTAGTAGAGTGTGGCACCAGTCACCACCATTATGACGATACCTTGCCTAGTAAAATAGTCGAATACAGTGGAACCTCCATAAAATGGACACCATTGGGGAACAGCCTTTTGGCCGTTACAGAGAGGTGGTCTTTGTTGAGAGGTTTCGATTGCCAACCATACACATGTATATGCTCTGAGTCAATTCCTGCTGCAATCTTGGAGCTTTGCTAACTGCTTCTCTAGCTCACCCAAGAAGGCTGTATAGGGACAAGCTACATTTAGCAGCGATTTTCAACGATTGTGGCAAAATAATGCTATCTCAGTAATAATTTCCTGCTAATTCTGGGTGTGGCTGTCTGTTCTGAGAGGTTATTTCTATTGCTAAAAGCTGATTTGGGACTACAAAGCTGCTCGTTATAATGGGATAGAGAGGTGGCTGTTCCTGAGAGGTTGCTTTACAGTGAAGTCATTGTGGTTTCAATCCGGACCTGAGCTCTTGGCCGTTTTATAGCATGTGGTTGCTCTTCGGAGATGGTCGTTAATGGAGGTTCCACTGTAGCATGCAAGTTACATCGTAGGATGCATACATTGTACCTTGCAATGGCAACGAAGGCAGCATTATGAGTTAGATCACGTGTTCCCTATAATGAGAACATTTGGCTTCAACCTTCAACCTGCTTACCTAATGTTGTGTTTGGGGGTTATGTCAGAACTGAGTCCTTCTTGTGGTTTTTTAGGCTATGTCAGGACTGAGATTTGTTTCTTTTCGCTAATGTGTTGTTTTGGGTCCCACAATTACTGAGGTCTCTTTGTTAGTGCATGACCTGCTTGGTTAGTCTTGTATATTATCAATGCAAGCGTTTGAAGCCCATGCAGATTACATAATAGTTATTTGGCTGAATGCTCCCTAACCATGGTTGTATAATTGTGCTTACTCATGTTTTGTAAGCTTGCATGATTTTTCATTTGTAGGTTATGTATAAGCTGCAATGTTTCATATGCGTACATGACTATGTTGTACAGCCTGTAGTAAGATCTGTTCCAACTGTTTAACTTTACTGTACTATCACAGTGGTTACGAATTGTTGCAGCGGAGCGACGTAGCTTATACATTGTACATGTAGGTTGCCAGAGCCACAAAAATGGTACACTTTGAGTTGGCGTTAGAATAATGGAGTTCTTATCATTTGTACCCCTTATTTGAATAAAATCATTGCATATCTTGCGTATTCCACACCCACGGTATTATTGTGAACAAGGCAATTTTTTACATTGCAAATATTAGTCGGATTTACCTAGCTGTTCCTATGATGCTATCCTTCATTGTACTGAATACTAAATTTACCCCCAGCCCTTCAAATAGGCAATTAATTATTTTATAGAAAGAACTTTCGTGTTCCTTTGGTGATATTATTTTTCTTCTTTGTATAGGATTCCGCTGACCTAAGCCTGGAGGCGGGCGCTCTGATTGGTGGACTGAGACATGCTCACATGCATGGCAACCAACACAGCTCTGCTGGGTCGCCTGGATGACGGAATTATTCAAGTCGCTTTCTGCTTAAAAGCCACACCTGCCAATCACAGATCTGTGTACGTTATACTCACAAACACACAGTTTAACACTATTATGTAATGTGATGTAACTTACATGTATGATATTATGCTGAGTGTAGAAAAGATTCTTAAGAGACTGCAACCGCAAGTAAAAGTATAGCCATACAACTCGAGAAAGAAGCTTTAGTTTGCAAATCCACGAATCAAAATCCAAGAGAACGTGGCTAGAAGCCTATAAAAGCTGTTAGTTTTCATCGCATTGCAACCATTGAGCAGTTACAGCTGGAATAGACACACACCCGCACACGCACACGCACACACACACACACACACCCGCACACGCACACGCACACACACACACACACACACACACACACACACACACAGTCAGCTTTGCCGTATTCTTCGTGCGGCTAAGCCTTGAGGCATAATAAGAGCAGCATACATTAGTATGTGTAGTTGTAGCATACCATGTACTTCGAAGCACATCATATTATTTGTTGTACAGTTTAACATGAATTAAACAACAACTTCGTAGTCTATGACAGTTTCATGCATATTGTCTGGAACAGTTCCCACAATTAATGCGATCCGGCATTCGGCTGAGTGGCAGGGTTGGTTCCTTCATATGATAGATTCGGCTGAGTGGCAGGGTTGAGTTCTTCATGTGATGGGGATCCTTCATGTGATAGATGCACCACCTGCATTTTCCGTAGCTCAATCTCTAGTTTCCACACTCGCTTCTTGTGGTACAAATAAGCAATGCAGATGACAACACTTATAACAGCGATTGCAGCATTCACTACAGCCACAACAGACACAGTTAGCCCCACTACTAGTTTAGAGTTTGCTGGGGCAGTTA
Organism: Halichondria panicea; assembly: GCF_963675165.1. NCBI lineage: Eukaryota > Metazoa > Porifera > Demospongiae > Suberitida > Halichondriidae > Halichondria > Halichondria panicea. Next base: position 3,016,144 of record NC_087386.1, read on the forward strand.
ATACAGTAGTTGTAGTTAATACAGTAGTTGTAGTTGCAGTCTGTCTGGTAGCTTGAACAAGTGCATCTCCTCTGGCCAGAATTAACACCTCTTCCACAGGGATCTGATCCGTTATATCTGTCTCTGATGTCACAAACACTGTGTACTCAATGTCTGGGAATAGACCTGTGCACACACAGTGTATGGGGGGTGGGGGTGCATATGATTATTATGCATGCTTTAGAGTATATATAGGGTTAGATAATTATTATTATTGAGCATCCCAACTCCCAAGTGCATAATGTGCATGACTATAGTACGTAGCTGCTTACCTCCAATCACTCCTATGGTGGAGGTGACAGTATTAGATAGTCTGATATCATTCTCCTCAGCCGCCCTGATCCAGAGGTTGTATCGTAGCTCATCTCTCCCCCTACCTCCAGTGGATACTGGCTCCTCCCAGGCTAGTGTTAGTGTGGTACTGGATGTACTCACCACTCTTACATTGAGTGGAGGGGACGGGGGAACTGCATGGGTGTGTGTTATATTGACATTATGAATACTAGGGAAATGGTTGAAATTCTTCTCAATATTCCCAATAACTATGCTGTTGTAAACGACACAACAATATAGATCTATATCAAAATGGTTTAGAAAAACTAATGCTGTGTATATCAATATACTTATCTCTGTAATCTATTCCCAATTCAAGAAGCTGTATAATCATATGCATGTATGCGATAAATTATAGTATAAAGCAATCATATAATGGGTCATTTATTCAGTCCTGATTGTTGTTCAGATCACTAACGATTATAGTTTACCCAAATATCATTATCATCCAACTCACGGGTGCAGGGAAGGTCCACCTCTTGTGGTTTTCTGTAGTAGCCATCATCACATGGACACTCTGCTAGGCCTGAGGCTGTACTGTTGCTGTTGCTAGGGCATGTTAGGCACTCCCCATTAGCCACACTGGCATAGAACCCAGGGTCACAGGCTGTGAGTGTGTGTAAGGAGGGGGTATTAATATAACAGTATATACAATTGCCAGTGAGCCCAAACTGAAAACATGTGATGATACTTACACAAACAAGTTCCTCCGTTCATGGTGGGAACAAACCCAGTGTTGCACTCACACCTACTGGAGGCTGCAGCAACCCAGTTACCACTCTCCAAACAAATGAGTGACACTACTGTGCTGGAGTTCTGGACACAGGATGCATTAACGTTGAGCTGTATGCCAGACCCCACTGTTGGAGCTATTGTCTCAGGACGCACCACCAAGTTGACTGTTTCACCAGGACAGACATTATAGAAGACAATCAGTCGAGAGATGGCAATACAAGTGCCAGGATCTCTAATAGCGAGGTAGAATCCAGACTCATCGGTGTTGAATCCAAAGTTTTCAGTATTTTTTGTGGTAGTTCCAAAGACCTGAGTTGTCAAGGTTCGTATAAGTGCATAATTATCAGTTTCCCTGGCAACTACAGGATTTATTACAGAGGTCTCGTACTTCAGTATGTCAAACGTTCTCCTGCATCTTGTACTGCTTTCATCAGGGCAAATGCTCTGCTGGTATTCAATCTGTACAGAGACTTGCTGTAGGAAATATTCATCTACTGTTCTATTAATGTGCTGAGTGAAAAGCCAGTTGTTCTGATCTCCACCTGACCAACCACAAACAGTGACGACAGACATACAGTTAGATCCTTGTTCTACCCACTGAAGAAAGGAAGAGATGAGATCAGTGCAATTTGACACTGCTTAGGATAATTAGCTAGAATTACTTACTGATGATTGGGTCCCAATGGGATTGTTACCATCAAGGTCCACTGCCTGCCACACTGGATTAGAGTTTGGTGGGAGCAATCGGTTGTAGTGACTGGAGTCCATTAGAATCCTTCCATTAGGAGGGTCCTCCACAATGTTCACTCCAAGGGCAGGTAGAGATACTGAACACAGTTCTTGTTCATCTCCTGGAGCCTGTCCAGCCACCATTCTCAGCACACCCACCATCAGCAGCAGGATGGCTATAGCTATCATCTTCATTGTGCATATATAATTATGGCTGCAGCTAATAGTATGCTGTCTACATGTAGATATTATAATATTGGACTGAGTTGAGCCCCACCCCCCTCATTTTTATATAACTTGTAACATCACACAGCCACCACAAGCAATCATGAGTGTCCATTATTTATTGTGCTAGATACATGTATAGTATATAGAGGCTATAGTGTCCCTATACCCAGTGACAGTGTTGACCCCACAGAGAGTGCATGCTTGACAGAGGAGTGTGTGTTGTAGTCACGTCACCATGCAGACACTACACTATAGTCACCTTCATTCACTATTATTAAAAGTGAATGGAGAGAGCATGAATAATTTATAATTATTTATAGTAGCTATATAATTATGGGAGAGAGCATGCACATGCGTAATTCATATGAGAAGGTATCATCAATATAATTATTAACAGCTTCATATAATTATAGCTTCATTCTATTAATATGCGATACATGCACTCACACTCTACAAATACACTGTGTTCTGTTTGTAGCCATCATAACTTGGACTTGATTACCTGCTAAAATAGGAAAGTGCTAAAATCTCACGTGTAGTAGTGTGTGGCTCGTTGCATGAATTGTTTTGTCCTTCACAAATTAATGTTAGTTCTTGCAAAGAATATATAATTAATGGCATGCACTTAATAATTATGTGTTTGCATGATTTTTTAACCTAGTGTCTTGGTTTGATCACATCTCTTGGATCGATTTAGTGTAGTCGTGGTTTTATAATGAAGGAATGTAATTATGTATACAATAATGGCATGCACTTATGTGTTTGCATGATTTTTTAACCTAGTGTTTTGGCATCTCTCTTGGATCGATTAGTGTAGTCGTGGTTTCGTAATGAAGGAATGTGTTTGCCAAATATAATAGATACAACGCACGCACAGGTTTGAGCTGCTCATACGTGTATAAGTATTATTGCTGAGTATGCATACTTGCGGGAGTAGGTAGGTCATGGTGCTTGTATATATATACGCTGAGTCGTAATTCTCTCCTGGATGACGGAATTATTCATGCACTTAAAAGCCACACCTGGAATCTCAGTGGCATAATTATAAATTTACTTCTATTGAGCTTTCACGTTATTGCGTGTCCTGATTATGCCTCGAGGCGTAGCCGCACAAGGGATACGGTAAAGCTGACTGTGTGTGTGTGTGTATTCCAGCAGCAACTGCTCAAAGGTTGCAATGCGACGAAAACTAACAGCTTCTATAGGCTTCTAGCCACGTTCTCTTGGATTTTGATTCGTGGATTAGCAAACTAAAGCTTCTTTCTCGAGTTATGGCTAGTTTGACTCACATCGAAGGCTGTTGCAGTCTCTTCAGAATCTTTCATAGCATCATCTGTCCGCACAAACTTTCTATTCAACATATGAGTTAGCCTTGCACTAAAGCGCTAGCTTTTTGTTAGCTACAATACTCAGAAAATATCTGTTAAAACAGCTAGCAAGCAGTTGCCATTAATTTTGTGAAATTGATCTCTTTGGACACACCCTTTAATTATTCCTGTGGATGTAATGCGCATGCGCGCTCATTCCCCATGTGTGAGAAATAATATCCAAGATCCAGATCCAGATCCTCCTGGCAGAATCATCTTTGTCTTGAGCGCCTAGTAAGCCACAAAATACTACCATATAAAAATAATTATAGATAACAATATGCATGTACACAGGTCTTTTCTTCTTAGATATTTATATACACTGAACTCTTGGAAGAATCAATTTTCTTCTTTCTTGAGGGCCTGGTAAGCCAATAAATAACAACAATAGATGCATGTAAATAAGTCTTTTCTTCTCAGTGACTTTATATAGATAAACTAACTTTAATATAAAATTTATTATAGAAACTACTCTAATACTTTTGAGCGAAAGCAAAAACATGGCGAGAGGCATTAGCACAGCGCCAGCTTGAACACTAGTTGTAAGAGGTGTCTTTGTTTAATGAGTGCACATTTAGGTGTTCCACTGTATTCTCAAGTAATGGAGTGCTTGCCGAGTACTAACTCTAAACTCCCCCCACCCCCACCCCACACACACACACACACAGTCCCATTCACGCTCCATGAAGAAGTCAAAGTGCTTGTGGGTGTAGAGGTTGTGATTTCAGTGGTTTTCGAGGATGCTATGCTCCACGACGAACTTTCAGAGGTGGATTCAGAGTTTACATGGGTCCACGACTACCTTACATTGGGCTGTTATATGAACTCCAAAACTGTCATGTGAATATTTTGATATCACTTTGTTTTGTATTTGTTTATTGTCACTTATGTTTCACCAACAATATTAATGTGGAGAACAAGTGTGTTAAAATAAACCAATGAGTAAACACCTCTGCGTCTCCTAGTGTTGTTTCATTATTAGACAAGAAATGCACGTTTGTGTTCCATAACTAAGGTGTGTGTTTGTCTTGGAGTAGCTTGTGCAGTCACCTTGTCTGCTACGGTTGTACATATATTTATTAGGGAGAGTGTGCATGCATATGTGTGTGTTACATAGAAAAGGCTTTGTACCAATTGATTGTTTCACTCCTTTTTTGTGCCTGAGGCTAAACTTCAACTTAGACACAGTGTGCATGTTAAGTATTTACCTACCTATTAGCCAAATCAGCTAATAGCTATTATCTGAACTCTTCTATGCATTGATTATTGAAGCGTTTGCATTCTTAAGGAGCTATGGATTTCAGTACTTGGCTGTTTATGTGTTTGTTGTCCCCACACTTGCGTACTCCCGTAATTTATTACTTCATCAGGTATAATCTCTTCGCTTCCTATACTCATTAACCTCGCAAGGAGTGGTTATTGGATGACTATACAATTAGTCTGACTCGCGTTTCATTTTGATTCAGGATAACATCAGCAAATTTCAAAGAATGTCTATAGGTATATGGCTTTTCTATTAGTACTAGTGGGGATATTATACTTTGAGCATGCAAACAACACACACTGTATTTGCAAGTTTGCAAGCAATAGAGCACTCTATTCGGATTCAGTTTGCATGTGTCCTCTCTCCGTTTGGGATGCAACCTTCACCTCTTAGCAATGCATGTATTTACAAAACAGCTGTACATATTGACTATCACGCCCACCTGATTGTGTGCATGCAGTACTAGGAATGTACAGGAAACCACAGCACACAGTGCAAGCTATTTAGACAATTGTGCTAAAATTACTAGACCACTCGCTCATGCACACTGCATATCTCTTGCAAGATGATATTCATAATTATAGTCAACACTTTGTATAGTATCCTGTGTCAAATCACATGATGGTACGTATTGAACAAATTGCAGTTGCACCATTTTATTTAACTATGCATTACGTTATATGCACGTAATGCATGGTGTGCATGATCTTGGGGGTGATGGGTCAAAGATCGAAGTTCAAATTCAATTATCAAATCTGTGATGTTATAAGTAAAGCACATGATTGACTCTGACTTCCTGATTGATAAGTCATGCATGGCTCTGGGTTATTGTGTCCTTTCAAACTGTGACTTCTTGTTGTGTTTTAGCCTTGTACATAATTTAATTGACGTACCACATCCATGTATGTGCCGCTGCTTTAAAACCCATTGTTCCTGCATGTCAGCTGCCTAGCATAAACAGGACACAGTCACATCAAAGTTAGACAGTCGATGCTAGTAGCAGGAAACTTATTAAGTATAATAGTCTGTTTGTTTGTTTTGTTCGTTGGCTAGTCACTCTGAGTACTATATAATATGCATGATTCCCAATAATAATGATATAGAGGGCTTCTACTGCATGTCTTATAATATTGGTTGACTCCTGTCTCACAAACAACCGCCTTTCTGCTGTGTATATGCCTCAATTCTAGTCGAGACAATTGCTCATACATGTATATGGTGCCAGTCGAATTAGTAACACGTACATCAAAATATGAATTTTATAGACCAACTCACAACACTTAATGCCATTACCATCCACCACATTCCATGCAGTGGGGCTTCTGTGGGATAACTTGCCATATTTTGTGAAGATTTGATTTCCTTCCCCCTTTCCTATTTTTTACCTTTGATATATATATTTTAATTCAAACGGTTTATGTTGATGTCCTGAGTCACTTGAAGTAGGCTTTTAATTAGCAAAGAGAAACCCTTCTTGTGGACGATTCATTAGATCTTTCAGGATACATGTGTAAATAAAAGCAGCACTTGTACTGCTTTAAGTAGTATTCATGGCGAATCTTCAAAACCTGTTAACTAAAAATGAATTGGTCACATGAAGTTAATTACTTTTAGGTGTTGATGAGTGTTGGAAGGTGTTAATTGTGTAAATGACCCTATACATCCTCAGTTGAGCTATCTGCTGGAGTTGTTAAGCACAGCTGGCTACTACCTGAAATTAGACTTCCTAATATGGTAAATTTATCCATCCATAGAAGAAGGTATATATATAGTGCGTGCGCCTATATTGATTACACCTACGCTATTTAGCTTTCATTTTCCTCGGGATCGCATGACCTTCATTCTCAGGACATGTTTAGCCAACAGCTTCATTGTGTGCCTCATGCATGGCTCAATACGGGGATTCTTATGCAGGAAGTTCCTTTGCACTATATAAACCACCTTGTGCCCTCACTTTAGGTACAGCTCTCCTGCATGTTATGTAGGTAGAAAAATATGTAAATGTTATATGCACTTTTGGTGTAGTGTTCTGTGTACTGTTGTATAGGAATAGAGACCGACATTTTCCTACTATAAGCAGCTAGGAAACTGTAATATTTAGATAGATCTATACATTGTTCCCTAGGCAGAGACCTAGGCTCACATCTCTCAGTGCCTGTATTCATTTCCTATAACCTTTGTGGGGTTAGCAGATTAGTAAGGACAGCCACTGTGGCTTGTTATGTGCATGTTTGTACACTGATAATCCACGTGTAATGTTGAGAATCTCAATTAACTATCACACAATCCAGGCTGCCATTGAATTTTCATTTGTGTTTGATTTAAATAGTGCCAACAGTAGTACAATGTAGTAAACACATTTGTACAAACAAAAGTTATGAAGGGTACCAGATGTTACCTGTGTATGCAGCTTAATGGAGCGGGTACTCCAGTTTATTTTGACTCAAGTCCAATTTGTATAATATCTGCAGGTCTATATTCAAATCGGGATATTTGGATAACAAGATTATAGTACACACTGTAAGGCTTTTATTAATCCCCTTTCACATTTATGGCAAATCTGCATTTTTGAAGCTTTTAATTTGTTCTAGTAAACACTTACAAATCTGCTTCTTTCAGCAATCTCATGCACATTCATAAACAAAAACTTCATAAGCAGAAAGGTGCATGCAACAGATAATTATATTGAACCATTGTCAATAATGTGATCGAGGTACGTATAATTATTATCATTCAAGAGGCCGATGCATGGTTCTTAGAATTGTGCGTATAAACATAGTATGTGCACAAACTAGTCACTTTGTTGTTGTGTTGAAAAACACAAAAAGTGGAAGCTAGTAATAAGCACTAAAAGCAGTTACTCAATCAGTACAGAGGCAAACGCGTTGCCAGCAATATTCATATGCTTATGTGACCGTAGATTTTTGTTAAGAGGTTTCGTTGTATTTTGAGTATAGTCAGTGTGTTCAAAACATTGCATGTTTGTCATGTTTTAGCCATGGCAGCTGCAACTCATCCAGCTCGGTCAAAAAAGCGAAAAATCAAAAAATCCTGCCTCCTGTTATTGTATTGTTTTGATAACTGCAGGCATGCAGTTGATTTTTATTTGGTTGCTTAGACACCAATGCTCAATGTTGACTAACTTGTGTGTACCACATTATCTCACCAGCCCTCCTTGACAACAAGTTATTCAAATTTATTTTTTCATTACAAGTGCATTTGTTGCTTGGTGACAAACAGAAACATACATGTCAATAGTTGTTTGTATAGTCTAATAAATAGCTGTTTTATGTCAATTGTTCAAATAAAATTTGTTTTACTTTCTTCCGGTAATTGTCTTCCTTCTTCGTACAGGAGAAGATGGTTTGTTAGTTGCAGGGGGAGCCTCAAGAACGTGGTAGATGTGTGTGTCAGCAAAGTCGTAGTGTGAGTACAGTGTACGTCTTCTCCTTGGTGGGGGTGGTGGGGGAGTGGAGCTGCTCTGTGGAGGTGGGGAAGGTGTAAGGCGTTGGGGTGGGGGAGAGGACTCGAGGATGTGGTAAATGTGCTCTGACACAGGTTTGCTGCGTCTCTTTTGCACCCGTGGTCCCAAACTCTGTGGAGGTTGAGCTGGTTGAACCTCCAGTATGTGGTATACATGATTGTCTTCTTTAGGTGTCTGCTGCAATCGTTTCATAAAGTCTCTGATCTGTTGGTTCTTAGCCATGTCGTAGCAGTTTCTACCCGTAATATCAACCTTGTCTGGGTCAGCTCCCAGTCTGATTAGAGTCTCGATACTCGTCTTGTTGCCTTTTTGGGTAGCAATGTGGAGAGCTGTAGCGAAGTTGAAGTCTGTGCCATTCACTTTGCAGCCACGATTTACCAATGCCCTGAGGGATTTGCTTACATGATCAGTGTTGCCTGTTTGCGGATCAGCATTGATGACCACCCAATGTAGAGCACTGAAACCTCCCTTGAGATCTGTAGCATTAACGTCAGCTCCTCGATCGATTAGAGAGTTAATTACTTCGTCCCTACTGTGCATTGCAGCATGATGAAGTACTGTTTGCTGGTTCTCATCTGCAGAGTTCACATCCGTTCCACTGTCAATAAAGGCCTCCACACTTTGCAGATCTCCTCTAGCTGCCATGACACAAAGTTCTTTCTGCTCTTGAGCCATTTTGAGCTCTGATTCTAGCTCGATTGTTCTTCTGATCGTTGTTCGACTTTTTCCTTTCATGTTGCCCCGCCGTCTAAGAATGGAGCGTTGTCTTCTGAGGCTTGCAGAGCGAGCTTTGTAGCCTCCAGTGCGACGAATTGAAGTGGTTCTCTTCAGGAGTTGTGTGGAGGCATCTGTATCTGAGTTAGTCTCTTTTCCTTTGGCTGGTCTCATCAATACCAGTGGTGATCGATGTAATGTTGTAGTTGGGGTCTTGTTTCTGAAGAGGTCTGTGTCACTCTTAGGCCTCTGCTGATGAGCTGCTTGGAGGAATAGTTGAGATGTTGTTGCAACAAGACGAGGCTGGGATACACTCAGCACTGATTGCTGTTTTAGATTATTACTGCAGTTGTTGCCCATGATTTTCTTACTATTTTAGGTTTTGCTAGTCCTTGGTTTAGTGCGACTAAGAACTGCAGCATTTTCTTTTATAGTCAACACAAATCATCACTGCACTTCAGCTAGCACTGGTATGACAGGCCGGATGTTTTGTGGCCACTCTGATTTTGTAGTCTCGTGTCATGAATCAGCCGCCCTCCCCTGGTCAGAGGCTGCTCTGCGCATGTGTGAACTGGTAGTAAAATGGCTGACGCTGGAGCAGTTGATATTAACTCCCACTCCAGAGCTGAGCTGGACACTCTATACAGCCCAAGTTGCTGGTCCAAGAAGTTAAACCGTGATGTTATTGTGGACAACCATTTAAAAGTAATTACAGAAGGTACAAAGCTGACATTGAATAATAATATGACTAGATATGTAAATAACTTCAATTGTGCGCTTGTACCTTACCATTGCAGCTACTGAGAAGGTTAGAGCTCAAACGAAGAACACTCTTTCTGTCGTCTATGGAGACAAGAGCTCTAATGAGACTCTTGACATTTATTATCCATGTCACGGTAAGATACAATTATTATTATTAATTAATAAAAATATACTCCACACTTGGGGTCTGTATCATAGCAACTGGGTGGGATTTAACTACCATAAACCCCAGCCCTGGAGCACATTCCTCATAAACTCCCTTGCGTTGAGGGCGCACTGATTTTAGGACTAGATCTACACAGACAAAAAGAAGCTAGACACTTGTTGACAAGGGCAGGACAGATGGGTGGGGCTCGCTAAACACCAGGAAGGGTGGGGCTCACTGCTTGACATTGACAAGTTAGTGCGTAGAGCTAGAAGCTTAGCACTGGCTAGAAGCTATACGCACAAGCTTTTTATTCGTTCTAAATAGTTTTTGAGACTGTTAGCTAGTTGTATCCAAGGTGAGGTAGCTTAGGTAGCAAGTACTTTTCATTCAAGTGGATATATAACACTTATTGTCCACTACATTCGAATTTATGTCAAACGTAAACCATCCTTGGCCTCAGGGCTTTGCCCTCGTCCTTGGAGGTTTACTTACTCAGACACAGAGATGCTAACTTCAGATACAAAAGAAATGATGCAGTTGCTAGGTTGGCTGTTTATATAGGTTGACTGTTGCTAAGCTAGTGCATTTCTAGTAGCCAATAGGTTTTGGGATCTAGAACATGTGCATTCGGTATCATTCGGTATCTATGGTTATAGTGTCCCTCATCCCTTGGGCTAAAGCCCTCGAGCTTTGGACACTAGATACCTCATGCCCATGTTCTAACTATAACTTAATTATTTTCACAGGTAGATTTTTTTTGCAATTTAACTGTTTAACACATTTAGGGCGATGGCAAGGCTACTATTAACCTTGCCAGTGCTTGTTAGGGGTGCTTTTAATCGCTTATGGACGAATAACCAAAAGTTATCTGCAGCCGCGGCCGTTGTTCGAAAACAATACATTGTCATTGACAGCATGTAATTACTTGACAGGTAGTGCACGCTGTCAATGACGACGTGCAATTACTGGGCCGGATGTGATACGGGATTAATTGCTGTACACTCTCCAGTCACTATTAGCACATCATACGATTATTTCATTAATTGACTGATTCAATGTAATACTCTTGTACGATTATATGGTTACGGTGCTCAAATGGCACTTTTGGAAGCATTCTTGGAATATTTGGGAGCTTGTGGTTACTATGAGGGTAATATTGTTTACATGTTTCCACTTAGTTGAGTGCGGCACCAGTCACCACCATTATATGACGGTCTGTTTGCTAACTATGCGTTGCCATGCTGTTTAGGAATAGCATACAAAATCACATTTTTGTTTTAGGTTGCGCACATTGTACACTTCAATCGGCGGTGATGGCAGTATTGCGAGTATTGCTCGTTAGATCACGTGTTTCTCTTTAATGTAGTATGGCTTCAACCCATGCTCTGTACCTTTTGTTGTATTTTGGGGTTATTTGTTTGTTTTTATGACTGAGTTTGTATTTGTGTTTTTCGCTAATGGGTTGTTTTGGTATAGCTCTAGATTTCTTTGTTAGTGCATTTCTTTGTTAGTGCTTGCTGTGACCTGCTTGGTGATTCTTGTGAGCTTTGAAGCCTAGAAGCTATGAGTTGTTTGGCTGAATACCCGGCTTCCTATTCACAAATGCGCTTGGTGATTCTTGTGAGCTTTGAAGCCTAGAAGCTATGAGTTGTTTGGCTGAATACCCCGCTTCCTATTCACAAATGCATGCTTCTGCTTGGTGATTCTTGTGAGCTTTGAAGCCTAGAAGCTATGAGTTGTTTGGCTGAATATCCTTTAATTTTAATTTGATGGCTTCCTATTCACAATTAAAACAAGTGCACGCTTCACATTGTTGCACCCTTGCAACTGCAATTTTAACTGGTTGCATAATATTAGTATGTGTATAGGTTTTGTAATCTTTCATGGTTTGTAGGTTATGTAAAGTATGTACTTGCTGCCATTGTTTTTCATATGCGTACGTGACTATGTTGTGCAGCATGTGGTAAGATCTGTTCCAACTGTTTGGCTTTACTTTACTGTTTCAGTGGTTACGGATTGTTGTAGCACAGCGACGTAGCTTTACCCCTTATTAGTGTTGTTGTCTTGCGTATTCTACACCCACGGTATTATTGTGAACATGTTACTGGGGTCGTGCAGTGCCTATATATAAGTGGTGGGCAGTGTGGCCGTATCTTCAAAAGAAAGAGACATATTCTCAGCTCTTTGTATGCTACGAGTGTGAGCTTAATGCGATACATGCACCCCCACACTACAAATACACTGTGTTTACTGTTTGTATAGCCTTCATAACTTGGACTTTGATTTACCTGCTAAAAAAGGGAATCTACTCGATTTAAAATTTAAAATCTCATGTGTATATAATAGTTGTTTAGTCCTTCATGTTAGTCCTTGTGAAGAATCATTATGTATGCAATAATGGCATGCAATGTTGTATTTGCACGATTTTTGATTAGCTTTTCTTAGTATCTTATTTTAATCATCCCTTGGATCGATGTAGTGTAGTCATGGTTTCGTACTGAAGAAATGTATTTGCCAACTAGAATAGATACGAGGCACACACAGGTTTGAACTGCTCATACGTGTGCAATACTCTTATGTGTTCTGGTTATAGTGATCAATCATTATACGGAGACAGGTGTTCATGATCCCCTTCCCATGTACACATGCACAGAGTGCCCTGACGAACAATCGTTGGTGATTGTCATTCATGGCGGCTACTGGACATTCTTGGAGTAAGTGAGAAAGATATTGAGCACCCATGCGTAACTGGTGGTCCAATTTCAGGGATATAATTATGTATTTAAGTTGTTGTAAAGTACGTAGTATGGTGTGAAACTGCTTTTTTTGTTTGAAAAACTGAACGCTTTGCGAGACTAACTTTGATCTTGTAGCGAGTTAAATTACTATGTAGGTGAATGCATTATCTCAGAAGCTCTAGTGTGGCTGAAATCTCCTACACCATAATTATACTGTACACCTCATGGTACATAGTACTGTACACCTCATGGTACATGTGTGCTTACAATGGCCTGGCTTCCCATACCAATGTGCCCTGTAACGGTTGCTTAGATACCACCCCCTCAAGTAAATCTATCTGGGATTGCTGCTAGCTAGGATTACAATATGAATTAGTTAGCAGGTGCAGAATGAATGTGAGTGTGTGCATGCACTCAAATTGTGTTTATTTGTACAATCATGTAGCTTACCGGATGTGCTGATTTCTCAAGTTACTGTATCACCTTTCAGAATTTATTTTCATGAGCTTTTCAAGTACCATCTAATTACAGCGCCACACCAATAGAAGCGCCATGTTATTTTACTCCCAATTGAGCACCAAGCAAATTCTATAATATGGTGCCTAGGTAATTAGATAATGCAGCAATTGTACAATTGATCTGTGATAGCCTCGTCTAGTCTACGTTCTATTGCTAAGCGCTACTCTAATAATTTTTATAAGTGCCAAACTAGAATTATTGCCACTGGTAAATTGTGATTAATTTGTGTTGTGGCGCTGTAATTAAAAGGACTGTAGATACTTCTAACAGTTAGCTTCTCCAATGAGATTTTTTTCTCCTGCCATGCATACACGATGTAAAATGTTGCCTAGTTACTATCTGGTTTCTCCTGAGTGCATTAGTGGCAAACAGACACTGCATATGGAATGCTAAGAAGATCGATGTGCAATAATTATTACTATAATTATTACGGTAGCTAAAAATAAAATCATAATTATTACTATTTGGGGTATATTGGTCCACTACCTCTAAGAATCCAAGCTATGTGTTGTCCTTTGAGAGTTAATGGTATAGTTCTTATATAGTTAGCTTCCTGAGTTTCCTGTTTCACACACCCTTCACGGATGCGAGTGGGCGAGTGGGTAATTGAACTGGTGTTAGAACATAATTATACACCTGAAAACTACTCGTAAACTATCCCTCTCTACGTCATGAGCTTTGTGTGCGTGATTAGTGCGCTACCAATATGGAGTCACACAGAGCCGAATGTGGGACTTATTCCAGCCGTGTTGCTGTTATGCAGGAGGCCATAACTTTGTATGGGATGAGCTAAGCTTGTTGCTTGGCACTGAATAGAATGACCTTTAATTAGTCCCTTGGTGCTAATAGCAGAGAAATTTATTGCCATTGGCAGTTGTTCCTTCTCACTCATAGTTTTTAATGATTCCTTCCTGTTGTCTATGAGCTAGGCTCACTATATGTATGTATGTTACCTACATGCAGGAAGGATAACTATGGTTACATGAGTTTGCCCCTGGTCAAACAAGGCATCACTACAGCTGTCATCAACTTTGACAATGCTCCGAAAGGTACGTGTACTGTGTGTGATAATATTGATTGTCTTGTTGCAAGAAATCTCGTTAGTATATATATCAGACACCCAATTCCAATTAACTTGAAAGATGTAATTCCGTTCATTTTGCGTGCAATTTGCAAGTAGAAGTTACAGTAGGCTTCATTTGTTGCGCTCTGACGTGACCAATTATTGGTGAAGTTGGCCTCAAAGTTAATTCACAAATTCATTACACGTATATGTGCATATGTGACATCAGAAATGTACGTGTCACTAACTATTATGTTTACTCCACGTATTTTATTGTCACTCTGTGATGTGACATCATGAATAGATTGGTGCTACGTATAATTATTCTTAGATGAGCGTACCAGGAGCACATACATGTACATGTTGTGACTAATAAAGTTGCATATGACACCGTAATGATGATCGTCCTTCTTGTGATGTCATACTACATCACTAAAACCACAACACTGCACTGATTATATTATTATACATGTATGTTCGTGTGTTAATTTATTTAACACAAGATCACAATGATGTGTTCTAATCATCGTATACCAGTGGTTTATTTACGTTGCTCCCCTGCACAGGTACCATGACAACCATTGTTGAGCAGTGTCGAAGAGCCTGTCACTACATTGCACAAGCCTTCCCTAACAAAAAGTGTGGTTATGACAGCTTGTGTCTTAGTTCTCAATTGTAGGTGTTTTCTCAAAATAGCATCAGTATTTTGGGCCTATGTATTTTCTGCTCCCAAATATGGTCAACATTTGAAAGATATCAATTTTAAGGCCACAGTTAACTGGTTTGTTGGTACAGTCAAAAGCATTCCATAGCCATTACTGTAGTTCCAGTACTGGGGTGTAATACATGTAGGTGTGCTAGCTGCACTTGCTTGTAGGAGGCTCAATCATACGTACATGTAATGCTATATGGCTCAATTGAATTCTTTGCCAGGCTCATATTGCTATGTATACACAGCGTTAATTGTATGTAGCAGGCATCACTATAAGATATAGAGCTGTGATCGATGTACGAATTGCTAGTTTAAGTTTCTTATAACATCAATTGGATGTTGTTTTCAGTGGGTTAACTGCACATTCTATTATTCAATCTGGAACACGTCTTCTCCCTTTGTCACTTGTATGGCTTACGTCTATTTGAGTTTTCAATTGCTTTGTTGTATGTGTTTTACTTCTAATCTATGGCTGGAATCTTGCTTTAAAATTGCGTTGGTCCCTTTGGCCAGAATTGACGGTGTATTTCATGTAGCAGATCCGTTTATTACATGCTCCCACTCGCACTCTGTGTGAACCTGCCTTTGTTCTTATACTTTCAATCAATGTTCAATCATCAGCTACAAACTTCTCATTGTTCAAACATATTTCTCATGCATGTAGCTGAGATTAGCATACCTCTTGTTGTCGTGGTGGCCATTTGTGCATACCTTATTTGGTGATTCAGGTTCATAAAAGGAATTTTTGTTGGCTAAGAATTGACTTAAATATTATATATGTGTGTAAAATAATTATTTATCTGCGTATATACTTTTATAGGCTAGGCACAAATTGAAAAATCCACACTATAATCCCCAATGTATATTTTCTCTCTTATTAAATAACCCCCCCCCCCGGCACAGGCTGTATCTGATTGGTCACTCGGCCGGTGCTCATCTGTGTGCCTGCATGCTGAGCACTGATTGGTCCTCTCTGGGACTGAACCAGTTAGCAGTTCATGGCGCCATCTTGGTTAGTGGGATATATGATCTTTACCCAATACGGAGGTGCTGTGTGAATGAACCCTTAAACCTGACAGAGTAAGTGTGAGAATGTTTGGTGAGTCACCGTCGTATGGCATACCATCAGTGGCCGTGATAAAGAGGTAGCCTTCTAACACAGGTCAAAACACGTGATATGGAGGGAGCCCATTAACCTGTATTATTATAGAGAGTGATTTATAGTGACCATAAAAAGCAGGTTTATTTTTACGCTGCCTGTTTTTTGCGTACTTGGACAGTACTGGTACAGTTTAAGCTTTTATGGAGATCATATGTATAATTATACAGTGTATATATATATATATATATACCTATAATTTATGGCTAAATTAGCTCCTGTTTGGTGTGTTTTGATATTCATTTCGATTGGCACAGGTCAGAGGTGATGGAATATAGCCCACAGCGAAATATTCCTCAGTTGAAGGCAAATGTTTGTGCAGAGTTACACTGCCTCCTATGTTATGGGGAGCAGGAATCACCAGAGTTCAAAAGACAAAGCCAGGAGTTCCATCAGGTTGGTGGGTGTGTGTGGTGTGTATAGTATACGTATAACACTTTTTACATACCTGCATTGGTGTTGCTAAGTGTTTTGGCTAAATGGCATAGTTAGCTTGTAGTGCAATGTATATGCGCTCCTTATATGGTAAAGTTTTAGAGGTTGGCAACAGTCATATCAACAATTTTACTTGTAGGTAATTTCATTTGCAAGTACTTGTAGTCGCTATTATGCGACTAACAACAACAGGAGCATTGTATTGTATCTCTTTAATCCTCGTCAAAATGGTTAATTGATCTTTCATGTCAGACCTCACTAAGTGTGCTCATGCGTGCACTGATAATTTTGTCCGCTACAGGGTGTTGTGAGTGTGGGTGTGTCCAGCAATGTGTGTGAGGTGGAGGACGAGGATCACTTCACCGTGATCGAGAGACTCGTGGAGGAACAGTTCAGTGTCACCAAACATATATTACAGTTGATTAAATCATGACTGTTGTCTGATAACCTACTGCATATATAGTTGTTTATCATATAGTCTATGTAAGAGTTTATTTTTATTCTGTAAGTTAATATTCATGATAATTATTGTCTGATCGGGCCTTCAATTAATGCAGGCTTTTAACGAGGCCATGATTGTAATTATTATAGGGTAAATTGATGAACGTATACACCTATTGAATACGGTAAAGCACTAGTCTACAACTTCAGCATTAATTGTAAGTCTTGCATTAGGAGCTGACTGTCACTTGTATGTGGTGTGTTGCACAGACAACCAGAGACGAGCATTTACACACTGATCAATAATTATGACACCCACATACACGCACCTGACCATATTGTTTGCGAGCCTTGTCTGCAGCAGAATGCATTAATTATGATAACAATTTTATAGGGAGGACTCACATCCCAAATTGGGAGATAAATGCACACAGTCATGCAGATTAATTGGCACAAAACAAAATTCAGGGTTGATTAGGGCCTGCGGCCTTCGCTACAGCTTGTTGATAGTCCACCTGCATCTTTTGTAGTTTCTCAGCTTGCGTGTCTTGTTTCTTCTCAAAGTCTTTTATCACGTCTTCGTATCTTGAGCTGGTGTGTGTGGGGGGGGGGTGGGGCTGTTAGTGGTACGATTCACAGTTAGTTGTGTGTATTGTGTGGGTGTTCACAAATTACTGTTAGTGTATAGTATTACCAAGGGCGTATACGCTCTTGGTAATACGTATGTGTTCTCTTGCACGTGTAACCAGTAACGTGCAGGCATAACAATATTGGCAAACAAAGGTATCTAGTTCCACTGACATAAGTGTTATTTAGGTATCTAGTTTCACTGACACCAGAATTTATTAAATAATCATGGGGGCGGGATGGGTGGATAATACAAACCATTGTCAAAACATAGTTACACACAAGCACGTGCATACAGTACATCGCTTATCGTCATAATTTTAAGCAAATCAGAGCTGGAGCAAAGTCATACAAAGACTATAGAGTTGTTGACATGAATAATGAAGACCTACATAATTATGTATATGTAGTACCAAAATGTGTTATACAATGGCTAAGCAGCAAGTAACAAGAGCTAGAGGCATGCTGAGAATGGAGTGTATAAGACATGCATTGTAGACTAGGATCACAGCAAAGCCAGCAAAAAAGCTAGAAATGTGGCTCTAGTGGTAGGGATCATGATAGAGCAAAGAAGTAACAACGCAGTCATAATTTTAGCTTTCTACTTTAGTGACCCTGTTCCATCATTCCTGGTACGGGATCACTTCTGCTGTAAATACGTACCTCTAATAAAGGCCGCGTGTAGCTAGCTAGCCATGCAGCCAACGTGCAAGTTCAAGCTTCTTAGCTTTTGCTCGTTTTTATTCGACAACAAAGCTTTAACGTAGTGTGGAGGCTATCCATGCTGTAAACGCAGCCGCTGGACTCAGATATCATAAACAGACAAATAACAAACAAACAAATAAATGGACTACTATAACCCGTGGCCGCCCACGCGCCTCAGGTTAATAAAACATACAGGTCCAATCAAGAGGAGTAAGGTTTCATACAAATACACAATGTGGATATTTGGTTATTGCTACAAAATGTATACTTGACAACGGTTAAACTTAGCAGTGGATGTAACATGATTATTGCATCCTCTGACCACCTAAATAAGGTTGAAATACGTGACTCACATTTCTTTGCCGATATAGTCCAGTCTCTTTTGTACAGTCACCTTGGCCTCTGTGAGGTCTTGTTTGAGGAGCACTGGCCCCACCAGCTTATACACTACTGACCCGTCCGTCACCTTCTCCAGCTCCTGTGGTGGGAGGGGGCGCGGCAGTGTATGTGTTTCAATTATTCAAAGTCTTACATGTACCACCAACATGACAACTATGTACACCTTAGCGGTTGCAACAGTTCCATAAAGTATGTTTCTTAAGAGAAAGAACGTTGTCTCTAGTATAGCACACACGTATGCTTTGCAGTATATTTTCATATGCACCCTCAAAAAATAAAGGTTAGGGGTATTTTTTATACTATAGTACTGGTATGCATGTACAGAATGATGCCTGTGTGTACGTGTACGTGACACAGATACAGTACATGTACAAGCGTAATTATTATGTCAGCAAAGTGTCCAACTGTCAGACTACTATTTCTTACGTCTTTGACGTTTTGATTTTCTAGTAGCTGTGCCTCCAGTTGTCCCTTACTACTGGCACACTTTTGGACCTCTGTAATAATTGTGTGTGTGCATGGTAATAAATTAGTGATTAAGGTACACATGGTGCAGTGATGGAGCCCTCCAAATACTGCACACCCATGATTAGAGCTAGCCAACCAGCCTCACCTTTCTGTAGTGACTTGAACTTCATTATCTCATCATTGAGTATCTTCTCCTTAGATTGTACAGTTGCCATTATAATTAATTATACCTAGCTAGCTACCTTTGCAAAGCTCTGAATAATGTGGCCTAAAAGCTCTTTCAAAGTATGTTTATTTTCGTAACGACCGTTACCTTATGAAATCTCTCTAGCTCTGGAGACAACCTCTCTCTGATGAATGCAAGCTAATGTGGAGGCTGAGCTGTCTAGTAAGAGTGGCCAGGCCTTGGGCAGCTACCAGATCACCTGTACTTAAATGTGGTACATGCGGTTATTTACACCATCATGATATCATACACGTACATACACAATACACAATACTGCACTGTACGACGTATTGTCTATTTAATCGCTATGCGTATGCTTGTGCAGGTGTTAGGACAACCTTATGTGCTCGTTCTTTTTCTTCAACAATCGCCAAGTCCCCTGGCAGCAAGGGACACAGCAAGGGACAGCTGTGGCTACTGATAATCCCCGCGACGACGTTCTGTCTGGGGACATGGCAGATATACAGACTACAGTGGAAGATTGACCTCATTGAGAAGTTGGAGAAAAAGACGAAGAGATCTCCTGTACCTATACCCACAGAGTGAGTAGTGTACTGTACGGATAAAAATTTCCGAGTGGTAAAGATCAAGATAAGTTTGGTTTTACTCATTTTATTTTCCCTGTACATGTAGTATTGCTGAGAGACTGGAGGATTATGAGTACAGACGAGTTCGTCTCCATGGTCACTTTGACCACAGTAAAGAGTTACATATGTGGCCACGCACACTCTACACCGGAGAGGCCACACCCACCAGAGGAGGCCCGGAGCCGGGAGCCTACATAGTGACACCGTTCTTCTGTGAGGAACTGGGTCGTTTTGTGCTCATTAATAGAGGTTGGGTCCCCAAGAGGAGAATGGCCCCCTCCAGTAGGGCTCACGGACAGGTGGGTGTATAGGGCTGCTAGTTTTGTCTATACCAGTGTGTGTGGGGGGTGTCTATGTAATTAAGTGTTGTGAAGCTATTGCATCCAAGATCCAATTTTTGCTATTTTCCTAGCTCCCATTGTCTCTCACGTACTGTACAGTAAGTGAGAAGTAATTTTTCGTACTTTTCTGATCATCGCAGGTATCTTTCATTCTAGTTACAACTCTAAGAGCTTCATGTGTGCACTTGATTAATGCCTCCTCCCACCCAGGTGGAGGGTCGTGTGTCACTGACGGCTGTAGTGCGTACTGATGAGAGTAGACCATCCTTCTCCCCTAAAAACGATCCCCCTGCCAACCGATGGGGGTACAGAAACGTGACAGAGATGGCAACGTGTGCCGATACAGCTCCAATATTCCTCGACGCTGACTCAAGTAAGTGGTCGTTAGGTTAGCCATGGAGGAAATTGTACAAGTATTTGCTACATCATGTCCTGTGTGTGTGTGTGTGTGTGATTGAATAAGGTGGGTGGAATTGTGTCGACTGCAACGTATACTAGCTCAAACGGAATGCTCACTTAAGGTTGGCATCTGATGCTATTGAGTACATTTACAAAAAAATGTACGACATAATTTCTGTTCAAGTCTTAATTACTACCATGTATGTACTGGGATCTGATTTCTACTTTGTGTGTGTGTGTGTTGGGGGGGGGGGGGGGGGTCACGCCATTGAGGAGTCACCTCTTAGTCCAATTGTTGGATGATTCTGCTTGGTGTTCCGTTAAACCATCTAATTTTGTGCGGTAGAATTCAGCAGTTCAATTACTTGCTCAAAAGTGTGAAAATTTGCACAAGTTAGAACAACTGATTGACCACTGGATAACTTATAATAGTTGTGAAGCAGCTAGGGCCTGACATTTTGGACACACCTTTGATCTACAGTATCACACACATTGTTGGCTAACAATCTATAGAGCTTATTATAGTGTCGTTCATTGACTCAGACAGTTTCACTTATTATGCAATGTTGATGAAATGGTACTATCTGCAGCTACAACGGTTCGTGATGGTCCTATTGGAGGTCAGACTCGTGTGATCCTGAGGAACGAACACCTGCAGTACGTGTTTACATGGTACGCCCTTTCACTGTTCACTGGCTACATGTTCTATCAGCTGTGGAGGAAGTCAAAAAGGAGGAGATAACTGTAGAATCACATGTGACTTTCAGATACAGACAATAACAGCAATTACTTGCACAATTTGTGTAAACACTTGTGCGGTGCATGTATTGAATTATATATATAATATTTTGTTGATGATAATCATGTTCTGAATAATCCCTAAATTAATTTAACAATGTATGCCTACGTTACAAGCAGTTTGATGATATTGCTAAATAAAGTTTGTCTCTGTTTCTCAAACTTCTCAATTTCTGGCAGTAACTTAGCGATGTATCTGTCTCCAGGGTAACAGGATTTGAGCATCTTTGCACTGGCCTCAAAGTGCACTCCACTCAGTACAACCTTCCCCTCTCCACAGTTACACTGTACAATACATGGCTCTGAGTTCTCATATCCTGCCAGCACTTCATAGCCTCCCTTTTCCATTTCGAATGGTACAAACGTCCCCCCTCCATTATAAAATACTGAGAGACTTGAGTCGGCTGTGTGTTCCATTGCTATGGGGACTGCTCTAGCTCCGGCATTGCTCTTGTAGTCAAAGCCAGGGAAGTGAGGTCCTCTTCCAATGCCTGGGAAGAACTTAAGCTCTCTCGGTCCCACCACTTCCATGCTTGGGTCTCCCACAGCAAACTCCACATATGCACAACCATAGTAACCACCTGTACAAACAGAAATATTGAATACTTACTTCTCTAGTTAGTATAGCTGCACAGCTCTATTAATTTATCTGCTATAGTCTTTTGCTCTTGAGTGAGTATATGGGTGGTGGTGGCTAGAACTATGAGAAGGTAGAGAGAACTGTGACAAATCAGTAGTTTTACGATGTTCATATCCCAGTCATTTGCTTCCAGTAAGAGTATACAATAAAAGAGAGAGTATCGAACATAGTACATGTATTACCTTGTATCAGATGTATTTGGAAAGTAACATGACTTTTGTTTGGTAACTGACCAATCCGATTATCCGAGTGCCCGAAGCCGCTACTTGCCTCGGAGGCAACTTATTATTGCTAAATTGTTATCATAATTGTTTCAGGCAGAAAGTGACGTTGCTTTTCAAAATCTGATGCACGGTGCTACTTTCAATACTCTCTCTCTCTCTTTTATGGACTCTTGAAATTAGCTAGGGAGTACAGTACGTGGTATTGGCTTCAATAATAGATCCAACATCCTTAACTACAAAAAGTGTACAAAACTGTGATAGTGGCATGAATCATTCCGAGCGAAGCGACGCTCTAATCAGGTCACATTGAGATTTTGGAGAAAAAAAACGACGACGATGTCGGACACAATTGAACTAGTGGCTCTGGCTGCTGCACACTGTAACGGTTCGACTTCAAAGTTGGAGGATGTGTTAGTGATTGTATTGAGGACATTTGAGCTCCATTCTACAGCTCAGAAGGCTTTTTTTCAAGCGTTCTGCTCATAAGCTCGACGATTCGTGACATTTCGATCATTACCTTCAATCATTCTAGCTCTGCCCAGTTACCTCTAACACACCCTTAATTTTATCTGATCACAGTGATGATTATGCGTAGCGAGGTTGCACCCTAGCTATAATAACACTGTGCACATGCATCTTTGCTCTTACCTGCACACAGTCCCAGATAAGCTCCACCAGCTGATACAAATTGTCGAATATTATCGTTTCCTTGCCCTTCTAATTCCTTGACGTACGGCAAGTCCTTACCACCTGGCATGACAAGCAGTCTACTATCATTCATCCAGTCACCAGTGATAATCTCCTCACTGGTGGTGGTCTGCACACTGTAAGTGTGACCAAGAGACGGGAGTGCTTTGTCTAGACTGTCCATTACCATGGCTACACAGTTAGGGGAAGCCCCCTCTCCACCATCAGTGTACACCAACACTCCTGAAGGTTGGAATCAGACATTTATTTGTACGTTGAGTTTCGATCTGAATTGATGTTGATGTAGGCTATAGATAATTATATAAAGCGCGAAATTTTTGAGGGGCTTCAGATTTCGTGGGTAGCAATCCTGATTTAAAGGCGTGGCTTCGGGTAAGCAGTCATTCCGCGAACATTGTGCAACGAAAATGCTTTTAGAGGCCAATCCACGAAATATAAGTGCCTCGAAAATTTCGCGCTATACGGTACGGTATCTATCTACCATAGGTGTAGATATAATCATAGATATAATCATAGATAGTTGATAAAATTGAAATAGACATCTAATATATCAATATCTCACTCACTCTTCATTCTCTTTCAGTGATTTGTTTGCACCATGATGAAAGCAGGAGTACATGAATCGAATATTCATGGCCATTCATCTACAAGCCCCTCCCCCTCGTGAGTCATGGCTGTCGTACTCTGCTCCCTGGATGCATGCTACCATAGATAGTATCTACTGGAAATGGCTGATACTACAACATGACACTGAATGCTGCCACTTCCCCACAGTTGGTGGAGGATAGACTCACTGAAGACGAAAGGGTACGATATTATAAATATTCACACGATGGATAGGTAGATCTACCTATTAATGATTGCTGCATTTGCCTAGTGCCTATTATTATAATTGTATTAATGTAGATTACTCTATTAATATATAATTATTATATGTACTCTGCTAAGTGCTTAGTGGCGTAGGCAAAGGGGGGCTGACAGGGCTAGAGCCCCCCCTTTTGTGCTCTGTTAACTACAAGGCGATCTGGAAGAGCTAACGAAAGAAGGCATGGCTTTGCAATCAAGGCTTCCCAGAGACAGATCCAAAAGTCCCAAAGACTCCAATTTGGCCAGGTCCTTTGCGAACCTGATGTTTAAGGGGAAATGCAAGGCGGCACTGGATCTCCTGTCCAATGAATAAAAAGGGGGCATCCTCAATCTGAAAGACCCAACTGACGCAAATGATCCTACCTCACAGACGGTCAAAGAGAGCCTGTTAAACAAACACCCGCAAGGCCAAGAGGCTCAACCCAACTGCATCCTTGAAGATGAGCCGCAGGTCCAACACCCCATCTTATTTGGTCCCTTGATGCCAGTGCCATCCGTTCAGCAGCTATTAAAGTTTCGGGAGCGGCAGGGCCGTCAGGCCTTGATGCACACGAGTGGAGACGTCTATGTACCAGCCACAAAGAAGCTTCCAGAGATCTATGCAACTCCCTTGCAGCAGTGGCCAGAAGAATCTGCTCCTCCTACGTGGACCCTACACATATCAAGCCACTACTTGCAAGCCGCCTTATTGCCCTTGACAAAAACCCTGGAGTGAGACCCATAGGTGACACAGCACGCAGGATAATCGCCAAAGCGGTCCTAACAATTATTTCCACTGATATTCAGGATGCAACAGGCTGTCGTCAACTGTGTGGAGGCCAAATCTCTGGTATTGAGGCAGCGGTACATGCAGCTAGATCAACCTTCGAGTCAAGTGAGGCTGAAGCGATACTACTAGTTGATGCATCGAATGCCTTCAATGCTCTCAATCGCCAGGTAGCACTACAGAACATCAGACGCCTTTGCCCACCTATCGCCACCATCCTCATTAACTCTTATAGAAACTCCACTGAGCTCTTTGTTGATGGAGAAGTTATCCTATCCCAAGAAGGTACTACACATGGAGACCCCCTGGCCATGCCTATGTACGGACTAGCAACTATCCCTATCATTAGAAAACTGGATGGACTCTGCAAACAGGTCTGGTATGCGGACGACTCTTCTGCAATAGGGACAATTGGGCAGTTACATGATTGGTGGAACAAATTAGCAGCAATAGGTCCTGCCTTTGGTTACTTCCCTAATCCGTCTAAAACCTGGCTTGTCACAAAGTAAAACCACCATGACCGAGCCACCAACATTTTCGCTGGGTCTGGAGTCAACGCCACGCCACGCCAGAAGGCAGACCTTATCTAGGTGCAGCGATTGGCTCCCGTGAATACATTGCTGAATACGTGAACACTAAGGTACAACTGTGGTCATCTAGTATCAATACCCTCAGCAACATAGCAAAGTCGCAACCACATGCCGCCTACTCAGCCATTCCCATGGCCTCCTAAGTAAATGGACATACCTCAGCCGGGTCGTACCCAACTTGAGCCACCTATTAGTCCCACTGGATAACACACTTCGAACTAAACTGATACCAGCCATTACGGGAAGACCACCTCCAAACAGTGTTAAATGCGACCTATACGCTCTACCGGCTCGGCTCGGCGGACTAGCAATATCTATCCCCTCCAAGCTAGCGGACAAGGAACTGCACCACTCTCTCACAGTCACCTCATCCCTCACTGACCACGTCCTAGCTCAAGACAATGAATATGGATATAACATAGTCCGTGACCAGCAACTGAAGAAAAGAGAGGTCAGGACAACAGGAA
This sequence comes from Halichondria panicea, assembly GCF_963675165.1. Classification (NCBI taxonomy): domain Eukaryota; kingdom Metazoa; phylum Porifera; class Demospongiae; order Suberitida; family Halichondriidae; genus Halichondria; species Halichondria panicea. Next base: position 3,041,826 of record NC_087386.1, read on the forward strand.
CAGACAAGAAGAAGAAGCAGCCTCTATACATCAACAGCTACCGGACGGGCTCCAGAAGGCAGTGGAGCTATCCAAGACAAAAGGAGCCTCCACTTGGCTCACGGTTCTCCCACTATCGGAACATGGATTCACACTACACAAGTCGGCCTTCCAAGATGCCCTAGCACTACGCTATGGCTGGACCCCAACTCGCTTGCCCTCCAAATGTGACTGTGGCAAAAACTTCAATGTGGAGCATGCCCTCTCCTGTGCCAAAGGAGGGTTTCCTACGTTAAGGCATAATGAAATAAGAGATACCACAGCATCCCTTCTCACGGAAGTATGCAGTGAAGTGTGTGTAGAGCCCAACCTACAACCTGTGAGCGCGGACCAACTAAACGGGGCCTCAGCGAACAGCCAAGAAAACGCACGTTTGGATATATCGGCCAATGGTGTCTGGGGGGGAAGATTCCAAAAAACATACTTTGATGTGAGAGTGTTTAACCCCCTCGCCCCCTCCAACAGAAACCAGTCACATGCAGCAACATACAGAAAACACGAACTGGAAAAGAAACGGGCTTATCAGCAAAGAGTTGAACACTCCTCTTTCACACCGTTAGTTTTATCCGTTACAGGAGGCATGGGCGTAGAAGCATCACTCTTCTACAAACGCCTGAGCTCACTACTTGCCCAGAAATGGGACATCACCTACAATAAAACTCTATGCTGGCTAAGATGTCGCCTAACGTTCTCCCTCCTATACGCTCAGCCATCCAAGCAATTAGAGGCGCTATATCGTCGGTGGGACATGCAGCCAGGACACCCATTGAGATCGACCTGATCTCAGCAGAATCCCATCTCACAGGACAGTAAGTAATATTAACAATAATTATCTACTATTTTACACGTACCCTTGTCATACATGCCATTCCTATAATATAGTTATTTTTATCCCACTTGGGGCCTGAAAAAAAAAAAAAAAAACTTAGCTTGAATCACCGTGATCTGTCGATCTATTTTGCAGTACTGCATGCATAGTTACTAGAATGAAGTCATAATTATAATTGAAATGTGGGCAGGGCCATCTGATGCACATGCTTACTGCTGAGGAGAAGTGATGACCTTTTTGAGATAAAATTCAATGAAAGTCAACGCCTATGATCACCAATTTGAGCCCTGCCCTTCCCATAATCCTGCATGGCTCTACACCACTGGTCATTATTCTACAACATTTTTGGGAGGGAAACTGAGTATTTTGGGGGGAAGGTTCACCTTACCCCCCCCCCCCCCGACTAGATGAAACCCTGCATGGATATCAAGGGTGTATTGGATTTGTACTACCCAAGGGAATACTTACAACTGCATAAGGGTAAACAAATCCAATCACACACGCAAATACAGAGGTTTTCAGGTAGGTTGAGGAATGCTTCAGAGTGTAAAGTTACTCATGCATAAGTTATAATTAAATTACTGCTGTACTGTGCTGTATGTATAACTTATGCATGAGTAACTTTACACTCTGAAGCATTCCCTCACCTACCTGAAAACCTCTGTATCTATATATGGTATACAGGTATATATATATATATATATATAATTTATATAGCTTGTTGATTAGAAGCAATTACAAGCTATTATCCAATTAACCCATTTACAACTGAGTAGTAGCCAACACTCTTTGATCTGTGCGGTGCACGCACTGTATACGTATCACATATATATATATACTATAATATAATATTATAGCTATCAATATCAAATCCCATGCATCCCTGAAAAGTACCCTAGAGTATATGAACCCCTGAAGAGTACATGGGATTTGTACCCTAGAATATCCTGAGAGTTTCAATGGATATTCCTTAGTGTCAGAGCACATAATGGTACAAGTATATCTATGGTCTTTGGGAACAGACTCATTAACAAAGTACGAGTGTTGCAAGCTGCACCTCTCGGCATATTTGCTTCGCTCAAAAAGTATAAGAATGTTTAGAGAAGAGGTAATTTGTATAATGTTATGCATTAATTTGCTGACAATGAATGTGTTATTAGTCTCGTTCTCAGACCGATTTGTCTCTAAAATAACGCTAGGTGAGCAAATCATAGTTGTCGACCTATAGTGTTATTTTAGAGACAACTAGGCCTGGTAACAAGGCTAGGAGAAACAGAAGTCTATATCTACTGGCCTGATAATGGATAGAAGCGTGTAATATAGATGCTATTTATTGTGCAAATGATGCTACGAAGGTTCTGAAGAGCCTTCACCAGTGGTGTAGGCAGACAGAGGGGGGCTGACGAGGCTAGAGCCCCCCCCCCTTTGTGCTCCTTAAACTCCAACTTAGCTTGAATCACTGTGTCTGTCAATGTATTCTATACTGTGCTATATGCATATATACAGTTACTACATAATGCATTTGAAATGAAGGCAGGGCCATGTAATACACACACTGAGTGCTGAGTAACCTTTTTTTAAGTAAAATCCAGCGCCTGTATGCTCTGGTTTTGCTCAACCGATTTGAGCCCTGCCCTTCCAAAAATCCCGGCTACGCCACTGTTCACCGTAAGTAAAAGTAGCAGAAAAAATCTTCAGTTTGCAAATCCACAAATCAAAATCCAAGAGAATGTGGCTATAGAAGCTGTTAGTTTTCGTCGCATGCAACCGTTGAGTATTCCTCGTGCGGCTATGCCTCGAGGCATAATAGAGGGAGCTGCAGCACACACGACAAGAATACAATTTACTTGGCTAATAGTGGCAGCTAGCACAGTCCTATTGCTATTAAATAAAAGAACAAATGTCATTTTAATTCAAGTCCACACTGCAACTGCAGATCTGAGCACTTGAAACATGAGCTTGAACGACAGAGCTCCTGATAATCTGCAACACTCAAGTGCCTTTGACACCTTTATCTAGTGCAACATCCCATGCATAGCCGACGCCATGATACTGTGGATGCAATTAGTGCATGCAGCTAGAACGGCATACGGTTAGAGGTGGAGAATTAAGCTTATTGTGAGCGTGCGCAATAAGGTATAAAGACTCCAATATTTCACATATAGAAGTTGGTAAAGCAAATATTGTGTCTGTCCATGACAAACACAACATTTCAACGCTGAGGACTAGGTAGGGACTCGCTTCGCTCGCCCCAGCAATTAAAGTTGCAAACAATAGTCATAGAATTATAACTGTAGCTAGTGCATTGCGTATAAAAGTTTACGGGTATATACCTTAGCTAATTGAGACAGTTCATATTTTATTGTTTATGTGGCCGATTTCTGTGTGTGTAACAACTGGACGACGGATGACTCTTGGAGAGGGAGGGGCTGGTCTGTAGTCCTCTGTGGTGAGGGGGACTAGTTCATCCATGTAGGATAGTCTCAACTGTTCCGGTCTCGTGGCTGGTATGATGATGGGAGGAGTGATGTAACGATCAGTGTCAGCTTCTTCTACGGCTCCATCAGTGTAAGGTAGTTCCACCGGGTCTCTTTGTTCATAGTTGTCTACTACTTCAAGTAATTCATCGTCATCATTTTCATCGGCGATCTGCCCATACATTTCTTGGCCATTGTTATCTTGTCGAAGTCTCATGTCTGCTCCGAAGTTCCTTATGGTGTCCTCTATTTTTAGCCATGTATTACTCTTTTTGAGTACGAATTTGTAGAAATGGTAAGAGAGTGTTATCACAAATAAGGTGAATGATATAGCCATTGAAGTATTGGCTAGTGCTGCCGACCGATATTTTTTTGTCTCTTTGACATAGGAGCCAAATGCAAGAGTAGCAACATTATAGAGAGTTTCGAGGGAATCACAAAAAGTATTTTTATACAAACGATTATTCAGTAAATTCCAGACAATTAGTCCGACTGATAGAATCTCTGATGATAACACAGGGAGAGACGTGTCTGGAGCCATGGCACCAACTAAATTATGAGCGATCAGAGCAAAGAGGAGCAGTCCCACCCAGTACTGATGCTTGGGAGTGAATAGAGCATGGTATGCGTCCATGAAGCCGATGTACTTGGTGTTCTTGGTCCATATCATAACCTTGGAACAGCGTAAAAACCATTGTCCAAAAAAGAGCAGCACAGTAAATAATCCACCAGCAATGCATGAGGATTATGAAAGCTGCAACAAACTGAGGGATGGGATTAAGAGTGAAGTATTGCACATTGCCGTCGTACAACCAAACTATATAATTTGTATCGTCAAGATATAAGACTCTGTGTTGCAGTGCAGCAATGATAAACCGTAAGAATTTGGACTAAGAGAGCAGGATGAGTGTGCCTAGGGCAGCGACTGGGTTCCTGTTGGAGAGGAGCCTCGCAAATGAGCTAAAGTACTTACTCAAAATGATTAGCAAGAACATCAGAAGGAACAAGTAAGCAGGAAAAACTAGATGAAGGAGCACTTTTGCTTGAGAGTTCATTCCATCGTAAAAACACGTCTCAATTCCCAAGTCGAGATTCACCCATGATATAAAAACTGATAACAAGTTGTTCAAACTTGGAGGGAAAATTACTCTATTAGCAGCTACTATGTTCGCATAGAAAATGAGGCCATGCATATTCCCAGTTGCTATAGTAATGTTGAGCACCAAAATTAACACAACTAGCAAAATGTCTGCCAGTGCAAATAGAGTAATAAGAAGAAGGTAAATATCAGAGCATCGTTCACACCTTGATGTAGTGAACACAAGACTGAGTCCTGGTTCACATTTACCACACAAAACACCACTTCGATTGTAGGCACACTGTTCGTCAGGGCTGCTTTCTAGCTTTATGGTCCCATTTTCATCAGAGCAGTTTTTTATCTGATATTCTTGTTGCAAGACTGGATCACAGTCACACCTGCACTCAGTATCGGATCGAATTGGTTTGAGCCCAATAAGGCATGTGCAGGGTAGAAAAGAAATATTGATAAGTTGTCTTGAAATTCCCAAATTGATGCATCGACCAATAGCATAGAGTTCCACTTGAGCAGAGCTGTCTTGTGAGAATACATTGTACTCTAATTCTGTGCACTGATTACCAACTGTTTGTTGTGTCTGTCCTTCTTTGAGACGACTAACTCCACTCTCAGTGACAACAGAACTGTGAATTATGGCATCCATTGGATTTCCTACTTGGTCAACAGCCATAACACCGATTTTAAAAGCGTGTCCCTTTTTTGTAGATATGTTACCTTTATTACAAAGGATTACTTTACATAGTCCAATCCTTTTGAACATTTATACTCTGCATTTATATTTGATGTACACCTGTCCAACAGACCTCCGTAGATGTTTGCTCTTGACTGGGTAGCTTTATTGTTATTCATGAATGTGTTGAAATAGTTTGGAGTAAAGATCATAATTAATACAGTTGAATTGTTTGAATGAAGCAGTCAGCACCGATGGTTTGAGTCGTATCAGATTCTGTGGCCTCTCCTCCACACGCACTCCTCTGTGTGTCATCTGCCATAAATATCCCCCCTCCGTACTGAGCCGAATTGTTTTTAATCATTAACTTGACATATAATTGTTGATGTTGCTCTTCACGGTCTTTTTTAAATAGATACGGTTTCGAACTTTGCTGTATATACACACCACCTCCATTAGTGGTTGCTGTGTTTGAGTCAATGTTAACGTATGATCGAGTCAGTTCAATGGTTGTAGCTACTGCATAAATACCTCCACCATTCTCAGCAATGTTGTCAACAATCTCACTTTGCTTATGTGAAGTGTTAAATACAACTCTGCTTGAAAAAGCATAAATCCCTCCACCATCCTGGTGTGCTGTGTTGTGATTGATCTCTATTGGCTCGGTTACAATGAGTGTACTCTCTCTTAGAAATATCCCTCCTCCAGAGGTAGCCATGTTGTTGGTGATGATCACTCCTTTTGTGTTAATGTATATTTGACTCTGGACAACACTGATAGCTCCACCAAACCCACGTACCACAATTGTTGCTGAGTGTTGAAGGTCCATTAAACTCCACTTGACTGCTGAAAGCATAAATAGGGCCTCCATGCGTAGAACTTATCGTGTTATTAGTAATGTTAGTGTTGTTCAAGATCAAGGCAGACTGAGAAATATAAATCACTCCATCATGGCCAGCACTGTTGTTGGTTAGCATACTGTTAAAGATGGACGTATTGCACAATAAAACATAAATCACGCCATCATGGTCAGCTCTATTGTTTGTCAGTGTGCTGTTGAATATGGACAGACTGCCAGAGTCAACACCAATTGCTCCACCACTGTTAACTCTATTATTTGTTAGCGTATACTGTCAGAGATGGACACACTGCTTGAGTAAACATAAATCGCTCCATCACCATAGTTAGCACTCTTGTTCATCAGCTCACAGACAGATATGGACACATTACTGGTTGGGTAAACATTAACCGCTCCACCATCCATGTCAGCTTTGTTATTTGTCAGCTCACAGACAGAGATGGACACATTACTGCCTGAGTCAACAATAATCGCTCCACCATAATTAGCACTGTTGTTTGTCAGCTCACAGTTGGAGATGGACACACTGGTATTATGAATATAAATTACTCCACCAGCATTTTCACCTGTGTTATTTATCACCTCACAGTTGGAGATGGACAAATTGCCCGAGCCAATACTAATCGCTCCACCAGCAAGGTCAGCTTTGTTATTTGTCAGCTGACAGTTGGAGATGGATCCATTGCCTAAATCAACAACAATCGCTCCTCCATAGTCAGCTCTGTTATTTGTAAGCATACTGTTGGAGATGGACACACTGCCTGAGCCAACATAAATCGCTCTACCACTATGGTCAGCACTGTTGTTCATCAGCTCACAGAAGGAGATGGACACACTACTGGTTGAGTAAACATTAACCGCTCCACCATCCATGTTAGCTTTGTTGTTTGTCAGCTCACAGACAGAGATGGACACATTACTACCTGAGTCAACATTAATCGCTCCACCATAATTAGCACTGTTATTTGTCAGCTCACAGTTGGAGATGGACACACTGGTATTATGAACATAAATTACTCCACCAAAATTTTCAGCTGTGTTGTTTATCAGCTCACAGTTGGAGATGGACAAACTGCCCGAGCCAACAATAATTGCTCCACCTCCAACGTCAGCTTTGTTATTCGTCAGCTCACAGCTGGAGATAGACCCACTGCCTGAACTAACTCCACCATAGTCAGCTTTGTTATTTGTCAGCATACTGTTGGAGATAGACACACTGCCTCGGTCAACATAAATCGCTCCACCACTATGGTCAGCACGGTTGTTTGTCAGCTCACAGACAGTGATGGACACTTTACTGCCTGAGCCAACAATAATTGCTCCACCATCATAATCAGCTTTGTTGTTTGTGTGTTTGTGAAGGTACACCTAGTGATCACTACAAAACCAGATACCACTTCTACTGCTCCTCCGCTCACAGCACTGTTGTAGTTGAACTCCGTGTTGTTGATCAGTGCGTTATTTAATTCAATGTCAACTGCACCTCTGACATTTCTAGTGAACTCGCTATTTGTTATGTACACATCATCAGCCTTAATGTACAGTGCCTGACCAGTATTGTTCATGAATAGAGTGCTCTCAATTTTTACAGTTTGAGTATTAGAGATCTTAACTATGTAAATTTCCATATTTTTCAAAGAGTTTATAAAGTAACAGTCGTTGATATAGACAGTGCATGTGCGCACTGTCAATGATCAAACCTCTATTTGAAATTTCTAGTCCAACTTTTGCTCCAATGAAATCAAAGTGTTCAATACTCAATTTGGTAATACTAACAAAACTTATCTCACCATTTCCATAGAATCTAACTACAGCTGTACGTTTGTTTTGGCCGGTGATATGCACATGTGAGAAGTTACGAATCAATAACTGCTCAGTTAATACATACTCACCGGGTAGAAAGCTCAAGGTGAGATTGTCGCCACCAGATATCAAGTTTATTTGAACAAGCTGCTCGAGAGTAAAACAAGTTCCATTTCGATAGTCATGACACAAGTTGGTACAATGTGATAGTGCTCACTCCTGGTAACAGCAGCTAGGGACAGTAGCAGCACTAACCAACTGAGAATATTTCTAGACAACGTATCTGAGGTGCATATGATGAGGATTTTTGGTATGTTAAATGATTAATACTCTCCTGTAATTCTGTTTAGACACATGCCCTATATGCATAATATCAACTCACTGTTTGTAAACGAATCTTGCATGGTTACACCAAAGATCAAAGGCTTCAGTTGTAGCGTACTACACTGATCTATTTGACCACAGCCTTTATACCGTAGGGGTATAAACAGCCATCAGCAGTGCTGCGTATCCCACTCCCACACACATTCCATTCCAGAGCTTTCCTCACATAACACTTGTAGTTGTATAAACTGTGAAGTAGGCTAACTAACCACCCCGTGAGTGTATTCATACACTCATAAATGCACTCTTGTTTATCAACAGACACTCTTATGAGGTCAAGAATTTTTTGCCGTCCGTAAGTGTATTCATTGATACTATGACAACTAGGTCAAAGGCGTATAAAGAGAAGAGGGCATGTAACTCGCACTATTCTCAGACTCACCATACTTCATACCGTAGCTATTTTTATAACTGCCTACAAAAAAACGCCCACGCGTAACCTTTGATCGCATGTGATAAGTTCGAGGAATAAATTAGAATCTGCTGCATGCACTAGCTAGCTCGATTATTGCAGCACTCAGCATTGATAAACCAGCAGTTAGTCTCGAGTCCAGGCTGCGCTTTAGAAAAGAACACCTGGTCAAGTTCGTGTGTGAAACTTGTAGAAGTCCAGGAATTTATCGGACCGGTGCACATGATGTGCACGCCCACGCCCAGCTATGAATATACTTATTGATTACACGATCCTATTTCTGTAGTTGTGATTCATAATTACATTCGTGGACTTTTGTACGAGTTTCACCCCAGACGTTCTTTTCTAAAGCGCGGTCTGGACCCGAGACTAACCACCAGTATGGCTTGTACGCAGAATAAAAGGCAGAGGCAAAGCATCCAACATTATATTCTGACAATGCTTTTAGTCTCTATATCAATGGAGAGTTTAAGTTAGGACCCAATTGACACATTCCCCCACGAAGCCCTCAATGTGTCCTTTGAGGTCGAAATAGGCAAAGACATAACTTTTGCAATTGCGGCTCAAGACTGGGCTAACGACACCACCAGACTAGAATAATTATGACAATTAATCGTTGCATGAGAGACGGTGGCCTGCGTGCAATGTTTAGCAATGGAGTTGTAACAAACTCAAACTGGGTCTGTTACACCCACCACTTTGGGCTCGTTAACTAGAAGGACTGTTTTGCCGATCAAATGGTACGATCTCAAGAGTTGAATTTTATACCAGAATGCAAGGCTCCAGGAACTCCAATGCTGCTACAGCTGTGAAACAGAAATACCTGCAAGTTGGGCTGAGCCAGGATTTTATGTGCTGGGAGTATGCTACTGAGTTCGATGTCTCTTTCACAGGATGGGGTTTACCACCTCCAGGTTGTTCCGAGCCAGGTGCTTATGTTAGCACTATGCTTGATTCAAATAAAAATACAATAATTTGCCCCCAGAATTTGGACTGGGGGGAATCCGAGTTTATCTGGAGGCCAGCACTCAATCTTGACAACCATATATTCTGTCGCTACACCCTCAAACTCGAATCTAGGTCATCCATTGAAGGCTATGTCAAGTGTGGCAGTTAGTTTGCTGACCAACTATCTTTTTTGAACAGAAACACGTAATACAACGTAGAAGTTAGTGTGACGTTATCTTATGTTTTGTGAGATCTATATATAGACTGGTCTGGTGACCAGTCCTCGTGTTCTATGGCAGTTAAGTTATTAATGTCTACTTGAGTAGCTTGAGATAGCTTACAAACGTTACAGTTAGGACCTTAATTAACAATCTAATCTATAAATGTAGCTGCTTATGCGTGGCGGGAGCGATCTCAATTGCTTGGCTTTTTATATAAATATATGATCGATGTGTATAATTATTGTCACAATTTTGTTTTTTGTGAGATTAGCTTTTTCCAATGTTCAGACTAGCCAGTTAGTCTAGAAATTGAACATGGTGTGCATGATTTCACAACACATGCAATGTTTCACTTGTTGCCTCATTGTTCTGTAATAATTACGAAACAGTGCTAGTGCACCGTCATTGTCGTAGCTATATAACACATTTCCACCCACTTGTGTGTGAAATTCTAAGTTAAAAAGAAATAACTATAACGTTACAGGAAAATTTGGCGATATTACCGAAGGTCGCCAAACTACAATATTAAAAGCTAAGCGCCAGACTCACTCACGTCATTGACGTAAATTATATAGTAGCCCCACGCCTGAGACACAAAATTAAAAACTGCCAATTCTTACAAATGGATGGTTTATTCATGTTCTCGCTATAATTAACACAATCAAGACAATTTATGTGTATATGCATCAGCATGATATACAGTGGTTTGAAGTAATTTAACTGCACTAGCTTGTGAAATAACAGATTTATTGTTTATTGCCTAATAGATCGCATCCAATAACATGCCACAATGGTCAAGCAATGCATAAATATAATTATTATACCAGTGACAATTTTACTTACTGTTTACATGAATACCGTATAGCGGGAATGTATATTTCGAGCCAGTACCGCGAAAATTTATATCTTATTGAATAGTAGGCATGTTCAGTATTATTGACCACACCTATCGACAATAAGAGGAAAGAAAAAGGAATCTAGAGACAAGGACGCCGGTATAGCCAGCTAGCTTGCTCTACGTCTACTGTATCCCCTGACCATAACTTGCACAGCAAACGTTCTACTAGAGGTGGAGGACATACTGCCTCACCGATTCATAGAGGCTAGGCCTGGATTCGAGGCTAACGGTGTGGAGGCACAGTTGCAAGTTGATGTGCGCCTGCGCCAAAAGGCTGAAACTAAGACCACGAAAATAAACTCCGCGAAATCCTTTGTAGAGGTCCATCCACGAAAATTTATACCCTCGAAATATATACCCGCTATACGGTAGTCACTAGTCACACTCTGCTGAAGAGTCGATGGCCTGGGCATGCCATCTGACCTTAAACATAGTTTAATATTCATGCATTGCTTGTGACTGGCAGCTGAAATACTAGTCTCCTTGTGGTGAACCATGTATCCTCTATACTATTCTATGGTACCAGGAGTAGATCAAATGTTGTATAGCTATAGATACATGTAGATCTAGCTAGTATCATCGTTAATCAGTTTGTAAAGATAGCACACGCATTTGCACCACCTCCACTCTTTCCACTATGCACATGCATTACACTCTTTATCAAAGGCATGCGAATGTCTAAACAATTATTATGCTAGACCTACCATTCCCATGCAGTATAAAAAGGATGACTAGCCCTAAATGGCCACGTACTGTCTTTGGATGTCCTGATCATGCAGTCTATACTTTCAGGATGCCAAGATGTTCAAGGGGGAGAAGGGGGAAGATTGAGGTCATCCCAATATTTGCGCTGGTGTTACACTGACTAACACTAACAATTGCATGTTTTGCTGCATTTACAAGCAGCCAATCTTGAAGGCGATTAGCCTTGATTGTTCAAAATTTATTCTACATCTACATTGAACTAACTTCTATTCTATTTGCCATGCATTTCTTCTTCTTAAACTGTTCAACGGTAACTCTTTTTACAGTTAGGACCATATATTTCAGTGGGGAAGAGTGAAATAATTTGTCTGGGGCAGACCAAATTCGGGGCGGACTAAATCTTTCGTGACAGGCCACGCCCATCTACAACTTTGGCTTGTTACACAGCCTCAAATGAACCGCGGAGTAAAGCGGATGTTAACTACCTTCGTTTTTAATCCCTCCTTTTCCTATGGGAGGTGATTCCGCCAAAATTAGCAGTTGCAAAAATAGACTAGGTGATGCCGTGTTTTTTTTTACGGAGGTGCGTTTATAAAAAATAGGTGCTGTTTTTTTACAGAGGTGCGTTTTAAAAAATTAAGGTGGTGCAATTTTTGATTAACAGAGGTGCATTTTGCAGGGAGGTACATTTTTCAGTGAGGTGTATTTTTCAGAGAGGTGCACTTTTCAGAGAGGTTTTGTAGCCATGTGTTTTGTAGAGAGGTGCATTTTATAGGGTGCAGAGCACACTAGCTTCGTTCCCAGGCCGATTTTTTTCTAAGAAACGGAAAGGGGGACAAAGGTCTGGTGATTTTCAACAACAAATTGAAGTTGTTGTCGTCCAACTCTGCCAGACATGGGTGTGTCTAATGTTACGTCCCAATTATCTTGAAGAGCATTTTAAGTAACCAGCAGCTGCCTCCTTATCTTCTTCACTCAATGTACTTATACTGCTCTGTGTGACAAATTCCCTGTATATACACCAACTCTTAAGCCAGAAAGCGAGACTCTAACATGCAGTACTTGCATTTCAGAAATCACTCTGTCCAGCGCTTGTCATACTATACTTCACTCAAACTCAGAGAGACAATTTTTGCAAAATCATGTGTCATGTGACCAAATCACATGACCATCATTATGAGTAGAGTTGACTGAAAAAAGCTGCAAAACGTACTCTCCGAAAATGCACCTCTGCACTTCACCGAAAAACGCACCCTCTCTGAAAAATGCACCTCTCTAAAAAACGCACCTCACTGAAAAACACACCCTCTTTGAAAAATGCACTTCTCTAAAAAAATTACACCACCTATTTTTAAAACACACCTCTGAACATAATTATTTTGGCGGTAATCACCTCCCATATTTTCCTGGCTCGTATATACGGTGTGTCTTGCTTCGATCCCAGGCCGCAACTATATCATCATCATGCCTAGTTCTGTTTACTTGGAATATGCCATTGCAGCCTCCTTCAGAAGAGTGCATGGGTAGCAAAACCTATCCATGGAGTGTTGCTCTACTTAGACTCCCAATGACAAACAGTTAATTTATCTTGCAACAGTGATGGCTTTGCAACAGTGACGTCTTGCAAGTCTAGCTCTACTTAGTAGTTAGCTCTGCACTATAGAACACTAGCTACAAGAGTGAGAAGAGGAGCTGCAAGCCTCTAATGTAAACCATTCATTAGACTTTGGACTTGAGCATCTTTTTTTAGCAACGTCCATGCTCATCACCCACTCGGCTTTGTGATTCTGCCCAGATGCTTCTGCCTAGCCTGCATGGTGCTATGCAGCTGAGCAAAATTAATGCATCAGATATCATGTGTGTATTAGCAATAGCTAGTAGCTTTAATTTGGCACATCTCCACGTCACCGAGGCATCAGACCCGCGGTGCTCTAATTCATTGTAATCAAGTAGTATTAATTGTGATGTGTCATCACTGTTATACTTGTTTTGTCAATTATTAGTATAACGTACCTGTCTCCTTTGTGCACAATTGTTAGTTAAGTAGCGTGTTTGAGTGAACTAAGTCAAGACACGACAGTTCCTTCGTACGTACATATACATGTATTTTTGTGTGTAATAATACAATGTTTACTGTATTAATTTAATTACTCTCATTATTACAGTGGAACCCCTCTATAATGGACACCTTTGGGGAACAATGTTTTGGCCTTTATATAGGGGTGGCCTTTAATTGTTGAGAGGTTGTCTTATACACAAACTGTTCATTTGGGACCTGGGTGCCTGGCCGTTATATAGCAGCTGGCCTTTTTTGGAGGTGGTTGTTGTTAACAGAGGTTCCACTGTACTACCCTGCTGCATATATTAATTAAAAATGCATGCACTTGTGCAGTTTTGATCCCAGGCCAATCCGTCTCCAATTGAACGCTAGGTCACCTCCTAGCGTTCAATTGGAGACGGATCGGCCTGGGATCGAAGGCTAGAGCCGCCCCCATATCACAGACAACTTTATTATGAGGTCAAAGTTCATGAACATAATTATTCCTGTGAATGCAAAATGGAGCTCGAAGTTGCTCAAGTTGTATCCAAAGTAACGGTGCACGACTTTGTCCTGGACTACTGTGACAGAATGGAGTGGGCTCCAGGAAAGATGGATGACAGTCTCTACTGGGCAGTTGGTCAGGGAGCAGGAATTTATGTGGGCACACTAAATGAACAGCCCATTACCGGTGTGGCCATATTTCAGCACAATGAGAGCTATGCCTTTATTGGTTTGTATTTCTGTGAGGAGCAACATCGAGGCAAAAGCTATGGGCTCAAAACCTGGAGAGTGGCTAGAGCATCTTTGAATCCTGACATCAATCTGGTTTTGGATGCAGTACCTTCTGCAGTTTCGTTATATGAAAGAGAAGGCTTCAAAAGAGCATGGACATCTAGTTTCTATGCTCTCTCGACCAAAACTATTGTTCAAGAATATTCGAAGCATCCGGCTATTTTGCTGCGTAAAAGGGAAGTTTGTACTGTGCCTGCTAACACTGTTGATTTTCAGAAACTGAAATCTTACGTTGAAAATGTGATTGGTATTGCATTTGCTCGATCTGACTTTCTTAATCTGTGGATAACCTTACCATCGCACACAGCTCTAGCTGCCCTGAATGAGAGCCAAGACGTTGTAGGTTTTGGTGTGATTAGAGAAACAATCACACTTGACAAAAATGGCTATCGTCTCGGACCGCTTCTTGCCGACAGTGGTGACATTGCTCGAATTTTACTCTACACATTAGCCAAGGATGTGTGTCCTAAACAGAAATTTATTATTGCTGCTCCTGCTGAGATCAACCCCGAAGCCAATAGAATAGTGACAGAACTAAATACAGATTGTGTGGAAGAGGGTGTAAACATACGTATGTATACCAAAGCCGATCCACCAATTATAGCTGCCAAGTATTTTAGCGTGTTTTCAGGTAACATTGTTGGATGAAGAGTTTTAACCATTATAATTTTTGAGGGACTCTCACAAGGTCCTCACTACATGTACACTGTACCTTTTTGTAGTAATGTGCATAGTGTTTACTTTTAGTTGTGTTAATTAACTCATTTCCTGTGGTTAACTTAATTTACTTCCTGTATTGTACTTTTCTGTTATTGTGGTTTCTGTTTGTTAGTAGGTTCTTTCTGTATAGTTGTTCTTTGTTCCCTTTGTGCCTAGCTATAGGGGTCCGCTCCAGGCGGCTCTTTGTGTATGGGAGCCTCTGCTCCACTGCCTTTTGTCTTGTACATACTTATACCTTTGTTCTTGTGCAGTTGTTGAATACGATTTCACTAAACTCAAATGTACTTTTAAAACATTATTTTATTAGTTATACCTTATCATACTCATTGTCATGCTCCCCTTCCTCCCTTTGTTGGTTGTGCGAGCCTCTGGGGCCCCCGCTCTACATATTATTTACCTTTTTGCCTCACTTCACTTTACCTGTATTGTCAGTTGATGTTTTGCTTCTCGATCTAAAAATTTGGTTAAATTACGATGTTTGTCTGTAACTAGTTGTTGTTGCCTATATTGTCTGTCTGTAGCTAATTTGTCTAGCCTGTCTAGAATCCCTCTACACCAAGATATACATGTAATAGCTCAACACCACCTAAAACTGCAATGCTTGTTACCCACCGGCAGGTGGAGGAGACTAGGTAACTAAGCGGAGTTTTAGGGCAGGCCCATCTGTGTACATTCAATGTACATGTAAAAGCATCGCGTGAATTGCCCCGTTGCCAATCCCTTTCTCTTCTATCTATGGTTAGAGGTGGTGGATAATAATGATGTTCTCAATGACAGGAGCATTTTTCGGATCTGAGATATATTTAGCTTGGACAAAATGTCCAGCGTAGATTCAATCATAGATATAAGAGGGAGAGGGATGAGAATCACTACGTAAATAGCATTGACAATCCGCGTTTCGGTCAATGTTTTCTTCTTTATTTCCTCCAACCCATGCTTTTAGCTAGTACTAGGCTATAAACTAGGAGGCGACCTAGCGTTCAATTAGAGACAGATCGGCCTGGGATCGAGGCTAGGCTATAAACTAGCTACTGAGCTCCATGTATTAGCAATGGCTAGTGGAACAGTCACAACAAGGTAGCAGCAATAGTTAGTGAGACCCTCCAAGCAGTAAAAAGCAGCTTGGACAGCAAATTCTTGAGAGGAGCTCTGTCTGTACCGTTGAGTATTCCAGTACAGTCACAGACATGATAGAGAATTATGGAAATGTAGCAAAGTTCTGTCGTAAATTACTGTGCCGATACGATGAACCAACTATCAATGAATACAAAGAGACATGTACCTACATTCAATCATTGATGTGACTTTCTAAATGGGTACCCAAAAAGTCTGCTTTTAAAAACCAGCTTACTAAGACAAAAATGAACATTACTTACCAACCTAAAGCCAAGTGGCTTTGACTTTACTTGCATACAATGCCCAGCTACTTAAGAAAGAGGGAATCATTAATATTTTGGGCTGTAGTCACAGCCTCTCCTTGTAGAAGGTACACAAAGCCACTAGATAGAGCCAAAACGATAATACAACACTCAAAAAACTGCCTTTGAAAGTTTTCAAGCTCTTGGTGAGATACGCAACGCTTCTATATGATGCACAGTAGGCGTGGATGCTCAGCACAGCAGGACTGGGAGCTGTGAATGATAGTAATAACATTTCCCGCTGGGTTGGCGGGGTGTCTAGAGCCGTAACGCGGATCAACTTTTGGCATTACACAGAAGTGATTGTGCGCACGTGCTCCGTTTCCCATCCCTCTCCCTCTTATATCTATGATTCAATACAGTGTTGGACACAATGGATGTTTCGTAGTAAAAGAATCCTCTGGCTGATTGTATCTTTGCTTCCAGAGAATAGGAAGTTCAATTTCCGAATAAGAGTAGGAGTGGCGACATTAGGCCAGTGGAAAAATATCCTCCTAACGGATGTTCTTAAGTAGAAATTTGGTACGACAGCCAATTTCGTGCGCTGAAAACTTCCCAAGGCATTCAGGGGTGGAGTCCAACAGCCATGTCTCACAACCATACACATACAGTGAAATTGGAATTATGCAGGTCTCAAAGATGCTGCATGAATACAGAGGAATCTGAAAAAAGCAGTGCACCAAGCCTTCCCTGGTGCAAAAAAATGCTGTAGGCTCTTTCAGCGCGAGTGTGGCTTGAGCGCGCATGCGCAATAGCCTGGCCCTAGGTATCAGTGTGATGCGCTTCTAATAGAGTGAAACGCGAGCCAGTTTCCAGTCGAGTCAGAGTGTTGAGCTAGAGCTAGAGCTAGAGGCGCTTGGCAGGATCAAAGACTCAAGATGTCTACTGAATTGGAGGACAATGCGACACTACTGGAGGATATAGTAAGCAATGAGACGAATATGACCGGCAGAGGTGCAGCAACACCTCAGGGAATTGCCTTGACCTATGCCAGCCTGTTCCTGATGGCTCTGGGCCCCATTGTACTCGGTGCCTTTCGCTCAGTACACTACCACTCAGGACTCAAGGTATGACTGTTGCAGTTCTCAATGATGATGGTGTTGTGTAGAGTATATCTATTATTCATGTACATGTACGTATAATTATGTATGTAGAAGTACCATAATTATTATTAATTAAGTGGCTAGAAATCGAGCCAAGTAGACCGAGTTACCTCATATTAATTATAATTATTAAGATGTGACCCTCTAAATATGAGACACCAGACCTTTAACATAATTTTTCAACCTCTGGCTTCGTAATTATTAAGAAGTGTCGCCTTAATTAGAGGACTTGCGGTACTGTACATTAAACACTAAACATTAATGATGGGTTGTAGAAGTACTGTACATTTATTATGATTGTTAGTATGATATTTGTTGTGACAGAAACGAGGTGAAGAAGCCAGTGACCGCATAGCCATGAGGGATGCAGCGACATTTCCATTGTACGCTAGTGCTGGATTGTTTGGACTGTATATTTTCTTCAAGGTGAATGTGGGAAGTGCATGTGTTATGAATATCCAATGACTCATACTTTCACTGTAATACATGTAATGTGAAAATCAGCCTATTTCCTTCTTGACTTCCACGTATTTATTCCAGGAAGGTACTTGTACAGTGGTGTGTGTACATGTACGTGATGTATTGACTAGTGTGATACTTCCTCACCACAATACATGTTCACTCCTTCTTCGTTGTCTCTACTCTGACAGTTTATTCCCCGTGAGTATGTTAGTCTGACCCTGCGCTCGTTCTTCCTCATACTGGGCATCAGTGGTCTGGCCAGAGCGTGCAGGTGGGTCAGCTGATACTTTGTATACAGGTGTACAATATCAAAATGTTTACCGGAATATTGTTCCGCAAACATAATATATTCTACCGTATTACTAGAATGTTTTGCGAGCATCAAACATTTGCGAATTTTGCGAGGATTGTTCAATTCGCAACAATAAAATCCGCAAAACCTAAATAATTACTAGTAAATACACACGGTCCTTGCCAGAACGCAATAGTTAGATCGCAAAGGGTCAACTTTTCTGCTGATTTGGCTCATTCGCAAACGTTTTTCACCAGCAAATATTCTAGTAATACGGTATATTACCCCACCCAGAACATGGAATAGTGTGTCCCCTTTTATAATATTTTGTTGCCTTCATTCATGTGTACTTTGTTACTTTTTGCATGAATTTGTTCTCGATTTTCAACTCATACATGATTTCTCTTCACTTTCACCATCTCTTTCATTTGGTAAATTAATCTTCACTTTGATGGTTTTGGTGGTCACATTTTCTCGTGGGTCTTAGTCTAGAGTCTTCATAACTTTGATATGTGCAATTGCATGCCTTCAATCAGTACTCCTGTTTCAATGTATGTATAATCATAATGATACACTACTACCAACATGAGAAGCCGGGCCATGTCATAAGGTGCTTTGAGAATGAGAAGCTTCAAATCAAGCCACAACAACAACACTTTGTATCTTTTGCCCCCATTGGACTGTTTTTTGTCTGATTTTTCGCTTGTTGTAGTGTCTAGGTACACGTAGGTCATTTTTTGTTCCTTAGTTTCATACACTATTAACAGTACGGCATTTTGACCTTGTTTTCATCATCGAAGTTTGCACAAGCATTATCATAGTTATGTTGATGATTCACAGCACACGTCTATTTTAAGTTTCTTCGTGGTTAGACGTTATACTTTTGTTGGGTCAAGGCAATCCAAGCAATCCAAGCAAAACACAATATTTTTATCTGGGACAATATTGGGGGACAGGATGTTCCATGACAGACCTAATGACAGACCTAATACATATACTGTATGTATATATAATCACATACATGTATGGTTTTTATGTGCCAGGCCCTGAGAATTATTCATGTACTGCTCTAATTAACCCCCCCCCCCCACACACTGACAGTGCTCTGCTGGACCCATTCATCCCTGAGTTCATCACCTCTCGACTCACCAGCTACCACCTTCGTCTCACCGTCAAACCACCTAGAGGAGAACAAGGTCTGTAAACGTACATTACATGTAGCTAAGGGTGCAATCGTAACAGCATTGGCTGGAATGTGGATGATGGATGATGGAATTTAATAGCTGGTGTTTGACTGCAATGGTATAATGTTTCGGTTTTCTGCAGAGGAGTCATCATTCCAGTTCCACACTGGAGACATCGTCATGGCAGTGGGGGCACTGATAGTCGGGATCACTTACTTTTTCACCAATGTGAGTTTAAATGTACATGTAGCAAACAATAACTAATTGATTCTCAAATGCCATCATACTGTCGAGTATCAGCCTTTTGGCTCATGCATGCATGCATGCAATAAGTGTTTGTGGATATAAATGTTTGCAGTACGCGAAAGTTATATACACTCGAAATAGATACCGTAATCAGGGTGTGTACTGATCCAAATTAGACCTCCTGTAAACTGGACACAACTGTACCTTCCATATCACTCCCAACTATGTTCTTTTCTCTACTCATTGCCACTACTTACACCCCCCCTCCCCCCACACACACACCTCAACTCCCCCAGCAATGGCTACTTAACAACATGTTTGGTCTTGCCTTCTCCCTGAATGCCATTGAGCTCATCTCTCTGGACAGCATCAGTGTTGGCTGTCTCCTTCTGGGTGGACTCTTTGTCTACGACATCTTTTGGGTGAGTTAGGGATTCATTGTCTCTTGCATATTATTTTTGTGCACAATATTTATATTAATGTTGAGTGTCGATTCATGTTTCGTACAGCCATACATACAATCAGGTACGTGCACATCTACCTGTTTTGTTTTGTAAATCTGTGCTTTCACTCTCTCCAATATGTTACAATATGAATGAACTATTCCATTGTACATAGGTGTTTGGTACTGATGTCATGGTAACCGTTGCCAAAGGATTAGACGCTCCCATCAAATGTGAGCTAACGATATATGCATCACTCCATTCACAATCTAGTGTTTCTCTGTTCACCTCTGTTATCGTCTTTCTCGCCACACACAGTGATGTTCCCCATGGACTTTCTTGAGAAGGGACTGGCTGCTCAAAACTTCGGAATGCTGGGTCTTGGAGACATTGTGGTACCAGGACTCTTTATCGCTCTGCTCTGTCGCTTTGACTATCAGTGAGTATAATTAAATTATCGGTTGTACCAGGTATGCACTCCTGATTGTACCGGTATGTGGTCTGACTGCATTGTTGCTTTTTGTCTGATTTGTAGGATAAATATAATGCCCTTGTCCGCTAGGCTGAGTGTTGTCTCAGACCTAGTCACATTGTGATAAACAATCATCCCTCCTCTATTGTTGACAGTACTGCCTGGCACAATGATTGGCACACTACACAGTCATTGGAGTTCTAGTATTATCTGGCAATGCTATGACTTTTGAGTACTCTTTTGTTTGGCATATACATGTACTTATCAATTTTGTACTAGTACCGTACTTATTGAGATTATGCCCCACCCCCCCCCCCCCCGCTTTTGAGTGAAACTTACTAAAAAAAGTATATGTCCACCAGGAAGTGATGCAATCATGTCATGGTGAGAGTGGTCAGGCATGTTTGAAAAAGCGGTTTTTGTGCAATACATGTGCGTAGCTGAATTACTATTGCCATTCTTTGTCCTCTAACCGAATTTCAAGCACTGGCATGCCCGAATAAACCTGGGTAGGCGTAAATTTCTATAGCTGCTGCGTAGTATACCATTTGGGTGGACGTAATTTCGATAGAGCACGGTACCAAGGGCGTATAAAAAGAGAGAGGGCATGCAACAGAGCTTGCAAGCAAAAACTAAAAGGGACGGTGGAAAAGTACAAAAATAAATAGATTTTTGTGTACAGTACATAGTATATCCGGTCTGTGGCTTTAGTTTTTGCTTGCACGTAGGATTGATAGTCAGTTGTATGCCCTCTCTCTTTTTATACGCCCTTGACGGTACATGTGTATAGTTATAATAGTACTCTGTTTAAAAGTTAAAGGGTTTATGGCATGTAAACATCTGCTTCCTCTCCCTCAGGAATCACCCTAGCAAATGTCGTGTATACTTCTACACTGGGTTTGTGGCCTACATTATTGGCCTCGGCACCACCATTGCTGTGATGCATGTGTTCAACGCTGCCCAACCAGCCCTCCTCTATCTAGTGCCCTCCTGTCTCGGCCTCCCGTTTCTGGTAGCTCTCATCAGAGGAGACCTGTCTGACCTACTCAAGTGAGTGATTTTGTACCCTGATAAACTGTACTACATGTGTGTATACTGCACCTTATTTATTGGCAGCAGTTTTTGAGACTATTACGTATGTGCTTATTCTACGTATCTGTTTTACCTGTAAGAACGTACGTAGTACCGTATAGCGCGAAATTTTTGAAGCACTTATATTTCGTGGATTGGCCTCTAAAAGCACAATGTTTGCGGAATGACTGCTTACCGGAAGCCACGCCTTTAAATCTTTGCATGTTATAGCAGGTAAGAACAATTTTCGTGGACTTAATTTTCGTGTAGAATTCTAATCCGCGAAAATTAAGCCCTCGAAAATTTTGCGCTATACGGTTTTATACGGAAATTTAGTTGTGCGACACAATGTTTCTTTCTATGCAGGTACAAGGATTATCCTGATAAGCCTGCAGAGGAGAAATCAAAGAATGAAGAGTCAAGCAAGGACTCCAAAAAGCATGAATAGTTAGCTCCTGAACACAGTTTAGGTTATTATAGAGCATTTTGGGTTAACCGCATTTTGTATCAACAAGTTATTCATTGAAATTTTCATGTCCGGGTGCAGATGTGCCCCGCCCACATTCCAATTAGAGTTAGGCAATTAGGTTTGTGAAGAACGTTTGTTTTTAAAATTAAAGTCACCATTGTCTATGGTTTTTTAGTACTAGTGGAGCTATGGCATCAGGTACGTTGTTGCATTACTTACTGCGATCACTGTCATTGGCTATAGCCTGTAGCTAGTATAGAGATGGCTTATCTCACTTTACTGTTTACAAAACACTTTATAGGTACAAAAAAGTCTGTGGACTTCACCTTCCAGTGAGTTCAATCAAGCACTTCATTTATAGCAGTGGTGTGTGTCATTGTTATTCTAGTATTATAGCATGACATTGTGTAATTCTGAGATTTAATACATGTACTTATTAAATACATGTACTACAATGGTAATTAATTAATGGTGCCGGTGGGACGGGACGTACTTGTGATAAGCTAGTGTCATGCTTTCTGCGCATCGATACCTTCAGATACTCGTTGTGTATTTCCAACTATCCTCCTCAGTAACCTCTCTATCTCGAGTACAAGGTCTGGCTATGGTGTTCAGATCGAGGGCAACTCTCCCGTGGTGCTCTCCGACGTCTTGCGAGGGTCAGTGGCTGATCGTGCCGGGGTCATACCCGGAGACTACTTCCTTACTCTAAATGGGAGCAACATGCAAGAGTGTACTGAGGATGAGGTAGGGAGTGAACTACAAAGATTGTGCGGCTCTGCTTTCGAGATACGGGTGGCTAGACCACACCCACTTCCCGTGACAGACATGGACAAGAGGAGAGCCCTTCTTTCTTTACAGAATAAGGTGAACACATAATTATTAGTGCATTTTAAACGTGCGTGCACAGTGTTATGTAGTATGTAGTTAGTAACATTATTTTGTTTTCAAAGGGCAGTATCGGCATCAATAGCTGAAGATTGTCCTACAGTACAGATACAGTTTAGTACTGTACAATAGTTAGTAAATTTAACATGCATGCTTAACTCTGTGTTGACTACACAGCAGTGCTTTACATCCCTGAGGTATATATCGTTATCAAAACATTCAATGTTGTTTTTATGACACCTTCTTTTCACATCAGCTTCGTACTGGAGACTTCGTCACTTGTGGATCTGAAGGCAGGTGTTACTGTGTGTCATAATTATGTTATTGTTCTTACCAGGTGTTCATAGAAACTAGAATGTTGAAGAATCCCTCCATACTAGGGCAGCAGCTTCCTTGTAGCTAGGAATGTCATTATTAATGGAGATATGGAAACATTGTATTGGCTCAGACACACACAGTGTAACTATAGACAGTGCCCTGAGCCAAAGTTCATTTTCCTGTTACCAAAGTAATAACCCTAGTACTGTGACTTGTGTGTACGAATAACGTGTATATAGTGACCCTAATTAGGCATACGTACATGTATGCGTTCAATTCTGTATTCTCTACTCTGATACTTACACGTACCTTGTTTCTTTACACAGTGGATGATTACAGATCTCAGCTGAGTAATGCCCTAAGTGGGGTGGATGATATTCTTGGTAGCTTTGATCTCCCTCACGATCAGATGGTCCCTAGTTACGGTGTGTGGTACAGTAGTTCTTGTTTGTGTACACATAGTTATACAGTACTGTATACTGGTACGTTGTACATTCTGTGGACTCTAAAATTAATGTGCAGTGTACGTTGATTTCCATTGGAACAAATACCCTATCCTTTTTGGCTGACGCATATCGAATTTGGCAGATACACACTGTTAGAACTACTAGTGGCTACACATGTACACACACACACGCACGCACGCACACACACTGCGTACATATAAAATATACAATCAGGTGCCAATACAGTGCATGTTACTTCATGTATGTTGAAATCACCCAATATGCTTATGCTTATACTACGCTGTCTCAATGTTATTCAATTGAATAGTGTCACTTAATTATATCAAAGTCCTCTCATTTATTTCCACCATTTTTTAACCTCTGTGCCGTCTATGCAGGGGGAACTGATCAGGAGGTGGAAATCCAGATGTATGACGCTGACAACCTCTCGTCTCCGCCCTCCAGCAGGGGGTCGGACACAGACCTCACTAGCTACGACCCTCTCTTGGATTTTTCTCGAGACGATGGGTTTGATCACCAACCTGGAGTCAAGTCTGCGGGGGCTCAAATGAATAGTAGTGTTCAGAAAATGCAGAGAGAGATATCGGTGAGTACATAACTGTACTAATTGTCTGATGACGTACTGTGTTTCACACAACTCTTTTCCAGTGCAGTATAATTGTGTATACATACATGTACATGCACATGTTAGTAGTTTCAAAGCAATGCTCGTTCTTGTAACAATCATCATTTTAGAGGTACATGTACAAAACCTAACCTGCCTTCCTAAAGCAAAATAATCCTTAATGTACAAAAGCTAGTATTGCCAATCGTAGTTAACAATCTACAGTTATGCCTCGAGACATAGCCGCACGAGAAATACAGTAAAGCTGACTGTGTGTGTGTGTGTGTATCTGTCTGTCTATTCCAACTGTAACTGCACAACAATTGCTGAAAACTAACAGCTTCTATAGGTTAGTTCTAGCCACGTTCCCTTGGAATTTGATTGTGGATTTGTAAAACTAAAGTTTCTTTCTCGAGTTAATTATGAATGATCGAAGGCTGTTGCAGTTTCTTCAGAATCGTATCTCTTCACACACAGTTTCTAAAGTGCTAGCTATTTGTGTGCTACAAGAGTGAGAAAAGAGCTGCAAAGCTAGCTGTACACTAGCTGCCAGAAGCAGCATTGTGAACTTTAATCGCTCTGCAGATCCGCCCCTTTTTTACAAAATTTAGAATTTATTATTCAATGGGAGGAAATGTACAATGTCATAATATCAAACTACTTCTAGCATCATACATCTATGTTTCTATCCTTTGAGTTAGCTTTTTAACTAGAGCATTGGAGTGCTAACCCTCGGCTGTTGACATGAATAATAAAGATCCATGGCAACCAAAAATAGTGTTACAATAATTAAATGCTGGCTATAAGCAGCAAGTAACAGAGAGCTTGAGGCATGCGAACTTGAGAACGGAGTTTTAGTAGGCAGGATAATTTTATAAAATTCTAGCTTTCTACTTTAGTGACCCTGTTCCATTGTTCGTGGTACGGGATCACTTTAGCTGTAAATATGTACCTCGAATGAAGGCCTCGTGCAGCTAGATAACCACAGCCAACGTGCAAGTTAGCTTTATTTGACAACGAAACAACATCAAATCTGCCACTATTAACTCCATTAACGTGTTGTATGGAGGGAGCGTTATGGCATCCAGGTGAGCGATCACACACAAAAACAACCAAGCGACTACTATAACACGTGGCACGGCCTTGGGTTAATAAATGCAAAACATGCCTCGAGGTATTAAGCACTCTGGTGCCTAGTGGGATAGTTGTACATGTAGCACTAATGTGTGGGAATTTGTAACATTTTGTTTTCACATAAAATTATGATGTACTCTTGCTCTCTTTTAGAACATGAAGCATCTAATGAAAGACGTCTCCAACAAGAAAGAAAAGAAGAAAAACGCACGAGAGCAACAAACAGTGAGAACAGAAGCAGCCTTTAAACCCTCCCACCCCTCACACACTACTAAAACAAGACAAACAGTCACAGCTGCTGCTAAACCTGACTTAAATGAAGAATTGGCTGAACTAGACGAGCTAGAAGAACAACTCAAGTGGGTAACCTCACCAGTCGGCTCAGGCAGTCATGTGACCTCGAATAATGACCGACGGCTAAGACAGGCTACCAAAAAAACTGAGAGGTCACCGCCACCCAGAAAAATTGACGATAGTGTATATACAACTACTCAAAAGCCCGAAAGAAGTTTATCACCATCATCAAGGCAACCTGATCGAAGTGTTTCCTCATCATCGAGACAGCTTGAGCGAAGCACGTCTCCACCTAGTAATGCATCCAATAAGCAACCCAAAAAGCCAAAAAAGACCCCAGAAGATCGAGAAAAGTCACCACCTGTTAGGAAGCCCAAACGTGCGAAATCACCAACACCAAGAGAACCAACACCAAGAGAACCAGAACGTGGCACGTCACCCCCACCCACTCAACCAGACAGAGCTGTATCCCCTACTAGCAAGGCACCTGGTAGAATTGAACGATTCTTCAGAAGGTCAAAGTCTCCTCAATCACAACCGGAAAGAAGTGTTTCTCCACCAGCTGTTAAGGACAAGTTCAGTGCACCACTTCGACCAAAAAATAAAGTAGTTGAGCAGTTGCCTGGCATGGAGGCATCTGGTTATGTGGAGGAGAGTCGTTCAAAGGGGGTGAATAAGATATATTTTGGGCACCCAGCTTCTGATATTCCTGAGAAATCTTCGCCTAGTGTGGAGGATGCAACCTCTGGTCTCCCTGATAATAGTGAGTAGATTTTATCGTTTGCTTACATGTGGCAGTATATGTACTAGTCATGTTGTTACAATGTGTTACATGCTGTACATGTACGTATGAGTTTTAATGCTTTGTAAATGTACATGTAGTTCAAGATGCCCCTCTTTTATGCTCTATTCTGGTAGTTAGAGGTTCGATAATTGTGAATTATGTACAATCATTACATGATCATTGATGGGTACATATATCTGTACGGTCAATAATTATGATTGCTTGGTTGCCACTCTCGTATAGTTCACGGCTGGACTAGGGAGAACGTTGGACAATGGATCAAGCAGCTCAACATATCACTGTATGCCCACTACTACCCTCTATTTTCAAAGCACCAAATTACTGGTGAGATAATTGTAATAATTATGCCTCGGTGCGCATGCGCAAGCAAAGTATACGGTAGTGTGTGTGTGTAGACTGCTACATCTGCTCAAGGATCAATGAAGTGCAAGTAAGAGTTTCTAAGGCTTTTAGTCATGTTTTCTTAGATTTTAATTCGTGGAATCGTGTACCGTATAGAGGGTATATTTTGAGGGTATAAATGTTCGTGGTTTTCGCGGATTAGGCATGAACCGCGACGCGAATTTAATATTCCATGCACGCATGCTGCAAAAAAGGCGCTATTCCACGAAAATTAAATCCGCGAAAACCCTTCTAAAGGCACATCCGCGAAAATTTATACCCTCAAAATATACCTGCTATACGGTATGTGGGAGACTCTGCTCTGTTCACTCATGTATTGACTCTCAACATGCAGGTCGAACTCTGTTGAGGCTAACAAGCTCCAAGCTCAAAGTCATGGGAATCAACAACTCCGTCCACTGGTAAATTGTAACTTCTGCTTCGAACAAATTACTGATTAATCGTAGGAGCTAACAAATTATGTGCACTGTCAGCACATTGATAATGCAGTGTGTTGTGTAATACCATACTACATAATGACCTGTTTGTTGTGTGTGATTCAACTCAGTCTGAAATATTTGTTTACTGTCCTCTCCAGTCGCATCCTGGCAACGGAAATTGGGAAGCTAAAGATTCGTCAAGAGCAGGTCGAATTGAGAGAGCTACAGTTTGACAGTGAAGACGAGACTGGAATAGTCTCTGTCGTGTAGCATTCTCCACAAACTTTTTATTTCACAGCATTCTATTATAGTGAACGTTTTAATTCTCTACTACGTGTAGTTTTGATTTTCATATGGATCTATAGCAGTCAGGATTTCATTTTGTAATCAAACCCATTATAATATATATAATTTTTGTATAGTACATATTAATTAATTACAGAGAAGAATTGTCACTAAAGCATGCACACACCCACAAGTCTGGCATTTAGTAACGCCCACGGCTTCTGGTCATGAATATTGTTATACCTGTTAAAATTAATCGAAGTTGCATGCCATCATAATCGATCAGCTTGGTCACCTGCACCATAGCTAGCTACTATAAATGTTTGGTCTTTAACCGAGCTACGGTAGCTAGCTATATAAGTATACGTGTGCAGAATAGCAACCTCTAGCTATATAATGGCTTCTGACAAGGACAAGAGGTTTCGTGTGCATGTTGTCAAGGAGCTGTATGAGACTGAGCGTGACTACACACAGCAGCTTGAGTTTACAGTCACTGTAAGTGGTCATAGGGCTGACTTTGTTAACTGGTTAGCTTATATATCACAGCTATGTGCATAGCATGCATGTGTTTGAGGAGCTCCTTTAACATACAGTAACCACTTTACAGCCCTTCCCATTTTTCTGGTGTGGAAGCTAAATCGAAGATAAACCATGAGTGTATGTCAGTGCCAAAAACTGTTTGTACAGTACATTGGCAGGTTCTTTGATGTGCATTTACTGCCACAAGCATGGATCATCAGCTTATGATTTGGTTGTGTCATTGGTGTAAGCAATAATCGTATGGTGTTCATTTTCTAGGTTTAAAGTCCTATTAGAGAGGTGGCCGTGTCTTTGAGTGTGGGAAAGATGATCATGACGGGCTATGATTTTATACTGTAGCTGATCTGTGCATACATGTAATAAAATAAAAAGTTGTGAGTTAATTACTTTTTCATATAAAACCCAGCACATTCTCCAAAAAGCCAGAGAGAAAAGTGAGTATGACAAGGACAAGTTAGAGTCTGAGAAGAGCTTCACCCCCGAGAGAATTCAGACCCTTTTCTGCAACATTGAGGACATCCTTGCCTTCCACAAAGAGCTCCTGACTCACCTGGAGAGCTGCATTGGTAGCAAGGGACCTGCCTACGACACGGAGATAGCCAGCTGTTTTGTACGACAAGTAAGTCAAGAGTGGAAGTAACCTGCAGGCAATACTTTAAATTTCCACCTTATATAGTAATGGCGAGAATAACTAGTTAGTACCTACTGGGTACTAACAAATAGTTAACCGGCAAGTTTTTGTTAAACATTTTTGGGCGCTTACATCAGATGAGAGGTTTCGATTTCTTCTCCCCAAATATGCTAGTTGCTACTGAATGCATATGTGTGTATAAATATGAACGTTGGGACCAGAGTTTATTTCGGAACTGCATGTGTTATGGTCACAGCTGTTGATGACTGTGGTCATTGTTGTGAGAGTGGTTGTTTCATATTCTACAGAAGGAACGGTTTGCCCTCTACAAGGAGTACGGAGAGTGCAATGAACAGGCACAAAAACTACTCTACGAGCTCTATGAGAAACCTGTCTTTAAAGCTTTCTTTGTGGTAAGTACTACACAAGATGAGTTGCGTGTTGTTGGCCATTCAGTACAACTGTACTCTTCATGTTGTTGCTAGTAAGGTTCTGATTTTAGACATCCTTACTATGTACATGAACATCAGCAATCATTGGGTGTTATATAGAAGTGTGCCCATGGTGCTCATTTCAATATCAAGTTTCTCCAGCAATAATTGCTTATTGTGTCATGAAATGTAAATGTACCTGCATGGCAACATTATTTTATGGAGAGCCACCCCATGTTTGGTACATATAAAAATGTACTTTACTATAATACGGGTCCCAACATCAATATGTAAGTCTTGTTTTCCCACTCAAGCAAGAATTTTACTCAACACAGCTTTATAATAATACTACGTACGTACATGTAGTTCTTATAATGTATTTAGATAGCCAGGGTTATGTTGGTTAAAGAAGCTCATTGGTCATACTATCAAATCAACTGCTTTGTTTGTCAACACTCTTGGATACTGCACACAGTCGTACCACATATATGTAAGCATACCTTTGTATATGTTTGGTGCTTACTACAATGTATATGCATTAATTACCATAAATGTACATTTGTGATTGTCCCTGTTACCTTCCTCACAAAGCGTTACAGAGTGTAGAAAAGTCATCCACAGTAGCATGTCATTTCTGCTCACTGATACTAACAATTCATTGGAGTGTCTTAGAGTTGGGTAGAATCATCACAATTGAGTAGTAAAATCAGAACTTAATTTTTGGAGCAACACTATAACACATTACCCCCTCCCCCCCCCCCCTCCTTACAGGCGTGCATGCTTCTTGGAGGCAAGAGTGACGAGGACATCAGTGGACTCGTATTCAAACCCATCCAGAGGATCTGCAAGTACCCACTCCTGTTCAGGGTAAAGCAAACATCAACATTGTTTTATGGCTGCTGTGGTAGCTTTCAGAATGTACTATTGTTCAAGGGCCTCCGATACGGAGAATTGCTTACATTAGCTTCTAATTGCATTTATTTAAGGCACACAACAAGTCTAGAAGGACATTAAATTGTATGATTATAGCCTCTCCGTTAGTTTAATTGTGTACGTGTACGTATGTGTACTCATACACACACTTAGTCTAATGACTGCATGTACAATTCCAACCTGACACATGAAACTAGTGAATATGATTAGCACTTTCATCTCGTGTGGCCACTGGCTATGATTTTATACTGCCAAAACAAAATCGGCCTGTCCAGCTTGAATTTCTATGTGGTAATCATCTTTTTACTCAGAATCAGTCTCTTATGTACAATGTAGGAGCAAACTTTGTCAAAGCATAGTAGTTTGTAAGAATAGTGGAAAGAGGAAAGAAAATAGTATCTATAACAAGCAGTCTGGTAAAAAATGATAAGAAAAGACTTGTGTGTACATACTCCATCTATTGTCATGTACATGGTAGCATTGTAGTGTTTTAATTGTTGCTTGTGGCTTACCAGGACCTCGTGAAAGGAGATGCCAGGATCTGGGGTTGAAAATGGATTCTCTCACACGTGGGGCTGAGTGTGCATGCGCGGTAGATCTACAGGAATAAGGGGTGTGTCTACAGATGTCAAGTTCACAAATGGCTACTAAACGCTTAGCTACTTAAAGCTCTTTTTTTCTCACTGTTGTAGCTACCAAAAATAGCTGTGCAAGGCTAACTCATAAGTTGATTGATAACTTTTGTGCGAAGAGGTGTTGCTACACACGATTCTGAAACAGCCTTCACTGTAAGCCATAACTCGAGACGGAAGCTTTAGTGTGCAAATCCACAAATCAAATCCAAGATAACGTGGCTAAAAGCCTATAGAATTGTTAGTTTTCGTCGCATTGCAACCGTTGAGCAGTTACAGCTGGAATACACACACACGCAGACAGACATACAGTCAGCTTTACCGTATCCCTCATGCGGCTACGCCAGAGCTACGTGTAGCTTAGACTTTACATGCACACACACACACTAGGAGCTAAGCAAGTATACCCCAGTGGGTCACCCAGACTATGAAGGCACGCAGGAGGCCCTGGCTATAATGAGAGACGTGTGCTCAGTCATCAACGAGGCCAAACGTCGTGTGGAGAAGCTGGAGGAAATCGCCGACTGGCAGGCCACTGTTGAGGGTTGGGAGGGGACTAACGTCATTGACACCTGCAATCATCTCGTTAAGGAGGGACCTCTCATCAAAATATCAGCTGGGAACACTCAGGAGCGTCACTTTCATCTGTTTGACAATTTGTTTGTCTACTGCAAGAAAACGACGCAGTTACTGTAAGGGTATACACAGATTGCATTTATTGCCACACACATAATTATACTTTGTATAAAGACTCTAGTTGTATTTTGGCACTACCGGTATACTACATAATTATGTATAAGATTATGGTAATTAAATTCAAGAATTTTATTCAATGTGCAGGAGCAAGGGCAAGGGGTTGCTGTTCAGAGGCAGAGTGCCAGTCTCCAACTTGGACATTGAGGACATTGAAGATGGAACTTGTAAGTCAGTGTGGTGTGTGTGTGTGTTGTGTGTGCACGTTTACTGTACTGTACATGTACGTCGTTTATTGCTTACGTTTGGTAATTACCTTCTATCACGTACTTAATGATAGTGATGCCTTAGTTTTTGAGTAGGGAAGTGTGCTGTGCATCTAATGCCTCACTATATAAACTGACTAATATAGTGTGTGCAATTACATTGTACCTTACAGTCTTCATGCATTTACAGTTTATTAATCAGCTGACTTACATGTACATTGTCTTTTCTCTGTCTATATATGCACTATTATTAAATGGGAAGGCAAACCTTATAGCCATGGATGCAGTGCATGCATGCTTTTTGAAACTATAGTTATATAGTTGCGCTGAATTTCATAGTTGCTCTAGCCGGAGAGATCTATATAGAGTTGTGGGCTTTAGGAATTGAGTTGTCTGTTTGTCAAGTAAAACCTGTGGTGTACGTGCCCTTAGGATCTTATTACATATACCTATAATAGCTCCGATTCTCCCATGCAGCTGACTACTATACTAATGGTATAGCAGTGAACAACAGCTGGAAGGTTCACAATGTGGCCAAGAACAAGTGGTTTGTACTGGTGGCTGGCTCAGCAGAGGAGAAGCAGTCCTGGATGGATGCCATTCGCAAGGAGAAAGAGAAGAAAAAACGTGAGCTCTACTGGTTGAGAATTTCCAGAGAACACAAATTATGTCCATCCAAATTTCAGCTAATGGTTATAGGTCTGCTGAAGTGTCATATGGCTCAGCTCATAATGCAGTATGGGTTACACAAAGGCTCCTAGAGATGCTAATGTTTTTACTGCTGTATAAATGTGCCAACCATGGTTACCATCTCACTATATATACTATAAGCAAAGTTCAAAGAAACCACGGTCGGCTGTCTTGTGCTTGCATGTGGTTTTTGGTAACAGCTGTTCATAACATCGAACCAAATTGCACAAGTCATACTACATCAAGTAGTGATTTAAGTGGCGCTCATACACATATGCAAAGAATGCACTGACGTACAGTTTTAAACACAATGAGTGATCCTGTACTATTAATTAAGCAGATGTACACTGTACATGTACATGTACAGTCATGCATGCATTTTTGAATTCTATCGATCTGTTTTGTAACTACATGTATACACAACCATCCATTTTGATTTGTCTCCCTAATAGAGCTACACTGTGTACTATCTTCTGCTACATATCTCTCCGCCCCATTCCAGGTCAGCAGGCAGCTTTGGCCCAAAACAACCGAGCCCTGGCCCTGGACAAAGGGGAGAAGATCTATTACCAGATGAGACAAGACAAATTCATGAAGGACCACAGGTCTCGACTTCGGACTTACCCCAATACATTCTCTGGGCAGGAGTTTGTGGGTTGGCTAATAGAGAAGGAGGAGGCAGCTGATAATGGCGAGGCTGTGTTATTGGGACAGGCGCTCCTCGAGAATGGAGTCATTCATCACAGTGAGTTGTGACTGTGTTTGTAAATAAACTGGTGAGGGTGTAAGATGAGACTGTGTTTGGGTTAAAAGTGAACGTAAAAGAGTGGGAACGTTTCTCGTTGTGATGTCACACATGACTGTCACAGCAGTTCAAGTGAATACTGCTACATACATGTACATTTTACAAACTTATGCGGACCAATTGTTTGCTTAACTGTCTTGTACAATATGACAATACTGTTCTGGTATTTTCTGTGACCATGTAACTGCATTGCATACCAGCAGCAGCTTTGTACTTCATATGGGCTCTCTTTTGAGCCTGTGTTGACACTGGCACCAATAGGCTGAACTGATTTCAGAAAGCATGGCTTCTTGTGGGAGAGTTAGCTCTAGGGCCATTACATCATTGCCAGCTAATTCAGCAACAATCTTTCTGTTAGAAATCCCCTTACAAGTTAATTTTAGTCACTTGTAATTGGTTTGGGATTTTCGACTACTAAGAATGTGCAGTTTTGGCATTCTTTGAGTAATGAACCAGCCATCTGACTGTGATCCAATTATAGCGTCAGTTGATGTTTGTGATGTACGTGGCTCAATCACATGGCTGCTGATCAAAAAGCACCCTGAAGATGAAAGCAATGAGCTTAATTAACAACTGAATGATTTTTTGTGGGTTGAAGTTACCTGTATAAGGATTCTAGGATATCAATAAGTACACATGTATGTTAGTGATATAATTTATGTATTTGTGAGTTCATGTATATTGCTTGTGTACATAATTAACCCGATGTGCATAGGTGCAGCCACTGGTCTGTGAGTGTAGGTGTGTGTGTGCAGGCTTGTATACTCAGAATCTGCTTCTGCTGTGATCCTAGGCCTAGAGCATTATTAAAATTAATAATTATTCTCAAAGCCTTGCTCCAAGGGTGATTGGTTACTACCGTATAGCGGGTTATTTTCGAAGCACTAAATTTTTGTGGATTGCTCAAACTAAATACGGATTCTATTTTGTGTAAATTTGAGGATGGAGGTTCAAATGACCACATGCACCCCTACAGTAGAGAGGTTTCAATACCGGAAGTAAGCCGATTTTCGAGGTAAATTCTCAAAAACCTAGTGCCTCGAAAATAACCAGCTATACAGTAGTTATTATTTGCCCTGTACATGTACATATAGGTTGCAATCGCCATTACATACAACACTAAATTTTTTACGACATTCTTTGAGACCTCTGAATCAGTGCTCCAGTTACATGTATACTGATGGTACATTAATTATTGATCAATGTTGAACATTACAGTAACCATGTGTTACTCTTTGTCTGATAATACTGTATGAGCATAGAAGGACCTAGCTACATGTATACGTGTACCTGCCCATCTAACCCATCCCCCCTCCTCCCAGTATCTGACCGTCACCAGTTCAAGAACGATCGAGACCTACTCTATAGGTTTAGGTATGATGATGGCACCTTCCGCAGCAAGATCATCAGCAGTGATGTCACAGCTAGGGGGATCAGGGTCTACCTCAGGCTCCACGGCCAGTTTGAGCCCCTCGTCAAGTTAGTGAAGTACTAGCTGTTAGTATTTGCATGGGGTTACTTTCTGGTAATTAATGTAACAGGTTTGTGTCCCTTAATTGTGTACTGAGGGTACTTAGAACGATTTACAGTTACATTATTGTACATGTGTACGACTGTCTGCCGCATAATTATACTAATCATGCATTCTAAGCAATCTATAATTCTTGATGTCACATCCCATAACTGTAATTATACTCCCCCCACCCACCACACACACATAGAGGGCAGAAGGTTGCCGTTGGTCTACGTACTATGAGCACTATGAAGAGTGTGGTAAGCTCCCAGAAACTCATTGACTGGTGGCAAGCTGAGACGGATATTCACAGTCGGCAAGCTGGGGTGGACCTCGGACAAGAGCTCTTTGCTACTGGTTTCCTCAGACATGGTGAGTGCTATCAGGGTGTCATCAGTGTGGGGAGTCGGTCTAGGAGAGAAAAACTTGGGATCTTTTTTTTGGTTTAAAATCGGAGCTACATTGTACAACGTCCTGGATACTTGGTTTATGTAGTGGCTTTTTTTCAGCGCATGAATATCTTTCTTCCTTCTTGATTATGGTGTCTATTAATATGGCTCATTCTAGCTAAGAGTAGTATGAAGAATTCAAGTTCGTAACACTAACTACTAGTTCTCTCCCATTTGTTTCAGAAACTTAAATGAGTGTACCTGCATGCTCATCATTAGAATTTGGTATACATGTATGTAGCCAAACACACGTAGTACATTGTAGTTATAAGATCTGCACAACACGCAAACCATGCATGACTGTGCTGTAGAATAGAACCCAACACTGTTAGGTACTCTCTCCTCATAGCTACTGATGAGCAGAACTTCAAGGACGGGACGTTCCTGTATCGATTCACTGCTGACGATGGTCACGAGGGGCTCAAGGATACTCAGAGGAGGCTCACGGGCACACCTTCCAGGATTGACTTCAATATAGTATCTGTCAGTACCTGCAGAACTATCACAGTGAGTGTACATTAGGCAAGGATCTGACTAAGTACATGTATGCGTGGAAGCCTAGCCTGTACTCACTCATTTATAAGTTTTAGTTCCTGTGGTAGAGTACATTGTGTATATGTACTGCAGAGTGCTGAGTATTACTTGATTGACAAACTACATGTATGATATCATTTATTGTGCACACATGCAGTCACTCTTAAAAATCCCTTACCTACATTTAGTTGCCTTACCTGGAAGCAGATCAGAGCTATGGGCTGGAGCTAAGTGACTCACACCCTGTTACTGTCAAGACTGTTTCCCCTGAAGCACAGGTATATACATGTTACATGCAGTAGTAACATCCTACAATGTAGGGCGAAGTAGTGGTTCACAGTTTAGTACTAGTGCTACATACAAACTGTCCATGTATGATAATAGCGATGGCTGTGTGGCTAACTGAGTATCAAGAAATGTTCATGCGTGTAGTGTACTAATCAAATCTGTGTTTCTTGCTGTGTCTAGCTCCATGGTGTGTGTGAAGGACAGTTTGTGCTGGCCGTCAATGGAATGTACACCACTGCACTGAGCCACGTTGATCTGCTGAGTCAATTGAGCTCCAAGCACAGATGCCCTCCACCTCTCACGCTGCTCATCTCACGTCCAGGTACTTCAGAGTATGCCACACTCACCCCCTTGGCAGGGGGGCTGGGCTTCCATATCAAGGGCAACTCACCTGTCATCATTCATGGAATAGATAAAGGTACACTGTTAATAGGTGTCCTAGAATTCTTGAACTAGCAATTGGATGAACATTTATTTCTGTTACCAATTATTGTACATGATTGTACAACATTTTGTTGTGCATTGTACTTTTACTTTCACATCAGGCCTTAGAGCTGTGTGTCTCGGTCAATCATACCCCCTCCCCTTCTTTGCCAGGTTTTGCTGCTTCCCAAGCTGGCATCATCCCTGGTTGCTGTATTCTAAAGGTCGGGGAGGAAGAAGTCCTCAATGCCAGTCATGATGTAGTCGTCTCGGCCGTAAGAGGCTCCCTCTCTCGCTCTAAAGTGGAGCAAGGCAAGTCTTCTGTGAGGCTCAAGCTCAGCTTCCCCTTCCTAGAGCAGCTGTCCCTCTACAAGTACGAGTGTGCTGACACCACACTAGTGGAGGTGTTTGAGAGGACAGTGGAGTCACCGTACACCTTTTCACTCCCTGCTCAGGTGAACTTGTGCTTACAAAAATACAGTAGTGCCGTGCATATTATTATGCCTCGGTGCGCATGCGCAAGCGAGGTATACGGTAGTGTGTTTGTGTGTGCCTGTCTGTCTGTGTAGACTGCTACAGCTGCTCAAGGATCAGTGAAGTGCAAGTAAGAGTTTCTATAGGCTTCTAGTCTGGATTTTAATTCGCTTGGTTCTCTAGTTTTGCTTACTTGGAATGCCATTGCAACCTTTTCAGAAGAGTGCGTAACAAATCATGTCCATGGAGTGTTGCTACTCTACTAGTAGTTAGCTCTGCACTAGAACGCTAGCTATTGGTAGCTGCAACAGTGAGAAGAGAGCTGCAAGGCTCTGCTGATGCAGCCATTAATTTTTAGACTTGGACTTTTGGCATCGATTGTTTTTAACAACAATCATGGTCGATCATTACCCACTCTTTGAGTTTCCCTGTGATTCTGCCTGCATGAGCAGCAAAAATTAATCAATGCAAAAATGTTCAATGATTATAGTGTGTGTATAAAAGCTATTATTGCTAATAGCTAGTAGTAGCTTTATGTTATGTAGCTTTGACACCTCCACCGAGGCATCAGCACCTGTGGTGCTTTCTTACTGTAAGCTTCTTCTCTAAATTACATTGATGATTTGCGCTTGGTATAACATGCAGTAACAAATTACATGTGTGTGTGATTAATACATGTTAGCAGTTACCTAGTAATTAAAGCTAATGGTCTTAACATGTACATACATGTATAGTTGTTGAAGCTGTATGCAGTGGAGGCGGATTATGTGATATCGCTGGTCTCTGAGTCAGGGGTTACTAATGAAAAAGTCACTGCTTATCTGAGGGAGCTCAAAGGACTGTCAACTGCTTATGCTAAGGTACTGCCTGTACGGTTATACATATTCCCACCTCCTACACTTTTGCCATGTAGTCTAGTGGGGTTTAACTGTCATAAATTGGCACGGGCTATATACAAGGGAAAATATGGCTCATAAATTGGTACCTCCAGCATATGCAGTGAAAACATAATGGTGTTTTCGATGAATGAAGATGAATGAAATGTCTTACATGAGAAACAAGATGTCATAAATGAAAACATAGAGTCAGAGGATGATGTAGTCTGTAGACTATAGTTCAAAAATGTTGCCGTGTGCTTGCAGAAGGAGCTGCTTTAGCGAGACACTCTGACTGGGAGAGGGCTAGGGCTCAGGCTGAGCCTTGCTCACTGTATGCACTGCACTAGGCCTGTTTAGCGTCTGTAATTCAAAGAAAAAGAAACCAGTTTAATTGGGGCGAGCGAAAGTGTGCAACATAGAGATTGTGTGTGTGTGTGTGTGTGTGTGTGTGTGTGTGTGTGTGTGTGTGTGTGTGTGTGTGTGTGTGTGTGTGTGTGTGTGTGTGTGTGTGTGTGTGTGTGTGTGTGTGTGTGTGTGTGTGTGTGTGTGTGTGTGTGTGTGTGTGTGTGTGTGTGTGTGTGTGTGTGTGTGTGTGTGTGTGTGTGTGTGTGTGTGTGTGTGTGTGTGTGTGTGTGTGTGTGTGTGTGTGTGTGTGTGTGTGTGTGTGTGTGTGTGTGTGTGTGTGTGTGTGTGTGTGTGTGTGTGTGTGTGTGTGTGTGTGTGTGTGTGTGTGTGTGTGTGTGTGTGTGTGTGTGTGTGTGTGTGTGTGTGTGTGTGTGTGTGTGTGTGTGTGTCATGGACCGGCACGATATTCGTTTTTTGTACTCGTGACCCTTTACCAACTTTTACGTGAAATACTGTGCATGGGTACAACAGCTAGCTACACTCTGCAACGAAGGCTCAGACAAGACAAATACTCTTGAGGCCACAGGCAAGCCTACAGCAGGTCAGAGCAGCTCAGATGGGGACCTTCTGAGCCTGAGATCACACAGGCACGCCTGCAGGAGGTCACAGCAACTTACTTGCTATTTTTCATCAAGGATGAGTCACAGTAAATTACTAAATCTTGTCTACTTGTGTTCAGCATGGTCTTGTGTCTTGTGATAATAAATCTGCTGCTAGCTCAACAGGACAACACAGAGACCAGACACTACGGCAGGTCAGAGTACCTCAGATTGAAACTTCAGACATCACACATGTACCATTAACAGGTCAGAGCAGCTTAATTGCCAAGAATTGTTCACAGTACATGCTTACTGTTTGCTTGGAGGGAGGGGCTGGCTGCTCATATTCTGTCCAGGCCGCACAAGGCTTGAGTGTGGACATGCAGGAGCCCTAGTGTGGACGAGCTCTTTTCCTATAGTTGTCTTCTTGTTTGCTATGTGGTAGTCATGCAAGCTTATACCGTATAATCTGGTTAATAAGTGCACATCAACTAATAGGCGCATATTGGTTAGCAGACCAAGAGCCTTGATAGCAGGCGCATGGTTTTCTTCTCTGCCCAACAACTGGTCTCCACACTTCTTTATAGATGTTAAGTCTCTTTCACTACCAGTAGTTGTGTTACTGCTTCAGATATGACTATATATAGACCTCTCGCACACAAATGATCGACCTAGCTAATGGGATTTGCTTCATTGAAACGTCATGGGCATGGTTAATCTCTATAAGCGCATCCGGATAATAGGCGCATTTGCGCATTTCCTTATAGGCGCATTTGCGCATTTCCTTATAGGCGCATGCGCTTACTAGCCAGATTATACGGTATAGGCTGAATGCATAGCAACCAATCAGCCAATCAGATGGGCATACACTACGCCTTCATGGTCGGGAGGTTTACTGTCATAAATCCCTCTACACTGTATTAACTAATACATAATCATGTTAATCAGAGGTTCCTTGAATACACGATTGTACCATAATTATGCCTCGGTGCGCATGCGCAAGCGAGGTATACGGTGGTGTGTTTGTGTGTCGTGTGTGTGTAGACTGCTACAGCTGCTCAAGGATGAATCAAGTGCAAGTAAGAGTTTTTATAGGCTTCTAGTCATGTTTACTTGGATTTTAATTTGTAGATTTGCAAAATAATGCTTTGTTCACGAGTTATGCCTACTTGGAATGCCTTTGCAGCCTTTTCAGAAGAGCACGTAGCCAAACTTGTTTACTGAGTGTTACTACTCTACTTAGTAGTTAGCTCTGCACTAGAACGCTAGCTATTGGTAGCTGCAAGAGTGAGGAAGAGAGCTGCAAGGCTCTGCTGATGGCAGCCATTAATTTTACACTTGAACTTTTGGCATTGATCGTTTTTAACAACAATCATGGTCGATCATTACCCGCTCTTTGGGTTTGCATGCAGTAAAATAATTATTGCAAAAATGTTCAAAGCTATTAGTAGCTTTATGTTATGTAGCTTTGGCATCTCCACTGAGGCATCAGCACCTGCGGTGCTTTCATTATGTTAGTGGGTGTTGTAATATAGGAGGCCTCTGAACCTCTATTATTTAACATGTTGTTTGACCATCAAATCCTCTATTATTATTGCTAAAATTTCCACCTGCTAATGTGTATACTGTATAGCGCAACATTTTTGAGGAGCTTAATTTTCCCTGTTTTTGTGGGTTAGCAATCCTACACGAAAATTAAGTCCACGAAAACTGTTCTTTATAATTAGAATTATCTGCTACAACGTTCAAAGATTAAAGGCGTGGCTTCCGGTTAGCAGTCTGCCCACAAACTTTGTGCAACGAAATGCTTTTAGCGGCCATTCCACGAAACATAATTTAGTGCCTCGAAAAGTTTGCAATATACGGTACGTTATACTTATTGTCCACTACATCAGAATTTATGGCAGTTAAACCTCCGAGGACGAGGGCGAAGCCCCGAGGCCAAGGATGGTTTATGTTTGCCATAAATTCGAATGTAGTGGACAATAAGTGTTATATATACTCACTTGAATGAAAAGTACTTGCTACCTAAGCTACCTCACCTTGGATACAACTAGCAAACAGTCTCAAAAACTATTGAAAACGAACAAAAAGCTTGTGCATATAGCTTGAAGCCAGTGCTAAGCTTCTAGCTCTACGCACTAACTTGTCAATGTCCAAGCAGTGAGCCCCACCCTTCCTCCACCCTTCCTGATGTTTAGCAAGCCCCACCCATCTGTTCTGCCCTTGTCAACAAGTCTAGCTTCTTTTTGGCTGTGTAGGTCTAGTATAAAATCAGTGCGCCCTCAACGCAAGGGAGTTTATGAGGAATGTGCTCCAGGGTTGGGGTTTATGGTAGTTAAACCCCACCCAGTTGCTATGATACAGACCCAAGTGGGGAATATGTATAATTATTATAGCTAGGTGAATTGACACATGCAAATTCAATATATTAACATAAACTCATTTTTATTTCAGCAATTAATTATAAGTCATCTTTCCACCCCACAACGTGTAAATGTGCTATGGGCATAGTTAAGTTGTGTTCGAATTAATCAATCATGCTGAAGAAGTACATGTAGTTGTAGAGTTGATGTTAGTTGTAGAGTTGATTACATGCTTACATGTACAGGAAGGACTTAAACAGCCTATAATAAGACAGATTATTGATGCAGTCACGAAGCAGAATCCACTCATACCAGCTCTCACTCCACTGATTCTTTGTGCTGCATCAGTACGTTGTGTCTCGTTAAGTGGGAAGTAGCAGAGGTGGTATTCGAGGGGAGATGATTGTCAGCCATTATGAATACCACAAGTAGTATGCTTGCTACTATAGTCACAATTGTCATACTGCAGCAAACCTTGTCATTAGCGGACCTACGAACTATAACTATGCATGTGAACCACTCAACAATCAACCCAACAATGTAACATGCCACAAGAGCAAGAGATCCATAGACTACACTGCCGTGAGCACAGAAATTTTTGCTAGTATCCACTAGTCCAAAAGATGTTCCCATTCCAATGACTGTGGTATAGACAATGTCAATTTTGATGATGTAGGTTATCATTTTTGCTGCTTTATTTGACAGATTTTGATTTTTCTGTTCTTTGTCTTTAATCTCCCAGCTTTCAAGTAACTCACTTAGAGCTGAATTTGAAAAGAAAAGCACTATTGTAGCGAAGCACGAAAACACTAAGGATGTAATTAGACAGTTCCTTTGACAAACTTCATAGCATTTAATATGTGTGCCGTAGTCCCTAACAGTTGGGTACAAATTATCACCTATGTAGTAGGGCATTGACACCAGAGTAGTTTCTACCCATGTAACGATTAACAAGTATGAGGTAACTTCTTGTTTTTTTATCTGGCATGTAAGCTTCTGAAACCAGTCTGGTGAAATATACTGCACTGTGATCCATATCGGTGGAACCAGTAGGATAAACCACAGTATGCTGAACAAGATAACCCCAGCAATGCCTTCAGCTTTCCTGTTTTCAAATCTGTCTAGAGCATGCAGCACTTCTCTGATGGTAGTGGTCAATAGATTACCAAGGAACACCCAGATGTAGACCCAATTGTTGGAGGGGTTGTATCTGAAATACTGCAGCATTGTTTGTTGTTACATAATTATATGCAAAAGAGAAAGTCAATGAATCAATCACTATGTTAAACTTACATTTCTTTCCCATGTCTAATTTTTGGCTCACATTGTGTGAAATTTAGAACTCTTGAACTCTTGTCGGTTTACTTGCAACGTCTCGTAGTTTAACTGCTTTGTCCTTGTTTACAGCACAGATATACATGTAAAAGAATTTCCCAGGGGATTTCCCAGCTTATCAGCTACCACATCAAATCTTCAGACTAAACTTTCAATTTCTCTCTAATACGAACTGGGAACTGTGAATGAGGCAAAACTAAACCAACTTCCATTGCACACTGAACTAAACAATTATTACAACCAGTGGTTGTAACTAGGATCAGGAGAGCGTTTGTAGCTTTTTAGAAATGTTTCAGGTATTTTCACTGATGTTCATGAAGTCAGCAAATTACGTTTATACATGCAATCATGTAGAGATTGTTTAACAAACACGTTTCCCGTACATTGTCAAATACAATTGCCATAGTGCTAGAAATAGTTATATGCGATCATAAATAATTATACGGCCAATTTGATTGCAAAAAATTAATGGTTACTACATTATTTTATGCAATTAACTTATTTCCCGCTGCGATTTCGATGGATCGTACACGCCTCGAATTAATGGTGTGATACAAAAATACAGTAGAGGCCAAATTAAAGTTTCTGTTCTGTTTGCGTAGTACTATGCTTTTGTACGCAAGCGAAACAATCGGTTTTGTGCATGTGCACTCAAGCTTGCAATAGCGTGTTGACTTACACAAACCAGTAATTAAGGCAATTAATAGCTAGATGCTGATAAACATTTTTTTAGAGGGAGAAAGAATATACATGTAGCCCAATAGCTATAGCCAGTAAACGATCTCATAATGAGATGAAAAGCATGTATACATGTCCATTTTGAACTGATGATACCCGGCCTTGGGTTCATATAGCTTGCAATGGTGTGTGGGTGGTAAATGACTTTCTAGAGCCTCTAAAAAATGCACATAATGACATATCTTATGAAGGAGAAGTTGAGTCTGCATCTCTCATCCAATTCAGAGTTGTACTGTACATGTATGTCTTGTCATGTTTCTCTGCCAGCATCGAAGCTACTTTCTTGTACACAATCTATGCAGCTGGACCCATCCCTCCAGCAGCAGTAAAGACCAATGGGCGTGTATAAGCCATGTTTGATTTCTCTCACAAGCTGTTCGTATGCTCTCTTCTTTTCCATCTCGTTCCTTCTGTAGCTCTGGGCCATTGTGGAACAACGGTAGGTATAGGTGCGTACAGGTTAAAAACCCTGACATCATATAACAAAGTAATCACGAAACCACAGCGTAGTAAGTGCATAGGCGGAAATAATCCTTTTCGTGCAATTTAATCAGCTTATACGCAAACAGAACAGAAACTTTAATTTGGCTTCTACTGTACGTGATATGATGGCCGCTCGCATAAATGCAATGTTGTATTGTATCACCCATAATTTCTAGCACTACAGTACATTATGGGGAAGTGTATATGTCATAATTATCATTTGGCTTGTTTGTGCGTATTCATGACAGTGTGATGGATTGACATGCGGCTCTCTTCCGCTTTCTATTTTCACACTTTTTGGTTCTTTCCAGCAATGTTTTTTAGTAAACTAGACAAGTAGTTTACGGAATTTGTACATTTCGGTACTGTCTCAATGGGGGTCGACTGAGTTTCGTGAAGCTGTTGCTTATTGTCTTTCTTGTTTTGGTCAAGAAGACCTCTGCTGAATCAAAGTAAGAACAGCAAGACATATAAGCATTATATAGCTTCACGAAATTCAGTCAGCCCATTAACTAAAGGCTATAATAAATGTTCCAAAGTAAAGTTAATGAGCTAGTTCGCTGTGGGAGTAATGTTTTACTGGTGTAGTACCTATAATTATTTTGGATAATACTGCTGTCATGGGGACTAACACCCATGCAATAGGCCGTATTTTTCAACCCTTAAAGTATATATATATAATTATGTGTATTAGAGAAAAATTGGCCTGCAAACGAGGCTAATTACTGTACATGCATGTGTGACAAAGTCTCCACCTACATTAGTTTTTCTATTGCTCCCTGCTATAGATATCGATGATCCTGTCTATTCCCCGTTGGCCGTCTTACAAGCTACACGGCTCTGGAAATTCACCTGTCCTAGAGCCGTGTCCCACCAACCTCCACACCACCATCATGGATGTGATTACAGGGGCTTCCCCCTCTCCACCGTCCACCCCAACTACACCCAATGCCACAGATGAGGACGTACCAGAGGCTAGCACTCAGATCACCAGTTACGTCATCTCCAGTATGGCCATACCATCACTGAATGGCCATAACATCACTGTTAATGTGAGTGCATGTACAACGATA
Organism: Halichondria panicea; assembly: GCF_963675165.1. Classification (NCBI taxonomy): domain Eukaryota; kingdom Metazoa; phylum Porifera; class Demospongiae; order Suberitida; family Halichondriidae; genus Halichondria; species Halichondria panicea. The sequence continues at coordinate 3,086,615 of NC_087386.1, forward strand.
CATGTAAATATAATAACACGTATAGTAATTAAGCCTGTGAAATGGCCAAGTTGTACGAAGTTGATATCATTAAGAAATACGTACACACAAGACTAGTACGTTCATGGCTATTCGCTAATGACTTACATGTACGTAATTAAGTTGTGAGCTCAGTGTGTATAGTGGCATCATTATTGCATGTGTATTCACTGCAGAAATCTGGCAGGGATGTGTTAACCGATGAGACAACAAGGAGAGAGCTGGTGAGGGGTCTTACCGATCGAGTAGCTGAGATAGAGAAGGACCATGAGTCTATCAAAAGGTTGGCTACGTAGATTCTCAGATAAACCATCTTTCTTTGTAGATGTGCTGTACAGTGTACATAACTGGTTCTTCGACGTGTCAACATCAATCAGTGTGTTTCATACAGCACTTACTGACGAAATTTCTATAATTACGATATATTGTCACATGACTTTGTACATCCCGGCTCAGGATGATGATTGAGATTCAGGGCTCTCCATCCCCAGACTCTGACACTGAGAAACCCAACGGAGAGCTTAACCATTGTGACCTGACTCTCTCCCTCTCACCCCCCATCCCATCATACCTGCACGCTGACATCACACCCTCCTCCTCCCCCCTTATGGCACGTCGTAGGATAGTCTCCATTAGTAACCCCGTCCCGATACTCAAGCTGGTAGTGGAGGGGTTATTGCAGAAGACGGAAGCATTGCTGAAGAGTCTTGAGGACAGACTTTTGTTGAGTGTACTAGATGACACTTCTGGGATTCTAGTGCCCACCGGCAAAGGTACTTAATAGGAACTGTATACTGGCCTGTTTTAGTGGTGCACACTCTTTTCTTACATGTATTTCTGTCTTTGTCGACAAAGCACAGCCATCCCTCTGCATGTCAAATTAATTTATGTACATGTACATGTACAGTATGCATTCTGAACGTCACAAGTGGTACAGCATATTTTGTAGACCATCTGAGTACATGTAATGTGATCACTGATTCCCCTAACTTACATGTGTAAGTCATACAGGTATACCGCATTGACTGTATTCCTCTGTGTGTAGATCTGATTGCGCAGCTATGTAAGAGACTGACCACACTGTCAGAAGAGGTCAAGTTGTGCACTCAAAAACCAGGGGAATCATTGGGCAAGGCCGTTAGTGTCCTCATAGACACTACACACAAGTGCATTAACGGTATGTCACTAGGCCTATCATTTGAATGTGTGTCAGGAAAATGTAGCCACGTACATGTATTGAGTAGTGCTTACTCAATGTACAAATAATTATACGAAAATTCATTTCACTCTTTAGATCTGTGTGTAAGACTGTGGATCTCCCTGGCTCTCATTGACAGTAAGTTTCGCTATATGTAGACTAGTAGGGAGACTTTAATGATACATATCCAAGGATATCATTCCCAGTTTTAAAGGCAGGGCTTGTATAAGTATGCTATTGCCTAGCAAATCGAACACATTATTTTATGTTGAATGGGATACATGCATGCATAATTATCATGATTGTTTTATAATTATGTTATTAAGATAGGTGTGTTCTAGTTCATCTCTTATTTCCCCATATCTACAGGTGTCCCACTGCTTGAAACCAGAGACAAGATGTTCAGCCAGTGCCTGGTGTCAGTGGTCACATCGTTTGCCCATTCCCTAGTAAAGGCGATCAAAGGTCAGCTTAACCCCGGAGTGGAGTACGAGACCAAGAACCAGGACGCCAGTCGGCAGTGGCTGCAGATGGTCGCCAAGAAAGGACTATTTGTACACATGCAATCCACAATGCTGCCTAATGAGGTGGGTCTTATTAAATTATACACGTGTAGAACTCTATGTGCTGTGGTACCTTAGTGGGATAATTCCACTCTAGTTCACTGCAAAGTACGAAATGAGCATAGAATAAACCCACTAAAAGCACGTGATTTTCTTTATTCAATTTAAGTGACGTTTAAGACATTTTTCTTTCTTTCCCCACGTAGAGCTCGGAGCTGAGTGCTTTGAGGAACTTGCAGTTCATTCACACTAAGTTGTCCAGTGTGGTGTTCCATGTCACTGATACCACCAGTCCACAGCACCTGCCCTGCAGTGAGTGTTACATGTACCACCAGTTTTATGCGTACTACACTGTACCTAAACAGTATGGCTTTTGGCAACTTGTATACCTACATGTACAAACGTTTATTATATACATGTACATGTTGTAGAGTCAATAATTATGTACATCACATGCATTAGTACAAACATAATATTATAATGAGCATTCTGGGTGTCACTTCTGCTTGTCCTTCACAGCTGACCTCCCCCCTGTCACGATCAAGGGCAGTCGAGACCACCTCCACGTGTACTATCAAGTACCACGAAAAATGTGTGATGAGCTGCCAGAGAAATTTCGCTCAGAGTCTGGAATTCAGATCATACCAGTGCTCTTCAATAAAGGTGTGATTGCGCACATTTTTATTGAACTACTGCATGTATGTACACTGTACATGTACGTACACTATAGACATGTACTATACATGTTTTGTTTACATGACTTAGGCCTAAATCCCCCAATATTATATACATGTAGGTCTAATCAGCTTAGAGGAAGGAGCAGCTGGGTATGACGAAGAGAGGGCTCTCAACATACAGTCTTTTAAACAGCTCAAGAAGTATTACCAAGGACTGCGTGCATTCAGATTAGACAAGTCTAACCTTCCTAGTGACAGTGACGCCAAACTTGTGGCCATTCACCAAATCTCACAGCCCCTCAATGCCATGGACATTCTCGTGCGACAAGTGGAAGTGGCTGTGAAAGAACCAACTCGACCAGGTGTAGGCCTGCTCTCCTTAGCTGCCGAGGTGGCCACTAGAATTGGGGCTCTGAGGATCAATGTGTGTGATTCTGGCGTGTTCCGGTCTGGACTGGCTACTAGTTTAGAGCAAGTAATGGTCCTCGGTCGATGTCACGGACTGCCATTCAAGTGTTTTAGAACAACTTTGAATAGAGTTCGGAGGAAGGGTGGATTCTCATACGTCGTGAGGAAGAACAATGCTGACATTAGCAAAAGCTTGCCAACCCAGCCTCCAAAGTGAGTCACTGATGTTCTATAGTTGATACATGTATCTCTAGTACGTTTAACAGCTGACACATGCATCTCAAAGATTGTCTATACATATAGCTGTAATTACATGACTTGACTGTACGTGATTGACTCCATGCATCTAAAATGTTAATTACACATGTACGTGAATGGTATACAGTGTAGCTCTACTATAATAAGTGGTACCTACATGTACATGACAGTACATGTACATGTTTATCCTTGAAAAGTAAGTTGAGAATTCTTTTATGCTACATTTTTTTTATTGCCATTTAATCACTGTTTTTCTGCTTCAGATTGTACCAACTTCCACCAGATACACGTGAAGCATGAGACAATGTTTTTAGCACATCCACCGAGACATTATACAGGACTATCAACGACTTTTTTTTATGAGTAGGCTTTGTCACATGTTTTAATTATTTTGTGTTGAATGAATTTGTGTTGAATGATTTCTGTAATAATAATATTATTTAAGAAACACACTCTCAATAATTATTAATGTTTGGAATTTGACCAATATTATTATAATTACCAGTTGACTGCGTGTGATATGGCGGTGGACAGGGAAAACAGCTATGTGTAAATACGGATTAATTTTTTATGAATTCAGTGTCAAACGTAATTAGCGTTAGTAAAATTATTATTGCTTGCTATAACGAGGCATAATTATTAGGAATGCATGCCTGGATGTTGGATCAGGCTGATAATAAATGTACGCGTTTATTTTATATGTACTTCTACACTTCATATTTCATGCATGCGTGTACACGACCAATTAAGCTGCACTATGAGTATAATAGATCATGCATGTAATCTGGTATTTGTTAACACATTGTTAGCAAAATAATGGGTTCAATTAGTACATGTATATGTATGTGGATCCGATGATCACACATGTATAGGTATACGTACATAGTCATAACAGTGCTAGCAACACACACTAAATATAAACATCGAGCTGCAACATTCAACTGAGACGTGATCCACTGCAAAAATGAGGTAATCCTTCCTTAAATAATTAGGGCTGAGACATCAGAGCTCAGTATCCGGCCGCCGGTAAACACGCAACTGAGACGTGATCCACTACAAAAATGAGACAATCATTCTTTAAATAATTGGGGCTGAGACATCGGAGCTCAAAGAATGAAGGCCAACCGTATCCACCGGTAAGACTGTTTGTGTGCCTTCTGTTACCACAATCACCACAAGTATCATCGTAGACAATCCCTGTAGTCTCATTTCTCCCAGCAACTTGATCAGTGATAGTAACAGTGACTTCACCTCGAAACGGCCATACAAGACGCTCATCATATTTTCCTTTAATGATGTACACATACAGTGACATGTGAGTTCCATCAATGCCATGAGGTTTAGCACTAAGTAACATCTTGTAACCTTCATTGGAGTAAAAAGGAGCAGAGTTCCATGTGTTTTTCTTGGCTTTTATTTGCTTAAAATTTCGCATTTTCAGTTCCACTGGTGGTATAGTAGAAGTGACCATAGGAGGTAACACTGGTGCACAGGGGGTGATAGATGGTTGCTTTCTTGCACACACGTCACCAGACTGAGGGTCAGAAACAGAAGCAGATCCTGATTGAGCGAAAAGTGTTACAACCTGATGATTAAGCGCTCGTACTTGTAACTGTACATTTTTGTACATCCTACTTGTATCAGCAAGGCTTTGTTTGAGGGACGTGTTTTCTTTTTTCAGTGCCGTCATCTTATTTCCGAAATTTCTCTTTAGAGAATTGATTTCTTTCTTCAATGTATCTAAGTCTGACCGGAGCTGTTTCTCTAAATGTTTACTATCAACCACTTTGCTAGTGAGACATAGATTAAGAGTGTGATTCTCAATTCTCAATTCTTTAACCTCTTGTACAATTTCTCTGTGCGATATTGCTAGCAAAGACATATGTTCAACAATGCTCTCTCTCAGATGAGCCGGCATTTCTTTACGTGGAAACAGAACCTTACATCCAGCGTAATTAAAATTACATTCAATAGGAGCAAGGTCACACTCATTAGATACATGTTGCTCAAGGTAATTTCGTTGAGGATTTTCCCCACATTCAAATGGGCAGGGAAGGGGGAACTTTGGGCAGAGGGGCCAGTGGTTCTCGGTGATATCGTCGAGGACAGAGGATTGGCCGCAATACTGACAGGTGTAGGGTTTTTTCGGGCACAGATTAGTCTCATGATTTTCAATGTCCTTTCGAGGGAATGAACAGTTACAGAATTTACAAGAGATATAAATAACTCCACAACCTTCTAATCGAGCATCATTCACTGGTAATTTATTTAAATGCTCTGACAATTTTCCCATTTCATCGGCCCACAAACATCCTTCATCTTTATGAGGACAGTGGATACGAAGACCATTGATTGTGCGTTTGAGCTGCTTGTTGGGAAATATGATACGAAAATGTTGGTTACAGAGAGGACAAGGTTTTCCACTACTTTTGATGGTATCGATACACTCTTTACAGAAACAGTTCCCACACTCACAGTCCAAGAGACAGGGGTTAGTGAGGAGTTGAAGGCAAATAGAGCATTCCAACTGAATCTCTTGAGGAGGCTGTTTTACAAAGGAAACCTCAAAACCATCCTGGTGAATGACAGGCTTGAGAGGCTGCAAATCTGCCATAGTTCACTCTGGTTCACTTCAGGATAGATCTAATGAAGGGCGTGGCATTCAACAGGAAGGCTTATAGCACTGCACACATTGCATAAAAACATTTGCACTGTGAAAGTAGTACGTTGGCCGGGAGAAGCACCAAAAAGCGTGGAAACTAGAGCAGGAGTCGGAGAGCCAGGTCAATCTGTCACACAACGTCAATTGTGCACATTTCAAAATCTTTATCAGCTCATTTGCAATGCCAATTTGTCGTACTGCAACAGAGTTAGTCTCGATCTGTTGGGAGCACGTAGCTTGTCTGCTGTCTCAAATCAAAAAGATTTGCTTGTGGGTACTTATGTTATTAGATCATCAATCTGTGCCATACAGCTAGTAGATCTATAGACTCAGAGAGGTTGCGCAGTTCTGTGCAACTTCACACACCTGAATATTTCAATCCATGTTCCAATACCACAGTGACACACACATTGCACAATACTTACAGGACAAAGTATAGCTGAAGGTTTTGTCCATTGTTCTCTAGTGCGAGGGTCTGTCTAACTGCATGCCCCTATGAGCTGCATGCATGCTAACGATGAGTGTTTTTACGGCATGGTAAGGTTAGAACCACTATTTATAATTGTGTAATGGAATCAGCAGCATGTGCGAAAATGGGCTAGAAACAAATCCATCATGCAGAAGAAGCAGTGGGTTGACAAGAACCTATACCGCAGTGTTAATTGATGTAATTACTGCGGCAGGAGAAACGAATTGTATAGGCGTATAGCTAATTATAAAATGGTGCTTAAATGCATGCGCAATAAAAATTATATTCACATTTTGTATAACAGCGCTGTATAATTACACATAACAGTCTACGATATAGATATAACGGACCGAGGCGAAAATCTGTAGAGTCTCACGAATATAGCTGAATCACTACAATATAACTAGTGTTCAAGCTGGCGCTGTGCTAATGCCTCTCGCCATGATTTGCTTTCGCTCAAAAGTATAGAAGAGAAAGTATAGAAGAGGAAAAAGTGTATAAAATAATCTGTCTAAAACTGACTTGCAGTTGTATAATTATGGTATCATTGTTGTGTTTTGTGGCTGCTTATACCAGGACCTCAAGGATCTAGGTAGCCTCGATCCCAGGCCGAGTTTTCGCTTTTATAACGGTTAGGCGAACAACTGGGCCTGGTACTAGTTGTCTGCGCATGTGTCAAATTTTCATTGTATATTTGTGGTCGGCAAAAATATTTAATAAATCAATAATAGAAATTTGTACACAGAAAATGCACAGAGTGAGTACACAAAAGATGCACATAGGGAGCTGCTTCACAAAGGCCTGGGGAGTTGCCAGTTGTGCTGCAGCACAATTACAGTGACCCAGGGCAACTTCAGGATAATTGAATGCCTTCAAATTACGTTTCAAAAAGATTTAGCAGGCTGCTGGACTTCTCTGATTCTAGGCCCCAACTCGTAACTCATTGCTTGAGAAAACGTAGATTCTCTTGATGTCTCTGAGCTACCCAGCAACGCTCGAATGAGCAGGTCATACTCCAGTCCTGTGTCTGTGAGTATAGGACAATATTAAAAGAAACCAAAGACGGTTAAACCCTTACCTCAAACTGTCCAGTCTCGTCCGTTAGTATAGCCAAGAGGAGCACTGTTGGGATAGCTGGATATTAGCCATTGCTCCTGTACAGAGAAGTAGATATTTTAAATACGTGTAGATCTATATATACATATTAAATTTCTCGGTTTTATAGTGTCATTGTCGACGAGCTGATGATGGCAGCACCAAGTTCTCTAGCTCACACTCTTCACTTGATCCACCATATTAATTAATGATGAAACTATAGTCTACCTACATTCTTGCCAAACATGAACAAGACTTGACATGATAGCATAGCCGGCCATAGGGCCCACACAAAAATATCTGACCTTAACAAGCTTGACAAAGCTTTATACCTCTTCACTTGTTGTTCAGTCTTCAGAATAAGCTTCAGAGAAGAGAGAAGCTTCAGCTAAGAGCCATTCCAATCGATTCCAATAATGATAAAACGGGAACTGACTTCTAGTACACGATAGTACACGAATATAAATGTCACGAAAGTGAACGAGAATATCCATTCGTCAGAATCTGACGAACGACTGACGCATGCGCAGACAACTAGTACCAGGCCCAGTTGTTCGCCTAACCGTTATAAAAGCGAAAACTCGGCCTGGGATCGAGGCTAGGATCTAGGAAGCAACAAAGAAGAAGATTTTGTTTTCAATTAATTATAAGCGGAAGTGCATAATTATTTCATAAAGTTAGCTTATCTATATAAAGTCACTGAGAAGAAAAGACTTATTACATGCATCTATTGTTGTATTATGTGGCTTTAATACCAGGACCTCAAGAAAGAAGAAAATTGGATCTGTAGTTCATGCAGTGTATAATTATAATATTTAAGAAGAAAAGACTTGTGTACATGCATATTGTTATCTATAGTAGTGTTTTGTGGCTTACCAGGCCCTCAAGAAAAATATGATTCTGCCAGGAGGATCTGGATCTGGGGAATGAGCGCGCATGCGCATTACATCCATAGGAATAATTAAAGGGTGTGTCCAAAGAGATCAATTTCACAAATGGCTACTGCTAGCTAGCTGTTTTAACAGGTATTTTCTGAGTCTTGTAGCTAACAAAAAGCTAGCGCTTTAGTGCAAGGCTAACTCATATGTTGAATAGAAAGTTTGTGCGGACAGATGATGCTATGAAAGATTCTGAAGAGACTGCAACAGCCTTCAATGTGAGTCAAACTAGCCATAACTCGAGAAAGAAGCTTTAGTTTGCTAATCCACGAATCAAAATCCAAGAGAACGTGGCTAGAAGCCTATAGAAGCTGTTAGTTTTCGTCGCATTGCAACCGTTGAGCAGTTACAGCTGGAACAGACACACAGACACACACACACACACACACAGTCAGCTTTACCGTATCCCTCATGCGGCTACGCCTCGAGGCATAATTATAGTAGTTCCATAGTTCCATGGTTCCACAGTTTCACAGTTCCGTGGTTCTTCCACAGTTCCATGGTTCCACGGTTCCACAGTTCTATGGTTCCACAGTTCCACGATTCGGTTCCACAGTTCCATGGTTCCATGGTTCCACAGTTCCATAGTTCCATGGTTCCAAGCGTTCCAAGTGTTCCATGGTTCCATAGTTCCATCGTTCCATGGTTCCATAGTTCCAAGGTTCCATAGTTCCAAGGTTCCATAGTTCCATGCTTCCATAGTTCCATGCTTCCATGGTTCCATAGTTCCATGGTTCCAAGCGTTCCATGCATGGTTCCATAGTTCCAAGCGTTCCATGGTTCCACAGTTCCATGGTTCCATGCTTCCATGGTTCCACAGTTCCATGGTTCCAAGCGTTCCATGCATGGTTCCAAGCGTTCCATGCATGGTTCCATGGTTCCATAGTTCCATGGTTCCACAATTCCATGGTTCCAAGCGTTCCATGGTTCCACAGTTCCATAGTTCCATGGTTCCAAGCGTTCTAGTTCCAAGCGTTCCATGGTTCCATGGTTCCATAGTTCCAAGCGTTCCATGGTTCTATAGTTCCATAGTTCCATGGTTCCAAGCGTTCTAGTTCCAAGCGTTCCATGGTTCCACAATTCCATGGTTCCAAGCGTTCCATGGTTCCACAGTTCCATAGTTCCATGGTTCCAAGCGTTCTAGTTCCAAGCGTTCCATAGTTCCAAGTGTTCCATGGTTCTATAGTTCCAAGCGTTCCATAGTTCCAAGCGTTCCATGGTTCCATCATTCCAAGCGTTCCATGGTTCCATAGTTCCAAGCGTTCCATGGTTCCATAGTTCCAAGTGTTCCATGGTTCCATAGTTCCAAGTGTTCCATAGTTCCAAGCGTTCCATAGTTCCAAGCGTTCCATGGTTCCATAGTTCCAAGTGTTCCATGGTTCCACAGTTCCATGGTTCCATAGTTCCAAGTGTTCCATGGTTCCACAGTTCCATGGTTCCATAGTTCCAAGCGTTCCATGGTTCTACAGTAGTTCCATGGTTCCATGGTTCCACAGTTCCATGGTTCCATAGTTCCAAGCGTTCCATGGTTCCATCATTCCAAGCGTTCCATAGTTCCAAGCATTCTATGGTTCCATGGTTCCAAGCGTTCCATGGTTCCATAGTTTCAAGCGTTCCATGGTTCCATGGTTCCATAGTTCCATGGTTCCATAGTTCCAAGCGTTCCATTGTTCCATAGTTCCAAGCGTTCCATGGTTCCACAGTTCCATGGTTCCATAGTTCCAAGCGTTCCATGGTTCCACAGTTCCATGGTTCCATAGTTCCAAGCGTTCCATGGTTCCATATTTCCACAGTTCCATGGTTCCAAGCGTTCCATGGTTCCATCATTCCATGTTCCAAGCGTTCCATGGTTCCATGTCTCCAAGCGTTCCATTGTTCCATTGTTCCATGGTTCCAAGCGTTCCATGGTTCCATTGTTCCATGCGTTCCATGGTTCCTACTGTTCTAAGCGTTCCATAGTTTCATTGTTCCATTGTTCCATGGTTCTAAGCGTTCCATGGTTCCAGCGTTCCATGGTTCCTACTGTTCCATGGTTCGTACTGTTTCATGGTTCCAGTGTTCCATGGTTCCTGCTGTTCCATGGTTCCAGTGTTCCATTGTTCCATAGTTCAAAGCATTCCATTGTTCCTGATTGTTGAACACTTTTAAAGGAACAGTGGGAACCATGGAACGCTGGGAAAGAGGAACAGTATAGAAACCATGCACGGAACAGTAGGAACCATGGAACCATGGAAGAAAAGTGAAAAGTTGGACCCATAGAACAGTAGGAACCATGGAACACTTAGAACCATGGAATGCTTGGAACCATGGAACCATGAAACGCTTGGAACCATGGAACGCTTGGAACTATGGAACCATGGAATGCTTGGAACGCTTGGAACCATGAAACGCTTGGAACCATGGAACTATGGAACGCTTGGAACTATGGAACCATGGAACGCTTGTAACCATGAAACGCTTGGAACCATGGAACTATGGAACCATGGAACGCTTGGAACTATGGAACGCTTGGAACCATGAACCATGGAACCGTGGAACTATGGAACCATGGAACTATGAAACCATGGAACTATGAAACACTTGGAACTATGGAACCATGGAACGCTTAGAACCATGGAACTATGGAACCAGGGAACGCTTGGAACTATGGGGAACAATGGAATGCTTGGAACCATGGAACTATGGAACCATGGAACCATGGAACCATGGAACGCTTGGAACTATGGAACCATGGAACTATGGAACGCTTGGAACACTTGGAACTATGGAACCATGGAACGCTTGGAACTGTATGGAACCATGGAACTATGGAACCATGGAGCTATGGAACCATGAAACCATGGAACGCTTGGAACGCTTGGAACCATGGAACTATGGAATGCTTGGAACTATGGAACCATGGAACGCTTGGAACTATGGAACCATGGAACGCTTGGAACCATGGAGCTATGGAACTATGAAACCATGGAACGCTTGGAACGCTTGGAACCATGGAACTATGGAACCGTGGAACCATGGAATGCTTGGAACCATGGAACTGTGGAGCCATTGAACCATGGAACTTTGGAACCATGGAACTATGGAACTGTGGAACCATGGAACTGTGGAACCATGGGACTGTGGAACCTTGGAACTGTGGAACCATGGAACTGTGGAACCATGAAACTATGGAAACATGGAACCATGGAACTGTGGAACCATGGAACCGTGGAACTGTGGAACCATGGAACTGTGGAACCATGGAACTATGGAACTGTGGAACCATGAAACTGTAGGAATGAAAACACCGCAGGTGCTGATGCCTCGGTGGAGATGCCAAAGCTACATAACATAAAGCTACTTTTTAGCATGCAAACTCAAAGAGTGGGTAATGATCGACCATGAATGTTGTTAAAAACGATCGATGCCAAAAGTTCAAGTCTAAAATTAATGGCTGCCGTCTGCAGAGCCTTGCAGCTCTCTTCTCACTCGTGCAGCTACCAATAGCTAGCGTTCTAGTGCAGAGCTAACTACTAAGTAGAGTAGCAACATTCGGTAAACAAGTTTGGCTACGTGCTCTTCTGAAAAGGCTGCAATGGCATTCCAAGTAAGCAAAACTAGGCATAACTCGAGAACGAAGCATTATTTTGCAAATCCACAATAAAAATCCAAGTAAACATGACTAGAAGCCTATAGAAACTCTTACTTGCACTTGATTCATCCTTGTCATTGAGCAGCTGTAGCAGTCTACACACACAGTTGGATAGCCACCGTACCTACTTGTACGTGTTTTAGTTAAATATGCATTTCGCATTACATCATAATATTGAACAGGAAGAAATTTGTTAGAAAGTTCTAGTTTCTGTACCTCGCTTGCGCATGTAGGAGAAAGCCAGAAATCGGAAAACGCGGAAGTGAAAGGTAAATGAGTGGGCGTAGCAGGGCAATGCATTCCAAGGTTAACCCTTGATTTTGCACAGATGTAATGAGATATCCTCTTGCCTGATCACTCTACTAGTCTATGTAAGTAAGTAGAAAGCTGGCCAGCCTAGTTTTAAGTAGACTCTCCATTGTCTGCAGTATAGACTTGATATAATAGCTAGCTACTTGCACATGTCTGCAGTAGACTCTAGCTAGCTACATGCACAATGACTGAATTAATTATGTCTGTACACTGAGCTAGATTTAGTATGAATTTAACATTATCATTTTTAATTCAGCCAGTCACCTAACTCCTACTTATACTCCCCAATTTATTGTCCAGAGGTTATTTGGCTCTATACTGAAACACGCCGAGCCACTTTTCTGACTTTCTGAGAGCCATGATTATAGAACGGGAACTGGAATAATTATGTTCAATCCTGGTCTATATACAAGCAATTAAGTATATCAGCCAATAAGTTATGTTGATATACTCAAGTTACTTTAATCAACTGGAACTTGCTGAGCAACTTTTCTGACTTTCCGAGAACAGTGGTTCGTTAACGAGAACCCTGAAAAATAATGTATTCAGTGCTGGTCTATAGACATGCATACAGATATCAGCTAGTATATGTTGATATATACTCTTCTGAGGTTATTTGAATCGACTGGAACTTGCTGAGCAACTTTTCTGACTTTCCGAGAGCAGTGGTTCGTTAACGGGAACCCTGAAAAATAATATATTCAGTGCTGGTCTAGACATGCATGCAGATATCAGCCAGTACGTTGATATATATACTCAAGTTTACAATTCTGGGGTTACTTTAAGCGACTGGAACTTGCTAAGCAACTTTTCTGACTTTCCGAGAGCAGTGGTTCGTTAACGGGAATCCAGAAAAATAATCGACTGGAACTTGCAAAGCAACTTTTCTGACTTTCCGAGAGCAGTGGTTCGTTAACGGGAATCCAGAAAAATAACATATTCAGTGCTGGTCTAGACATGCATGCAGATATCAGCCAGTATGTTGATATAATTATACTCAAGTTTACAATTCTGAGGTTACTTTAATCGACTGGAACTTGCTAAGCAACTTTTCTGACTTTCCGAGAGCAGTGGTTCGTTAACGAGAATCCAGAAAAATAACATATTCAGTGCTGGTCTATAGACATGCATGCAGATATATCAGCCAGTATGGTGATATATACTCAAGTTTACAATTCTGAGGTTACTTTAATCGACTGGAACTTGCTAAGCAACTTTTCTGACTTTCCGAGAGCAGTGGTTCATTAACGGGAATCCAGAAAAATAACATATTCAGTGCTGATCTATAGACATGCATGCAGATATCAGCCAGTATGTTGATATATACTCAAGTTTACAATTCTGAGGTTACTTTAATCGACTGGAACTTGCTAAGCAACTTTTCTGACTCTCCGAGAGCAGTGGTTCGTTAACGGGAATCCAGAAAAATAACATATTCAGTGCTTGTCTAGACATATGCAGATATATCAGCCAGTATGTTGATATATACTCAAGTTTACAATTCTGAGGTTACTTTAATCGACTGGAACTTGCTAAGCAACTTTTCTGACTTTCCGAGAGCTGTGCTTCGTAAGCGGAAACCCAGAAAATATATTTAGTGCTGGTCTTAGACAAGCAGGTAGCAGCCAATACGTTGATACACTCTTCTGAGGTTACTTTTAATCGACTGGGAACTTGCTGAGCAACTTTTCTGACTTTCCGAGAGCAGTGATTTGTAAACGGAAACCCAGAAAATATATTCAGTGCTGGTCTTATAGACAAGCAGGTATCAGCCAATAATTATGTTGATAATACCTAAGTTTACAATTCTGAGGCTATACTTTAATCGACTGCATGGAACTTCCTGGAGCAACTTTTCAGACTTTCCATGTGTAGTGATTCAACTGTAATTCATAAAAAGCATTTCTCGGACAAGCAATGCAGGCAGTCAGTCCATCCATGCCTTCAGTTATTGTTACTTTACTCAACTAGAACGACTCTTGACGTTCCATGGGCAGTAATTCAAATGTTAATTACAATTTCACTAGATGCAAGATATTATTCACGTCTCAGTGCAAAGATAGCCTTTTGAGTAAGTTCGTGACAGAAGATTCAATCATGAGAAACTGTATTGAGTTCTGACTATAGAGATTGAATCAAAGTGTACGGACTATACATAGACTCTATACTATAATTATAATTTCATTTTGCTGGGCTGATAGACTGGTGTGTACCTGGTTTGTTGCATGACCATGCATGCATCTATATATAGTGTGTTGTCAGCAGCTAATTACTATAGATTTTGCTTGAATAGATGTATAGTACTGTGTATTGTCTTGATAATTTGATATAATATATATAGTGTGTGTCATGCATGGGTGTAAGACTAAATTCTATACCAGGATCCATGCAACACAGTATATACACAAACAATCCTCATTATAGTCAAGTCCTGGCAGTGTATATATACGTAGTCTTCACCAGTCCTATATACAATATAGGTACAGGGTTTTGCAGAGTTCTTGCAACATGAACTTTTAACCAGTCTGTGCATGCGTAGAGATCTGCCACCATGTGATCAGTAAAAATGGATTCTAAAGTAAAGTCCAGGACTTGTATCACTATGTAGCTAGCTGAGGCAAGTAGTAAAATCAAAAGTGGGCAGCCCAGAAGTCTATCTTGGGATGGTGTTGTCACTGTCATTGGTCCTACAAGGCTGAAACACTGCCATTCGATTGAAGTCTTTATAAGGATACGGCCAACTTAATTAAAATGTGTACAAAAGAAGGCCGCAAGATATATTACATGTCCGACTACAAAACTAGGGTATTAAAGCTTCCTCTTCTACCAAGTTCCTATTGGTTCGAACTCATGCATGGATGTATTGTTTTGACCACGATGTCAATCCCACTACAGTGAACTCTGCTACATTCTACAACATCCACGAGTTAGAGCTGGCACCACTGGTTGCAAGCTCGAAGTTTAATACACCAGGCTATGGCGACCTCTGCAAATTTTAACTCCTGCTGATGTATTAAACTCATGCTGCACTCACAAGATCACTATAATAAATTAATTTGGGGTTCAGACAAATTTGGGGTTCAGACACTTCCACGCTGGAGTACTCTGGCTCACCAATTACATAGTAATATCACATCACCCTCCACTGTTATAATTATGTGAAAAGAGAGTTTTGAGGCTGCCTTACTCATTTCCACACACACATGCACTGACCCTTAGCTAATAGTCTGCGGTGAGATCAAAGGCAGATCTCTGCGCATGTGCAGACCGATTAAAAGTTCATGTTGCAAGAACTCTGCAAAACCCTGTATATGGACGAGCATGCAGTGACAATGAAGTATATAGGCAGTGATGATGCTGCGATTGAAAGACAGTTATGAGAGAGAGTGAGGAAAACTCTCACTGGATAAATACAGGCGTATATATAGATAAACTATATTGCAAGTAGATAATAATCGCTATAGTTAAGCTTGTAGATTGTACACCATCGTCTCTAGATATATATATGTCCTATATATAGCTGTAATGCAGGTGATTCTGGTGCATCCAAGCACTTCCTGACACAGTAATTTATGTTGCTTACATTTTATAGAAGGCAAGCATGATTATATCTCTACCAAAGATTGGATAGCCCCAATAAAAAAGACTTACTACTGTCGTGGCCGTACCGTTACCATACCGTGACAATTAATCTGTCAGTATATGTAAAATGAATAATTATGTCAATAATTTTTTTACACCATAATTATAATTAAATACACCAAGCCACAGGTGTTTCAACCATTGACGAAAAGTCTGTCAAAGAAAGAGATTCCATGAAGTGTTCTGGCATTAGCGAAGATGAGGTGCAAAAATAATTATATCAATAGTTCTCGACTCAACCAGAAAATCAAAGGAAGATTTGAGAATAAACCATCCAATGCATTCAAGCAATCCTTTTATAGCATCAAGTTCATATAATGAGCATTATGCATGGACTATCCCTATCCCGTAGACATACAAAGCAAGATAATAATATATAATTATATATACAACGTATACATACCAGACAGGCTTTAATATGGGGCTGTTAAATTGTTAATTGTGTCATTGAAACTTAATTATCCAACTGATAGCCTCCCTCACACGTATATAGGGCAATATTCTAGATTTATATATTTTAACAGATACACCAGAGAGGCCGGTATAGTGGATCAACCAATCCTTATTATATAACTATACTCCAACCGCCACTTCTTGGTTTTATTCTCTCTCACAGCCAACTATATAGTTATAAGCCGCCTATTTGATCCACAAGTAACTTTTTTTTACAATTCAAGCTATATAACTTCAGCAGTAGCTACTTCCACCCAATCATCTCCCTAAGCCTCCCAATATGTTAAAACTGCCTGTTTATATAGAACTAAAAACAGACAACATCAGCTATTGTATATATACAGACATGCAACGGCCACAACAGCGTCCTTAACTGGTTCACCAAGGAATAAGACATAACGTTAAAAACTTGCATGGATTAAGGAAATATATACACTACTATCAAGCTATGCAAACTAGAGGAACTGCAATTACAAAACCAATCCCTGCATTATCCTAAAATTGATTATGACACACATGCACCTATAGCACAAACTCTAGCAGCCAACCCCAAAAAGCTGTTCTCTAAATCCACTATACCTATGCCCTTGTAACAGATGTATCGTGAACTGCATGCATAAGAACTTACCAGAACTATAGCTATAGCGTTAACAATCTGTCTATAATGTTATGTGTTTGTCCATTACAATTATGTGTTTTATACTCAGCGGCATCATATTAGTGATGCCTGTCTGTCGGTCTCAACTAATTGCCAAGCCCTTCTTTCTTTTTATATCATCACCTCTAAATTGAATAATCAAAGAAGACAAGGGAATCTGTATACACGAACAAATTCTTCATTCCAAAGTCTAGTATAATTATATGCATGCATGATATGTATAATTATGTATGCCTATAATATATATCAGCAGAGAAAAACTATACCGATATACCTCTATACAAAAATGTGCACAAAGTAATATGACTCGCGCATGTGATGAAGTATACTGTAAACTTACTAGTAATCTCCTAGAAAATGTTAACCGTGACGTTTTTAGGGGTGCATGTACAATGACATCTGATTCTAGCTATATATTCGTTCGCGTTCAACGTTCAGAGCTGCTCACTGCACACTGATAGAAGACTATCTTTTCACAAAAATCATAAATAGAGACAATAGTCGGGTTGATCCTCTTCACTTCCACTCTTTACTCACTGCTAACAAATTCTGTGCGTTGCGTAATGTGTGCGCAAGCTTGCACAATTGACAGGATATCACGTTACTTTGTGCACAGTTTTGTGTATAGAGGTATTGGTAGTTCGACACTCTTCTCTTCTTATATTATTTATACTCTTGCCGTTAACGTAGTGCTATATTAATGCGAGATATATACTAACTAATACGAGCGGTTATGATAATTATTACATCGCACAATTAATTAGAGGCCTGCATGCAGGGAACAATTCCCATTGAAATCGTACATGGCATTTATACTAGACGAAATATGCTAATGGCATAAATAAATGTCACATAACATTTTATAGGAGCCTTAAAATTGGCCAAAATACATAATTTTATATGCTCGTATATTATTTCTAGCACAATACGTATACGGTATCTCACATAATACCATGGCATAGTTATAGCCATGGGTATACATGTATAACATGCACTCAGCCATTTCATATAATTATCAGTTCACCAATAGTGTGTAATGCCATTCACATGCATGCACATAGTACAGGTAACAGAGCTTTTCCAGTTTGAAAGAGTATGCCCTATATAATTATTTAAATACACTAGCTGAGTTTTGAAAAAAGTGAGACAAATTGTATGACACTATTTAGATGCTTAAAACTACTGGAATGTTTTAACTGCATGTTCCCATATAATATGCATAAATGACCTGATCATGACATCTTCAGCAGATTACATCAAGAACGAAGACATTATCAAACTTCATTCTTCTATAAATAATTCTCATTGGACACATGCATGCATGCAGGACACCATCAATGTGTACATGCAGATACAATCAACTGATTTCATACCTCACAGAATCAATTGGTTTCTAAATTAAACAGTCACATGCATTGCAGTTATAGCAGATCTATATAATTATAATTATATAGAGAATGCACAGTGTTAATTATTACAGCATAAAACAATTTATGCATGCAGTTACCTTGCCCTAGCTGGGATTGAGATGTCTCAGTATAATTATATAGCACTGCTTCAAATAATTTTCACTTTCAGCGTCATAGTGACACACACAACTCAGAACGTCTTTCACACTCAAGCCGAACCAGAAATCCAAAATTAACAAAAATCGAAAATCAGCAAAAAAATCTGGAGACGCAACTGCTGATTGCTTTGTTGCTTTGTGCAAAATGAGATACCTCGAAAAGACATCAATGCGCAAGACATTATCCACTTGCAATTGTACCTAAATTATATGTCTATATACAGGATAGTCTATCATGCTCATTAGAACTTGATGCTAAGGATTGCTTGAATGCACTGGACGTAATTATTAAAGCATGCATGGTTTTCTCAAATCTTCCTTTAATTTGATTTTCTGGTTGAGTCAAGAACTATTGATATAATTATTTTTGCACCTCTAATGCTCGAATTTCTTTTTAATCTCCCTTTGATGGCATCCTTTTTCTTCTGTACGCAACAAATGCGCTTTTCTTTCTGGTTGGTTAATGGGTTTCAATTTCACCCACTGACAGATTGTCACGGTATATGTGTATGGTATAGTAAGCCTTTATCATTGGGGCGCTCCGATCGTTGGTAGGGATATGCTTGCATGCCTTCCAATATGGGGACGATTATTTTAAGAAACTGGCCTGGCACGTATTACCACAAAACTAAAACTATAAACGTAGCATAACCATTACGTAATTAACACACTGTACACATCGACAGTTTAATATGTTGTAACTATAATTATGCCTGTATACCTCTGATTCAGCACATTCTAAGCATTCCTCACTCACTCTCATATCTTCTTCAATCTCTAGTATTGCAGCATCATCATGCACTGCCTACTTCATGATAATTATCGTCCTGCTTAATATCCATACCTATATACATCTATAATTATTGTATAGCTGTAGACTATAATATATACATAACTGGACTTGACTATATAATGAAGATCGTTTGTGTATCATTACTGTGTTGGATCCTGGTATAGAATTTACCTTATATTAAGGGGTGTTTCAACAAATGTTCAGGGTTTCCGTTTACGAATCACTGCTCTCGGAAAGTCAACAAGTTCTAGTCAATTAAAGTAACCTCAGAATTGTAAACTTGGGTATATAATTATATAGGTATTAATTGATACATGCTTGTCTAAGAACAGCACTGAACATTTTCAGGGTCAAGTTCCGCACTGCATGCTCTCGGAAAGTCTGAAAAGTTGCTCAGCATGTTCCCAGTCAATTAAATTAACCCGAGAAGAGTGTATCAATGTATTGGTTGATACCTGCTGGTCTAAAACCAGCACTAAATATATTTTCTGGGTTTCCGTTTACGAAGCACTGCTCTCGGAAAGTCTGAAAAGTTGCTCAGCAATTTCTTGTCGATTAAAGTAACCTCAATCTTAATTGGGCATATCAACGTATTGGCTGATATACCTGCTTGTCTAAGACCATGCAGCACTGACCATATTTTCAGGGTTTCCGTTTACGAATCACTGCTCTCGGAAAGTCTGAAAATTTTCTCAGCTATAGTTCTTGCTCAGCAAGTTCCAATCGATTAAAGTAACCTCAAAATTGTAAACTTGAGTATAATTATATCAAATACTGGCTGATATCTGCATGCTGAATATATTATTTTTCAGGGTTCCCATTAACGAACCACAGCTCTCGAAAAGTGAAAAAGTTGCTCAGCAAGTTCCAGTCGATTAAAGTAACCTCAGAATTGTGACTTGAGTATAATTATATAAAATACTGGCTGATACCTGCATGCATGTCTATAGACCAGCACTGAATATGTTATTTTTCAGGGTTCCCGTTAACGAACCACAGCTCTCGGAAAGTCAGAAAAGTTGCTCAGCAATTAAGTTCCCAGTCGATTAAAGTAACCTCAGAAGAGTCATATTGGCTGATATCAGCATGCATGCATGTCTAGACCAGCACTGAATATATTGTTTTTCAGGGTTCCCGTTAACGAACCACAGCTCTCGGAAAGTCAGAAAAGTTGCTCAGCAAGTTCCAGTCGATTAAAGTAACCTCAGAATTGTAAACTTGAGTATATATATCAACATACTGGCTGATATCTGCATGCATGTCTAGACCAGCACTGAATATATTGTTTTTCAGGGTTCCCGTTAATGAACCACAGCTCTCGGAAAGTCAGAAAAGTTGCTCAGTAAGTTCCAGTCGATTAAAGTAACCTCAGAATTGTAAACTTGAGTATATATATCAACATACTGGCTGATATCTGCATGCATGTCTAGACCAGCACTGAATATATTGTTTTTCAGGGTTCCCGTTAACGAACCACAGCTCTCGGAAAGTCAGAAAAGTTGCTTAGCAAGTTCCAGTCGATTAAAGTAACCTCAGAATTGTAAACTTGAGTATATTTATCAACATACTGGCTGATATCTGCATGCATGTCTATAGACCAGCACTGAATATGTTATTTTTCAGGGTTCCCGTTAACGAACCACAGCTCTCGGAAAGTCAGAAAAGTTGCTCAGCAAGTTCCAGTCGATTAAAGTAACCTCAAAATTGTAAATTTGAGTATCACTGAATATATTCAGGGTTCCCGTTAACGAATCACTGCTCTCGGAAAGTCAGAAAAGTTTCTCAGCAAGTTCCAGTATACATAACTTATTGGCTGATACTTGTCTATAGACCAGGACTGAACATAATTATTTCAGTTCCCGTTCTCGAACCATTTTTCTGACTTTCTGAGAGCCATGATTCATGGCTCTCAGAAAGTCAGAAAAGTGGCTCGGCGTGTTCAGTAGAGCCAAATAACCTCAGGACAATAAATTGGGGAGTCAGTATAAGTAGGAGTTAGGTGACTGGCTGAATTAACACACCTTAATAATAATTATGATAATCATACTAAATCTAGCTCAGTGTACAGACATAATTACTGCAGACATGTGCAAGTAGCTAGCTCTATACTGCAGACAATGAAGAGTCTACTTACCTGACTCTTAAAACTAGGCTGGCCAGCTCTCTACTTACTAGTAGAGTGATCAGGCAAGAGCATCTCATTACATCTGCGCAAAGTCAAGGGTTAACCTTGGAATGCATTGCCCTGCTACGCCCACTCATTTAACCTTCACTTCCGCTTTTTCCGATTTCTGGCTTTCTGGTCCTACATGCGCATGCGCACCGAGGCATAATAAAGCTTAGATAGAAATTGAGATGCAAAAAGATGCTTTCGATTGACTCTGCTTTTTCAAACAAGGAATACTTCGATATGATAAAATCTTTATTTTCATTTGTCATAGAGCTTGGCAATATCATGAGTGTTTGGCGGAAATCAGCCACAGGTATTTGTTTCTCAGTTATTTCTTTGAGAGCCACCTTTCGTAGATCCATAAACCTTGTTTCAAATTTGTTTATGCAGTCAGCAGTTGTAGTGCCTAATAAAATGAAATGTACATGAGTTATCAAAACTACGTTAAAAGATTACCAGAGGTGATAGTCTATCTATTGTACTGTCAGAAACAATAATTATCAAGTTCTTGATAATATTGAATCCATGCATAATTATACGGAGCTACTAACCTGGTGCAGGTGACAAGGACACAGCGTCTTCTTTATTCAGCTCACTGGCTTGTGTCTGGATGACTGGAGCACAAGAAATGATGAAAACACAGATTGTAGCTATTTATAAAGTAACTCACAAGTCCTACACACTTGGTCAGCCAAAGCTCCTTCACGAAGACTAAGCAAAATCTTCAACAACGGCCGATAAGTGAGGTCAACGATTTTGTATTCCCATTTCTTCAGAGCTTCATACATGGCCTGTTGATTGCCAATCCTAAAGGCACAATCCTTAAGATCCTCTATATCGGCATTATTGAGATCAAACCCTAAGCTTCTATAACAAACTTTTTATAGCTGCCAAGTACACCAGCCAGGCTCCACAATTGTTCCTGCTCAATTCTTTGGTCTAGCTGGGTGTCTGTTACCCCAGTCTTCTGCTTCAGAGTATCAATATCAATATTGAGCTGGCTATATCTTGAATATGGAGTGCCGTTTGTATCAAAATCCTTTTTTTAAGGAACATTGTCCACGAGAAGGCGCTATTCCTCGAGCCACAGATATTTACTAAACATCCGTCTTATAAAAGCAGTGCAAACAGTAAAAAGCAGTGATATTTAGTAAAAAGCAGTGATATTTAATAAAAAGCAGTGATATTTAACTAAAAAGCTTAGTAAAAAACAGTGATGTTTAGTAAAAAACAGTGATATTTAGTAAAAAGCAGTGATGTTTAGTAAAAAGCAGTGATGTTTTAATAGTAAAAAGCAGTTAAAAAGCAGTGATGTTTAGTAAAAAGCAGTGATGTTTACTAAAAAGCAGTGATGTTTAGTAAAAAGCAGTGATATTTACTAAAAAGCAGTGATGTTTACTAAAAAGCAGTAGTAAAAAGCTTAGTAAAAAACAGTGATGTTTAGTAAAAAGCAGTGATATTTAGTAAAAAGCAGTGATGTTTAGGCCACTCCAAGTGATACTCTGGTTTCTGGTCCTGAAGTTTTTCTAATTGCATGCGGGCGGGCGGCTTTTCTCATTATGTCATTATCAATTTCACCTTATGAATCTCATTATTTTGCAAATGAATATCATTATCACACTATTTTGTACCGCATGGACCATTCTGCGCATGCGTAGTAGAAATAATGAGATAGAAATCCAATAATGAGATAGAAATCCAAGAATAAAATCTGATGCGGGCGGTGGACCAGAAACCAGAGTATCACTTGGAGTGGCCTTACTAAAAAGCAGTGATATTTAGTAAAAAGCAGTGATATTTAGTAAAAAGCAGTGATGTTTACTAAAAAGCAGTGATATTTACTAAAAAACTTAGTAAAAAACAGTGATATTTAGTAAAAAACAGTGATGTTTAGTAAAAAGCAGTGATATTTAGTAAAAAGCAGTAATGTTTAGTAAAAAGCAGTTAAAAAGCAGTGATGTTTATTAAAAAGCAGTGATGTTTACTAAAAAGCAGTGATATTTAGTAAAAAACAGTAATGTTCAGTTAAAAAGCAGTGATGTTTATTAAAAAGCAGTGATGTTTACTAAAAAGCAGTGATATTATTTTAGTAAAAAGCAGTGATGTTTAGTCCTTCGACCTACTTGTATATTTGACGACCATAACTAATATCACTGCTTTTTAGTAAACATCACTCACATGACTGCTTTTTACTAAAAAGGATTTTGATACAAACGGCACTCCATACTTGTAGCCATCTTGTAGACTCTACAAGACCCGCCCCTTATTTTCCACATGCATTCCTAGATCCTGTGGAAATAATTGTTTTAGCATGAAGTAATGATTTACAAAGATGCACACACCTCCACACACAGACTGACAAGACAGTGGCGGCCCACCACATGTACCTGGCAGCAGTGGTGGTGGCAGCTCTCAGTCTGTATAGTGTTCACACTGGGCATACTACTCACTGACAGACCAACAGACACTAAACCTAGCGTTGAGTAGTTAGCTCTGTTTCATTTAATAGCCATTTTGTAAAAATTGTACACAAGGTAATTAAAAAGATATACTAATAAGATGCATGCATGAGGTGAGTACTATAAGAGTGAATCTTCATCAATTCGGAGTTTCTCACTCGACTCGTCTTGTCGATGAGAGACTCATTGGTGATATTTCGTATCCGAATGATTGTTCATCGATTAATAGTTCATCGATTAATAGTTCATCTAGATGTGATACATAATCAGACTCCGCAGAGCTTGGTGCTAATGTGGTATGACATGAAGTGTATGAAGACTGCAAGTAGATTGGTTCCTTGAGACGGTCAATCACAGTCATGGTAGCAGTGGGTGGAAGCTGGTCGTGAATTGAAGTGAAGATATTTTGCACGGACATAGAAGAGGATGCCAGTTCGTCCCATATGCCAGTCACTCTTCTCATGATCTCATCACTGAGATAACTAATAAAACCAATAATGTAGTTTTCCCAGATTGCTTCAATGAACTGAAAAACATGGTGTTTAGAAGAAAAGGAAACGAACAAAAATATTTTTGGGTTGTTGGCAAGGTGTGTGGCAATAGGAGGGAATAGTGGTGCCATAATATCTTCCTTGATGTTGATGTCACCACAAGCAGTGTGCAGATCATTACCCTCTCCTCTTCCAGATACCGACACTATTATGGGGTGGTGTTTCAGCTTAACAAGATCTACAGCTTGCATGTATGCCTTTAGTGTTAGTTTATCTCGAGGCTCGTATACAGCAAATCTCAATGTATCCATGAGCATGTATGTAAAGATCAACGAATGATTTGTTGCAACAATAGCAAGTCCACGATGATTAGGTTCGAGGTCAATTGTTCGCTTCATTTCATCCGCTATCCTTTGATGTGGTTTAAGAGAGGTCACAGCTTCAGCTCCAATCATAGCACCACCAGATCCCTCTATACCTGATTGACTAACCTGTAGAGAAAAATTCATTGGATAAGGAGCAGAATTAAACACTTACCTTTACCATCGGGTAGAGACATTTTCCTTCGAGTGATAGTTTGAGAATATTGTTGCTTAAAAAGAAAGAAGCTGTTTTCTTCTGCACTTGATCACTGATCATTGCTACTACAGCAGCAGGCACTAGCCATGTAACCAGTAGTGAGCTCTCCTGGAGGTCAAACAAAGAAAGGGCTAGCGGGGAGAGCAAGCACCTTTTGGCAAGGCCTTTCCTGTACGTGTCTACGTCTTCAAGAGTTGCAGTCTGAACATCACAAGCAAATTTCGCTTTGATACGAGAGTAACCAACAGGAGTATCTGAATTTCTAGGAAGATGGCCAAGTGCTTCGCTAACGGGGGTGTTCATTCTGAAGTGTCTCATGTCTTCTGCATAGCTGCTCATGTCTCGTTTCAGACTATCACTACCAAATTGCTCTATGATATGCTCAAGAAGGCTGAAATCAATAAAACTCAGGTAGAAATTGAGATGCACAAAGATGCTTTCGATTGACTCTGCTTTTTCAAACAAGGGATATTTTGATATGATGAAATCTTCGTTTTCACTTGTGATAGGGCATGGTAAATTCATGAGTGTTTGGCGAAAATCAGTCACAGGTATTCGTTTCTCAGTTATCTCTTTGAGAGCTATCTTTCGTAGATCCCTAAACCTCGTATCAAACTCTTTAATGCGGTCAGCAGTTGTAGTGCCTATGATTATGTTATGATTACCCTATCAAAGCTACGTTAAAGCTGTACCTGTCGCCAAGGAATTTGGTATGTCATGAATTGGTGGCAGTGATATTCTACCTATGGTACAATAACAATTAATTGATAACGAATCCATAATTGTACTGAGCTACTAACCTGGTGCAGGTGACAAGGACACAGCGTCTTCTTTATTCAGCTCACTGGCTTGTGTCTGGATGACTGGAGCACAAGAAATGATGAAAACACAGATTGTAGTTATTTATAAAGTAACTCACAAGTCCTACACACTTGGTCAGCCAAAGCTCCTTCACGAAGACTAATCAAAATCTCCAACAACGACCGATAAGTGAAGTCACGGATGACATTTCCCCATTTCCTTAAAGCTTCACACATGGCCTGTTGATTTCCATTACGCTTAGAGGCAATGGTCTCCAGATCTGCTATATCGGCATTATTGAGATCAAACCCTGGCTTTCTAACAAACTTATTGTAGCTGCCAAGTAAACCAGCCAGGCTCCACAATTGTTCCTGCTCAATTCTTTGGTCTAGCTGGGTGTCTGTTACCCCAGTCTTCTGCTTCAGAGTATCAATATCAATACTGAGCTGGCTATATCTTGTAGCCATCTTGTAGCCTCGAGGCCAGACTCCTCCCCGGGTCAGATCACGTGCTATTCTGTCTCCGCTTCTCTACTCAGTTTTTGTTGATGATCTGCTTGCCCAGCTACAGCGGCCTAGGTGCAATGGTTGGCTCAGTCCACTGTCCCTCCCCAATGTATGCAGACGATCTTGCTCTCATTGCGGACTCACCTGAAGGGTTACAGAAGCTTCTTGATATCGTCTCTCATTATACCAGAGATACAAAAGAAAGGGGATTGGAAACGAAATTTTTACGAAATTTTTGCGTGAAGCATTCCGTGTTATAGGGCGTGGCTAAAACTACAAAGGATTATATTTATAGTCAGCATGCTCATTACCAGTCTTGACTGCTCTACAATGTGCTGTACATAGAAACAGTGAAATTGATCATTTTTAATGTTGATTTTTCTAAAAAGTAAAGAGAATTTAGCTCTAAAAAGTCGACTAAGCCATGCAGCCACTATTACTAGACAAATAAATGCTATGCAAGAAGAAATAGCCTTTACTATGAAGTCGTAGGAGGGACAGGCCCGTGGCGTGTCTAAAAGTATACTAAAGCAGTTTGAAGGACTATACTGCAAACGTTTATGAACAGTACAGCTTATTTATAGCATGAAGCCATTCTATGTAGCACTTAGATACATAATAACCAAGTCAAGCAATGTCCTTTGCTGTTTTGACTTCACAGGAGGGACAGAGAAAAGTTGACATAGAGTAATTCAAGCTAAACTCAAAAAAATTGGAAACAGAGTAAAGACAACGGACTTAGAGCTTGTCAGTGGTATAAGCTTACTTCTCTCAAGTATCTCCCAGGCCCTGAGTGATCTCTAGTGGATAGGAGAGCTAGAAACCAGGGATACAAAACTTTTCCATGTAATTATTTGCGAGCGCAATAATTACACGGAGTGCTTCACCGGATGTCAGTCCTTTTACATAGGGCGTGGGCGGTCGTTTCCAATCCCCTTTCTTTTGTATCTCTGATTATACCATAGATAAAGAAGAGAGGGATTGGCAACGGAAGTAAATTTCATGTAAATTTGCTGAACGATGTGTGTTGCCCCCCGAACTACGCCGCGGTTGCCCTTCCCCACGCCCACCAATGAATTACTAGGCAACCAATGTGCATGCACAATGGCTGAAGCAGGTTCAAGCTGTTGCTGAAGTTGACTTTCAGATGCTGTCAGAAAAGAAATATCCAAGAAAGAACTACAAGTAGATACTACTCGTGCAAAGAAGGCTAGAGAAATTGGACAGCATTTGTTGTTGTTTGGTAAAGATGATGATCTTTTTGTTACATTTTGTCAAACTTTAGTAACTGCCCTGAAGTCCTGTTTCACAGCTTAAGGTCAAAAAAACTGCTGAGTTAAAGCTGTGGATGGCATATCATACAGTAGCTACAAGCCAAATAAGCACTCTTTGGACTCAACTGTGTTTAAACATTGAGACTTTGGGAAAGGATCCTTTACTAATTCAGAGTGTTGCTAGATCCCTTTTTGAGATGTTACTGAAGAAACAGTTTGGCTGTGATACTGGTCCTGTGACTCGTGCAGCTACTGTTGATGTCGAATTTAATAAAGATGAGTTAAATGCACTGCGTTATGCATGTGGATACGTGGCGCTTAAGCTTCTACGCAAGTACGAGAGAGAGAGAGAGAGAGGAGGCGAAAAATTTGATCAATTTGAGATGTGTCTTGGAGAAATGGCTGTCATGGGAGAACCAACAGATTTTACTCAATACACTACAGAGTGGATGGGGTTTATTCCCATTGAATGACGAATCTTTTCGATTTTTTTGTACTGTGGAAGGTGTTGTTCGCACTACATTACCAAGAGTTGTTGTCTCTGAGGATTCTAACTGTAACAGAAAGACAATTGTTGATGCCGTCGGACAAAATGAAAATGTACTATTCTACTGGAGTTTAGTTTCTCAAGATATTGATGAAGAAGAGTGGTCTTCTGAATTGTTGTCGGAGACAATTAATTTGTGGGTAACAATTCGGGGCTTCTCATTGGCATCACATTGGTTGGAGGCATACAAACGTGCACAAAAAAATTAGTGAAGAAGAGCACTGGTATCAGGAAGACACTGAGCTAATTCGTATTTTGCATTCTATATAATTATGTATTTTGTAATAATAATTAGAAGTCAAGGAAATATTATAGGCGTCAACCATTGCATGTACAATTAATTATAAAAATAAATGTACTGCATGTATCTATAGAGTTGGCTATTTAGCATTGGTCTTTCTTGAACACTTTCTTTTTGGTAATGGGGAATTCATATCGTCATTAACTGTGATGTCTTCGTCTCTAAACAATTGCCTCTTTCTGCTAGAGTTCCCTCTCACTGGGTTTAAGGCCAAACTCTTTTGAACCCTCAATGCATTGGCATTTCAGAGGCACTGTTAATTGTGGGATTTTCATTTCTATGTCCTCTTGCCCTTTGTTGGCCAAAATAATTCTCCAATGGGTCTTGGGTTAACCGCTCACTTAGTAAGAATAAACTTTCTTTCTCGTGCTTGGTCAGCAAATATTGACTGAGCTCAACAAATGAGTTAACTACAATGAGAAAGTGGAGACGTAAACCCAATAGACAGTATACATGCACACCAGAAATTTACCAGTAAGTTTGAGGCCTTCAAAGGTTTGAGTATACTTATGGTGAAATGATGGTATTTCCAATCTGAGCCGGCAGATCTAACCTTTGCCTCATTTTCCCAGTCAGTTAAATATTGCAAAAAATCATCTCGTAACCACTGTTGAAGCAAAAAATACACTTTCACAACGTACCACAACCAACTCTAGCTACGGCATAAAAACAGTACACACACCAAATCTAGCTACCTTCTTTGTCCAATAACGGTATACTTTATAGAGCAAATTCTCGGCTTTCTGCCCATGGGCCACTATTTCTCCTGTGGAAGGATTTAATAATTGTTGACAGGTCATTTCTATGCATTGGTCATTCAATAATAGGTGTCAGTGATCTAGACATCCACATACAAATCACTAGGAAGCAAATGGTACATAGCCAAACACACTATCGCAAACTATCGTCACTATTTCATCACTATTTCAATGCCAATTGCACTTGAGCTATTCAAGCTTTCATTGTTTATTTCTATCAATCAACATGTCTGTTAAGCTTTTATATACAGTAAACACTATCAATACAATGAACTTGCTTTTCAGAGGTACATAGCCAATTCCACAATTCCAAAAACACTTACTTTTAAAACAAGCGCCCAACTAGAGTCAAACGTCTTTAGCTAACAAGATTACTAGCCACGTGGCATACATAGTATACTATTTAAAGTCTTTATCCATATAAAATCCTTTGTTACTGTACAGAAAAGGCATAAAACACTTTCCCGCGAGGCAAGCGGGAGTCTCTGGAGGGAAACCGCGGCGTGGTTCGGGGGACAACACGCATCGTTTTGAGATTTAACCACACCCCCTGCACAAAAGTCTACGTTTTGACTTCCGTTGCCAATCCCTCTCTTCTGATTATACAAGTACATGGCGATATGAAATTAACCCCTCCAAGTCGGCAGTCATGGTATTTGGTAGCCTCGAGACCAGGCCGATCGGCCTCGAGGCTAGGTATTTGGTGAATCAACAAGGTCACGTACCTCTGGACGCCAGTCCTGTTCCTTCTCTGTTTGCTCGGAAATTATCCAGGAGGTAGATAGTTACAAACACCTTGGTGTCCTTCGCTTAGTGTCTACTTCTGGCTCCCTCAGAATCTCGGGACGCTGCTCAGCGGGTAGGAGTGCTTCTTTGCCCTGAACTCTGTGGGCGCAAGGTTCGGCTGCCTCCACCCAATCACCTCTCACAAGCTTTACTCCTCACTCTGCCTTCCAATTATGCTCTACGGATCAGAACTCTGGTCCCTAACAAAGAGCGATCTCAACATGTTGGAGAGAACTCACAGGAAACTACTTTGCACAATTCAAGGCCTGCCTACCAGATGTCCGTCACTCACCCTCACCAGCCTTATTGGCTCGTTGGAGATCTCGGCATTGGTGGACTGCAGACAGCTTTGTTTCATTAACTCTGTTGCATGCATGTCTTCAGAAGATCTCCCGAAGAAGATTATGGTAAAAAGACTTCTTGCTGACTCTCCATCCAGTCTGTTAAAAACATGGTCCACACTCGTCTCATCTCGTTGCTACTCTTCACTCTCGTCTATGATCGCAAACGGGAAAAACAAAGGATCTTTTAAGGCAGCTGCAAAGAAATTTGTACTAGTCACGCAATACATCAAGATGACAGACACATGCACAAATCTCCCTATCTCATCCCTCCCCGCCCATCTAGGTCGCCCTTCGATGCTATGGTCATGCTGTCAGCTGGATTGTTCTCTGCATGGCCCCTCAAATTTCAGAATCAGGCTCCTAGTGGGCTGTGACGGGCTGGAGCTGGATGCGTCCAGGTTTAGATACCGCAACAGAGGAAATATCTCTCCCGGGGATGCATCGTGTAAACTATGCAACACTGAAGAAGAATCACCTTCACACTTTTTAGTAAGTTGCCCTGCTCTCTCAGCGTGCAGACATGTTCTCCTGCAGGATGCCCCAACCTGCGTCAGTGTTCACCTCCCCCACGACCCAAGGGCACTACATGACACCCTCTACAATCTCCTGCAAGGCCTTGTCTGGCTGAAAGCTGCCCACGCGCAAGAGTGGCTCTTGCTCTTCATCAAAGATCTAAGGCAAACCCGCGCTGATCTCCTTCTCACACGCACATTGGTTTAAAGCTCCACCCTCTTGCTGCGTGTTATAATACCCAATTTCAATATTCTTTTTTGTCTGCCCAATGGGCTACTCTTCATTAATTGGAGGCTACAAAGAAGAAGCAAGGGAGTGGTCTGGGACCAGATAGCCATCTTGCAGAGCAGAGGAGGTTGGTCCTTTTAATGACATTCCAGGCCAAATTGCTTTTCGTTTTTGCTGACTCAGCAGTATAACTGACTGGATCTAGCTAGTATGGGTATTATGTGCTGATAGGGTTAGGTCCAGTAACCATCATAGACACCAAACACAACTAGCTGTCAACAGATTCAGCGACAGAAACCGTGCAGAAATATTGTCTCATGAATCAGTCGCCCTCTATAACATAGACTCGTGATTAGGCCGCCCAACTTTTAGAGGGCGGCTAAAATAGAGACTAGTGAAGTATACAGTTGTTGTTTGCCAAAATTAGAGTATAATATTATACGTATTTGTATCTAGGGCCTAGGGGGGGGTACTCTTTTTGTAAACTGGTATAGAAAATAAACATTCAGGGGTACACTTTTTAGTGTAGACTATCACTTGGGGTACTCTTATCAGTTTAGGTACACAAATAATTCTTTTGACGGTACCTACTCTTCCATATTATAATGAAAGCACCGCAGGTGCTGATGCCTCGGTGGAGGTGCCAAAGCTACATAACATAAAACTACTAGCTAGCTTTTATACACTGTCACATTGATTATAATTATCATGATGAGAACATTATTTTTTAATTTTGCTATTGTGAAACTCAAATAGTAGGTAATGATCGACCATGATTGTTGTTAAAAACGATCGATGCCAAAAGTTCAAGTTTAGCTGCAAGTCAGCAGAGCCTTGCAGCTCTCTTCTCACTCTTGTAGCTAGCGTTCTAGTGCAGAGCTAACTACTAAGTAGAGTAGCAACACTCGGTGAACAAGTTTTGCTACGGACTCTTCTGAAAAGGCTGCAATGGCATTCCAAGTAAGCAAAACTCAAGAACGAAGCTTTATTTTGCAAATCCACAAATAGCATGCCAAGAAAACATGACTAGAAGCCTATAGAAACTCTTACTTGCACTTCATTGATCCTTGAGCAGCTGAAATAGTCTACACACACACACACACACACAGACACACAAACACACTACGTACCGTACCGTATAGACTTACCTCGCTTGCGCATGCGCACCGAGGCATAACTAGATCTAGCTCTATACAGCCTCTCATCTGGACACACTTCTGCAGTCAAGGTGCGGCTAATTTGTGAGTGGTACATGTGTACATGTGTGTGGCCATAGCATGGCATGTGGTGGAACGTACCTCGCCTCGATGGACACAATCATACTGGACAATGGGGGATATTCTCTGAAAGTTGGTGGCTCTCCTAGCGACTCACCCAAAGTTCTTCCTAACTGCATAACCAGGTTTGTTCGATCAAAAATCTATGATCAAAGCTAGTCTCTGCAGTTCTGATAATTATAAATCACTACAATAATAATTTAGGCATTTTAAACCCTAAATGAATTGGTAGGCTTTGTAGTGTTATCTAGTGTTATCTAGTGTGCTAACACAGCTGCCTTTATCCATGCCACAGGTCAAAAACTGAGCGTCGAAAGAACTTCATCTCAAATCAAGTCGACGATTGTAAGGACCTCTCTGGTCTCTATTACCTTCTTCCGTTCCAAAAAGGCTACCTGGTCAATTGGGACACTCAACGACAAATATGGGACTATGTGTTCGGGCAAAACATTCTCAACATCAAAACCTGCAATCACTCGCTAATTGTTACTGAGCCGATTTTCAATTTTTCTTCAATCCAAGAAAACATGGACGAGATTTTCTTTGAAGATTACAAATTCCAGGCTCTTACAAGACTACCTTCATCTACACTGTCATCGCACAATTACTCGCACACGCATTCCAATACTCTTTGTACTCTAGTGGTTGACAGCGGCTACTCCTTTACACACATTGTCCCACATTTCAGAAACAAGATGATCCCAAACGCTACGCTAAGAATCGATGTTGGTGGAAAACTTCTCACCAACTATTTGAAAGAGACAGTGTCTTATAGACAGCTCCATGTTCTGGACGAAACGTATGTGATGAATCAAGTGAAGGAAGATGTCTGTTATGTGTCGGGGGATTTTCGGAAAGAAATGCTGTCTACACATGATAGGGGCAACTCAATTTCGTGCGAGTACGTCTTGCCGAACTTTAGCCACCACAGAAGAGGGTACGTAAAAGATCGCGAAGATAAGACAAAGAACATGGACGAGCAAAGTTTGGTGCTTGGTGTAGAGAGAATAGCAACTCCAGAGATTCTTTTTTACCCTTCAGACATTGGAGTCGAACAGATGGGTATTCCTGAAGCCATTGTGCACTCTATATCACTGACTCCCAAAGAGATGCATCCTCATCTTTACTCTAATATTGTCTTAATGGGGGGGAACGCCATGTTCAGTGGGTTGAAAGATCGAGTGGAAGATGAGGTCAGAAAGTTGGCTCCCTCGGACTATACTGTCTGTGTTACTGCGGGTGATGATCCGATCACGTACTCGTGGTTTGGTGGGAGGGTTGTGGCTGACGAGACGAGTGATGTGGAACCAGTCACATCTGCGGAGTACAAGGAGTTTGGCCAAAACATTTGCCTGAGGAAATTTGGTGAACAGATAACTTGGTGTCCTGACATGTGATGTTTTTTCCCCCACATGCATAAATTAATTATTATCGTATTTAATATCAATAATTA
Organism: Halichondria panicea; assembly: GCF_963675165.1. Lineage (NCBI taxonomy): Eukaryota > Metazoa > Porifera > Demospongiae > Suberitida > Halichondriidae > Halichondria > Halichondria panicea. The sequence continues at coordinate 3,120,444 of NC_087386.1, forward strand.
TGACCTGTCAGGTATATATATTACCGGTATAACAATATCCTCATCAGTGTTTTAATCATATAAACGTTGTCATACATTATTTGTTTTGCATGCAGATGACAATTGATGCGGTATAGTTAGCTATATAATTAGTCAGGCCACGCCCTTCCAAAAAAAGAGGCTGGGTACGAAAATAACTGTATAGCAGGGAATTATCGGGGTACAAATTAATTTTAGTCAATTTGTGGATCTTATTTTCGTGGTTTGTGTCTTGCACTTGCAGGTAAAGCTCAACATCGCTTGTTTCGTGGGTAAAATATTCGTGGTCCAGTGTTCAACACAAAAACCACGAATATTTTGCCCCCAGAAAATTACCAGCTACACAGTATACAGTGGAAATGATGCACCCGGAAGTAAGTAATTAAAAACACAAAATTAGATTTTCAGTTTACAAGTTTGTTTCGACAGGACAGTGACTGGCGTAATGACCTATAAATGGTGTATCGTAACACAGTTGCACTCCAGCTGCCAGAGAGTGATAACGGGCTCTTATTAAGTTGGCAGATGCCTTGGGTTTTCTCTGTCTTGTCAACACTCCTTTCTTATTGCCATTTACTCGAGTGGTTGCTGTGGGGAGGAGAGGAATAGATCACCTTACCTTAATTAATGTCTACAATGAAAGTTTCGTTTGTATATTATAGATGTACATATAATTATAGTAATACGTATACTGTATATGTATGTACGTACATGTACAAGTAAGCTTCTAAATCGGACTATGACATTAAGAAGATAGTACACAAGTCACGCAAATATTCAAGACCTCCTTTGTACAGGAAAAGTGATTAAGCAGACACGTATATAATTATGGTACGATTTATACCTTGTTTTGTTTCAAAATCGGCAAAGGTCCAGACCATTTCTCCTACTAAAAACTTTTTCTTGTACATATCAAACACAGAGAACATATGAGCGAACAACTCCACCTGTGAGGAGGGGGCGTTAGTCTATCAGAGTGAACAACATGGTACATGAACATTACTGAAACACCTGCAATGAAAGCACCGCAGGTGCTGATGCCTCGGTGGAGATGCCAAAGCTACATAACATAAAGCTACTTTTAATAGCAGTCCAATAATTACAATCGTGCATGCAAACTCAAAGAGTGGGTAGTGATCGACCATGATTGTTGTTAAAAACGATCGATGCCAAAAGTGCAAGTCTAAAATTAATGGCTGCTATCTGCAGAGCCTTACAGCTCTCTTCTCACTTTTGCAGCTACCAATAGCTAGCGTTCTAGTGCAGAGCTAACTACTAAGTAGAGTAGCAACATTTGGTAAACAAGTTTGGTTACGTGCTCTTCTGAAAAGGCTGCAATGGCATTCCAAGTAAGCAAAACTAGGCATAACTCGAGAACAAAGCATTATTTTACAAATCCACGAATTAAAATCCAAGTAAACATGACTAGAAGCCTATACTTGCACTTGATTCATTCTTGAGCAGTCCCCACACACACACACACACACACACACACACACCGTATACCTCGCTTGAGCATGCGCACCGAGGCATAATTACCATTGCACTGTGTATAGCAACATACAAGCTGCAAGCTGTAGATAATGGTACACATACATTTTATGACAGGATTCTCAAACTTCTGTGACTGCATGAAGCATTGCTAATACTATATTGTCCGTAAACCAATGTCCATGTACTAATTAAGTATTGTGACACAACAGAATTGTGTAGTTGTAAAGCAATGTATGCATCTTACCTGATACTCCTCAGAGAACATCATAGCGGGTTGCTGCAAAGTTGGAATAGATGTGCTGATCAGAATTCAAAGGTGATACGTAATGATCAAACTTAAAAGTGCTACACACAACCATTGTGCTACATAGGCCTGGCGGCCTATGCCACTATTTTCGATTAACCTACAACCTGTAAGTGGTCATTATCTCAAAACTGTTCTCTAGACTCTTGCAATTAGAATTGTACCTCGTGTATCCCAGAAACAGCTTCAGCCCCGTACTCGGCGATGATAATGGGTTTCTTATGGTGGGCGTGCCAATCATCCAGCTCATGTGGCAGCAACCAACGGATGGTCTCCGGGTGACCAGGGTCACGGTACCAACCATAGTACTTGTTCAAGCAAATCACATCCATGTACTTCATCTGCAGTGCACATAAATTATCATGATACATTGTACTGTTGGACTAGTTGTCACAAGTAGAATTCTTCTCTAAAACTGAAATCTATGTACGTACATGTATAACTAATTAGGAGCTATCGCAAGTTGCCAGAGTATACAATGAAGTGAAGTACACAAGGTAAACGCGAATGAGCTACAAGATAAACTCATAATTTAAATAATGTAACATTGTACGAGCACGTCTTGAATTCGTACATGCAGTGACTATAAGAGTCGAGAAAAACTGGAAATAAATTCACTCACAGCCAGTTCCTTGTCACGGGATACCCTGTTGACGAAAGTGATAGGTCTGGTGGGGTCCAGGTCTCTAGACATTTCCGACAACTTCCTACAGAGTGGTGTATGATTGCAATCAGCTTATACAAACAAACAGGACACGTACATTAAGAGTGTATGGGACATGGCACTTGATTTAAACATACGGGGGGAGGGGGGGGAGGGGGGGGGGGGCATGACTACAGTTGAAAACTGGCCATTACCGCACAGAGGAGTATAGATGCAATGGAATCGCAGCTAACTCCTTCTATCGCAGTTAGACTAGTGTTATAAGGCATGGTTTTGTGATTATGCTAGTGTACTCCACATACTTGAAGTAGTTATCGGCAACCGTGAGCTTTGTCGTGGGCTCGTTGGCAAGTGACCACATGACAACTGAGGGGTGGTTTTTGTCACGCCCAACCAGCTCTCTCATCACCGCCATGTGGTGCTCCAGAGTTTTGTCATCAAAGTTCTCTTTCCTGGAAAAAGGGGATTAACATTCTGTCAGTAGTGAATAGTGGTGCAGTACAACTATTGGCTATTATTATAGTGCTCCCTGATATAAAGCAGTACACTCCACAACACACACAGTGCATAAACAGTACGTATTGCAATGCAAATGAAACGTAGTGCGATTATGGCGCAACAAACCTTGGATATAATTATGAGCTTCTGCATACAAGTAGATTAAGCACCCGCGGTGCAGTGTTGCCTCATGCAAGTTTTCTCTCTTGCTCAAACAGTATTTAAGTGTACGTATCCATGGTAGTTTAGTTACTAGATCTAATTGAGTTAGCAGAAAGTATCCCAGTGGAATGGCTGGAGACCACTGAAAGGACATTGAGCCATGTTGGATTCTTGAGCAGTTACAGCTAGAATTCGCACACACACACACACACACAAACTAGCTTTACCGTATATTACTGGCGCACGCGCACTGAGGCATATTATCGTTCAAAGAGAAACAGTGTAAGTACACATGCATAAGCAGTCACGTACAGTTTGAGTCCGACTGCTGGAGTCTCATCAATGACTACGATGCCGTACTTGTCACAGAGCTGCATCTGCTCCTCTGAGTATGGGTAGTGACTGGTTCTGATCGAGTTCGCTCCTAGCCAGAGCAGGAGGTTCAGGTCCTTCATCAGCAGTGGGTAGTCTAGACCCTTGCCTCGAATCTGCATGCATTGTCAATGTACTACTCAGTTGAGGATAAGAAAGCAACCAGGATTGCTTGTTGAATGTCTTGCTAGTCACCAGAATGGGGCTGCAATAACTCAATCAGTACAGTTCCCACAATAAAATATTTTCTTCTCAACAAAGATGCATGCACAATGTAGTTTGTGGTGCTTACATAATATGTTATAGTTATAACACGGGCACAAGGGATGTATGGAATATATTGCACTGAAACATGAGGGCGTAAGCCCCGAGGGCTGAGTGCAATATATGCCATACATCCCGAGTGCACGTGTTATAACTAGTTTATATCCTGAGGGCATAGCAACGTAACACTGTCTTAGTAACACAATATAAACTGCACAAAAAGATGACAAAGACAACTCTACACAGCTCCATCTCTTCTCTCTTCTAGACGCCAGTATATGCAGCGTATAAGATTGGCATGACCGACGAATGGCTTGACACAAAATTGTTGGAGTTCCAACGCTGAAACCACTGCAAAACAGCCCCACCCCACTTCTGGTGCTGCAAAACAACCCCACCCCACTACTGCTGCAAAGAAACAGCCCCACCCTACTTACTATTGCTGCCGAAGAAACAGCCCCACCCCACTACTCGTGTAACTGCTGCGAAGAAACAACCCTCCACTATCCTCGGCATCACAACCAAGCCAAAGAAGCTCGCCTCTACACTGCTGCAAAACAGCTCAAGCCCCCAGCAAAAAGAGCCGCTTCTAGTGCTATGGTGAAGCAGAATTGACATGCATCACGAAGTCGAGGACTAGGTCTAGGAACACAGAATTTTCCCTAAAATGAGCCTTGGACAATTTTAAAACCTGCATGGTTGCAAAGAAGAAACTCCAGCAGTGCTGAACATTCCTGCATGGCTGGACTTACTTTGATATTTCTCATAATACAATACTTAATTTAATTGTCTGTCTAATGCCGGAGGGGCGTTTTGTGGTTAGTGCATTATGACTTTGCGGTCAGTGCATTATGACTTTCAGCAGTGCATTATGCTGCATATTGCACTTGGCAACAACGTAGCAACGGGATATAATATAATATTACATCATTTTGACTAACGTATACATATTATACAACTCCACTCACGTCAGCATCTTCGTGTTTTCCAAATCCGTGAAAGTAAAAAGGCTTATTATTAATGAGGAATTGCGTCTCCTTCACCTCCACTGTTCGTATGCCCACAGGCAATCTGTACTGATCCTCCGACTCACCAACTGTCAGTATCACCTGCATCATTAGATTAAAAGGCTTATACAGTAACTGCAACAGCTATATACTAGTAAGCATACTCCATAGAAACTGCATCATTAGTTCATATGTATGAACTATAGTTTCTGGTAACACTATAAAATTGCTGAGGTTACAAAATGATGTAACATTGTGGTTAGCCAATAAACAGTGGTCCTGGCCAGGAATCTAAACCAATAGCTCATGCGCATTTGATAATGTTACTTGCTCTAGTTAGCCGATGTAAAGTGCATGGAATCTAACAATGCGCATACTCTACTGCGGTCTTTTGCACTGGCATTATATTCTAATTTCTTACACTCTGAGAGAATGTGACTTGGATGAGATAAGCCGGTTATTTTGTTGGTGGTATTAGAGCATCATCAAAAAATGCGAATTATTTTGTACAATAGAATCTACGTCACTATTCTGAGCTTTACAAATACTTAGAATACGAAATATTTATTTGGTAGCTCACAAAAGTTTGGACAACAACCGCTATACGATACTCACTATTGTAACCACAACCATTCAGATACAGGCGCTAGCAATAACAATGCTGATAATAATTATTGGGCAAGCTTGAATGATGTTATACCACATTCCATATGGCACTGTTGTTATTTAGCTTTTTGATGTGCATGGCTTCACTGTGCAATAATTACATGATCAAATTACTTGCATTGTGTGGTTTCTTCAATTTTTTGCTGAAAACATGCAACTTATAACTATATGAAAAACTACGATAGTTAGGTTGCTTGCTGAGCCGCTAGTATACTGTATAGCGGGTATATTTCGATGGTATAAATGTTCGCGGTTTTTGCTGATCAAGCATGTACCGCGAACTTTTATAACCACAAAATTAATATCGCATGCATGCTGCAAAAAGGCTGCTATTTCACGAAAAACAAATCCGTGAAAACCTTTCTAACGGGATTTGGTACTTATAGCTGGCTAGTATCATCACTCGTCACAGTGACGTCCGGTTTCTAGGTGGAACTTAAGTTATAAGCGTAACCTGGAAGTGCGCAAGTGCATATACCCTAATTAGTTAATACCAGTTTCCACGGTATTATAATTTACATACCTACTGCATGAGAATTGCACAATGGTTTATTGCTCATGCCACTGTGTCACACATAATATTTAGCCAAGACCACAGGCACTTACACATGTACATATACTACATGTACATCATTTACTTGTTACACGAGAATATCCATCTGCACATGCTCACCTGTAAGGTATAGAGATACCCCGGTGTATCACTCATTGTCCAGGGCCACCACAGCTGTGGGTGCTGGACTATCAAATCCCCACGCACATGAGTGATACACCCCTCTTCACTGCACATATTGACGCTATGATTGGTCGTTACTTCCACTCCTCTCTTGCCTAGTACAGTAACATTAGCCAAAGCCTCTCCTGAGTGAGAACCTCTTATCTACATGCAACAAAATATATACAATTCAAGAGGCGTCTAACTGATGAAACCCTCCCTAAATTATACGAGTATATGTGTATGTGGGGCAGTGCCTAGCATGGAAACAGCCTGAGGAATAGATGCAGATTCTATCTCTGTGTCTGCAATTTAAAATGTTCTGCTCAATTTTAGTGACCTCTAGTGTGTAGTGCAGAGTGGCAGATCCGTCAGAATTCATACTGGTGACGGTGGTGATGTCATCCAGATGAATGGAGGAGGGGGTGGTGTAGAGCCTCACTGGCCGATGGAGACCGGCATAGTTGAAGAAATCCATCTGGATTTCTTGCACAAAGTAGCCCTCTGGGTAGGGGGGATCATAGAAATGTAGGGAGCCTGCATAAAACGTGATAATACAATGTCGTAATGCGTTAGAAGAAATTTGGTCCAGAGGACATAAAATGTCACTCCTACGTTGAACCAACCAGATTAGTATTAATAATATGCCAAGCAAAACAATTAATAAAAAGCAAGGCTACACAAAAGTTGTTCTGGCTCACCAGGGGGTAGAGTGTGTGGTCCCAGTGTATTGTTGATGGCCACTGTGAGAGTGTTGGGGGCTCCAAACACAGAGTAGGGGGTTACATCGCCCTCAAACGGCAGGTGGCCCCCCTCGTGCTCAGTGAACTGCTTGCCGTTCATCCACTACAGGACAAGAAAGATTGCATAACTTATTTTATAATTATACACAAAGTTACATCTGGCTATCCACACCCGGTACCCTGCCTGTTTAGAGACACGTACAGACAACATTTTTCATGTGCCTGAATGGTATAGTGTGTGCATTGTCTCCAAATACTTTGTGGGACACAGAAAACATTTATGGTAGTACAGATGAGATATAAAGCTGCACAATGCTTAGGAATACTCACAGCAATAGCATTGTAGTGGGCACTGCCAAACCGGAGCATGATTCGAGTGTCTCCATCAGCCCAAGATCTTGGTAGCCAGAACTGTCTCTGGTACCAGACCCACCCCACAAAGTTCCTCAACAGAGGGTCTGTTGTGATGTCGTTGAAGCTGGAGGGCACCGGCATTAGTTGCACCTCTCCAGTCTGCGTGTGTGCGTGAGTGATTGCAGGGTGCGTGAGTGATTGCAGGGTGCATAATCCAGTACCTTGTGCTTTAAACTCACCTTTGAAAGAGGTTGCTTGTACCAATTCTTCTCGAATCCTTCATTTCTGTTCGGGGAGAAGTCAGCTCTAAAGTGCCACAGACCAGCTAGCTCCTTCACCTCTCTGTTGCTGGACTCCCGAGGAAATAGTAGTCCTCTCCCTACAGGCAGAAGCAACACTACCAACACCAGCCAAGACTCCATTGAGAAATGGGCTCCTTGTCAGCTAGCTAGCTGGCCAGCAATGCAAGCATAATGAATGACAGAAATTTTTGTTTTGTTTTCCTGGCCCATATTTTGTAACAGGAAAAAATCGGCCTGGGACCGAGCTGCTATCTCGAGCCACACCCCCCTCTTTGACTCACGAGACTGTACTCCCATGCTCGTGTAGATATCCAAAGCTGGAAAGTTTCTCTCATCTTGAGGCTAGGCTGAACAAGGAAATTCTGGTATTAGCATGAGTGTTGGAATGGAGCAGGTGGCAGAAGCCCTCAAGAGGGCGCAAGAGGCGAGCTGAATAATGCTATAACACACACACAGGCTAGATCTGCTAGATATGACTATGTACTTTAATATGTACTAGGTAGCCTAGAGTTTTTTGTTTGTATTTTAATAGTAATATTTCATTAAAAGGAGGAATACAAAATAAGTTATCGTACTTCTAAAAGACGCCACCTGGAGATTTCTCCCATATAGATCTATAAGGCACCATATAAAATCATCGGTTATTTCTTACACTAGCCTCAAAAACGTAATTATTAAAAGCGGCGCATTATTTAGAAAAAATATGGTAAGTAGCTTAAATGTTTACTGTGTTGATTGTGTTGGATGTGTGTAGCCGGCCGGCTATGATCCACTGTTCATGTTGTACATTTCACTTCAGATTGCTGCGAAGATGGCACCTCCCGGTGGAGCGCCCAATGGTGGAGATGGTTAGTGATTAGTACTCTCTGCGTGAATGCCTAAGTCAATTAATGTGGCTAAAATTTACCCTAATAAAGGAGGCAGAAAAAAAATTGTTCAAATGGCTGGATAAATAGCTTGGAGGCGCATTTGGTAACAATTTAGGGCAAGAAAAATTAGACAGTTCAGTTATGGCGCTAAGATTAGAGTGGTACCTTTATTATACTTTTACGGCACATTAAATTTTAATTTTGTGTTCTTCTCTTTGTAGACAACGGCTCAAGAAAGAGGCCATTGGATGAAGGTTTGTTATAATTATTCTTTGGCCTCTTAACATAATTATGTCAAGTAGTTTCCGGATGAATAGCCTCTGTATGTTTATTATAATTATATGACCTTTGACTTCATGATTTGCTGCTGAGTGGTTCAGTCTTACGATAAAACTTTCATCCTGTAATCCATGTACAGTCTCATTTAATTACACGTGTATATATAATTATACCACGCACGTACTGATTATTTGGCTGCCTGGCTGCATTGTATATTCTATACCCCCCCTCCCGCCAGGAGATGATGGTCCTCAAATGAAGAAGCAAAGCATGGACAACTTACCTGGCGCCAACCCTCAAGCCATTGCTCAGGCAGCCATTGCTAAACTGGCCCCCGTGTAAGTACAAACCTAAGTGTCAATTTTTTTCTTGAAAAGGGGTGGCTCTATACGGTGTGATGTCAGGTGGCTTGTGGTTTCAGCTGTATGTTTGCCCTTGCCTGAAGATAAGAAGATTGGTTTGCTGACAATGTGATAACGGGAAACATAATTATTCATAGTGCTAGAAATGCTAGAAATGTATGCATGATGCTAACTAATGCGTGAGCAGCTATCATGTTTTGTCGAGACTTGTATAATCCCATTGAAATCGCTGCCTTTAATCGATTAAATTCATTACTGCATTCGCAATGTGCAGCTGTACTCCAAAATGGCGCTTGCTCAATTATGCATTTTGGTCGTATTTTTGAGCTCTAAAATTGTATTTTTATCTCACGTTTTAGTTCTATGGTATGAATTTTTAAGACCAAATTGTATGCTGCATTGTATACAGCACATGCATGGTGTGGAGTACATAATTATTGTGTGTTGTACCCAGAGGAGATTAGACACGCTTCATCATTCACATGGCATTCTTAATTTCTTGGCATCATCTTACCATAGATGCGTACTGAACAAGCATTGGCTACCTCTGAGCTTATAACACCTAACTTTAGACCAGAATCAGCTAAACCATAGGGCAGCGTATAGTTCAGTGGTGTTAGATGCAGCTTTACTACACTGGTTGACAAGATACTAGTAACCTATGCCTTGATAACTAGTCAAAATAGAGGGGATTGCTGGGTTATGAAAGCTTTATATTCAGAGAGTCACAGAAATTCTGCCTTCAGTGTCCAATGAGTGTGCAAAACTAAAAGTTCACGATTGTCAATAAAACAATGCCAGCTCAGCAAAACGTAGTGCACATGATTATGTCCAACCTCTTCTAGGTTGTTGTACCAATTAAATAACAGCAAAAAATTATTACTCCTGTACATGTGTATGGTACTACTTTTACTGTAACTCCATGGTTACAGGGTTGGAGCACAGTTGGGAATGAGCCAGATGATCACCGTGGACATCAAGATACCTAACAGAATGGTGGGGCTAGGTGAGTTATCGTATGTAATGTATAATTTTGTACACACAAATAATAAATATACGTAACTATTATTGGCTAATGTCTAACTGTGTGATACAACTAGTGTGCGTATTGCCGCCTCATAGTGTTTGTACAGGTGGCATAAATAATTGTAATGTGATTCCCATGGTGTTTTTTTTGCCTAGTGATTGGTCGTGGTGGTGACATGATCAACAAGCTGCAGGCAGATTCAGCAGCCAGAATTCAAGTGGCCCCAGGTATATTAATTTTGTGTTGAATACGAAATTGGGTAGTTTATACGAAATCAAAACTTATAATAACAGTACATGTACAAATGTATGTGTGCACACCGAATATGAGTGAATTCTGTACACGGAATTGCAGTGGTATTATAGTTGTATGGGGGGAGGGGATTATCCGTTGATTTATGTAAGTGAAAATACCACATACGTAGTACATGCTTGTGGACTGATCTTCGATGTATGTTCTATAGACGGCAGTGAGATCAGTGGTGAGAGAGGAGTCACCATCTGTGGGACCCCAGAGACTGTCGAGTGAGTCGATGTGTTAATCACAACTGCTTGGTCGATGTATGTTAGGCTGACAGCTTACGTGCGTGCTGTGTGTACTGCCAGAGGTGTAAATAACACATCTTGATTGCCCTGGCAACATAATACATTTTGTTAAAACTGCCATCAAGTGATATCGGTTGGACACTATGTCCTTAGTAGTCTCTAGGGATTTAGAAAAGGTAAGGTAATTACTTAGCTCATAAGATAGACGCTTACCTAGTCGTCTTGTCACTCTACTACCTACATAGCTATATATATATATATATATATATATCTAGGTTTGCTCTTGTACATTGAACGAAGACACATGGCTGATACAAGTATTTTAATTATTGACTTCGATTTGCATGCTAGGACACTGACCGAGCAAGTAGATGGCCGGTTAAATATCTACTCTTGTGTACCTGTATGTAGATTTCCATTGCCTTGTTACGATGATTATCCCATAATGTTTGTGCAGGCGTGCCAAAGCCCTTGTAAACAGGGTTATTGAGGAAGCAGGAGGAGCAACCAGTGTGCAAGTGAGTGAAGAACTAGTGTGCTATAGGGGGTGTACAATTCCTTTTAGTTGTGTATGACTTACATGTACACATTCTTATTATCACAGGCGAATGTAGAGCCGGGACAAGAAGTAAGAGAGATGATGATACCAGCAAGCAAAGTCGGGCTGATCATAGGTGAGCCAGTATGTGAAAACATTGTGCTGTAGGTTAAGAAGGCTTAATTTTAGTGGACACATGTATAATTATTATTCCGGTGACCATCACCGCTACTCATGACTGACATATTCCTGTTATTTTGTATCACCTGAGATCAAACGATTGTGTGGTTACCTTTGGTCCTGTTTTTTGTCCGTAGGAAAAGGAGGAGAGATGATCAAGATGTTACAGGTATATATAATTATGATGTGCAATTTTTATTGCATGCACATAATTATGTACCGAGTATGATACAGTATGTAGTCTGTAATGAATTTTCCAATGCTATGGCTATGGCTAGGAGCGAGCAGGCTGTAAGATGCAGATGATTCAAGATGGGCCGTATGCCCATACCCCAGAAAAGCCGCTCAGAATGACTGGTCGAGCTGACTTCTGCGAGGTGTGTGTGTGTGTGCAGAAGGAGTGGTGTGTGTGCGTGTGGGAAGGGGAGGGGGAGGGGGAGGGAGGAAGTGTGGGAAGGGGAGGGGGAGGAGGAAGTGTGGGAAGGGGAGGGGGGGAGGAAGTGTGTGTTCTGCACAGAGAGTGTTCTGCACAGAGAGTATGATAGCTTTGTTTTAATTTATATTATCTCTTTCATCTCACAGAAAGCGAAGCTGTTGGTAGCTGAATTGATGGATCAAAAGGAGATGGAGGTGAGTGGTCTAGACTCTTTATCTTTTACTCCGACTAATGTGATCCTACTTACTTTCATACAGGCTCGAGGCATGACAACTTCTGGTGGTCGTGTTGTTGAGGTAACATTATGATTCTATTTACATTGTAGAGGTAGCATGTACGTGTAAGTATGTTCGTTCTGATATATACCTAGCACCACACTTGTGATCAGTGTGTTCTACATGTAGTACCGTATAGTGAGCAGTGGCGTATCCAGCTAGGGGCTCAGGGTGCTAAAATTATTACTATAACTTACTGTTTAACTGTGAGCTGCATTTCCTCTGGTGGATAATTTTCGTGGGGTACAATGTAATATATTCGTTGTTTTCATGGGCAAGCTACCCTCCACAAAATTTCCCCCACTAAAGCAGGCGTGGTTACTGAAACACATGCAATGCAGTGCAGGCAACAATGAATTCAAACGAAATTTTGTACTCACGAAAATCGCTATTTGAGAGTTAAACGAATGTTTTACCACATGAAAATTACCTGCTATACTCTAACTGTATCAGTACCGTATAACGGGTTTCGTTGGTGCAAATTTTTGTATGAACTATATACCATTTAAATATTTGTACAGATAGAATAATTTCGTAGTTGTATGATGCTCTACAATACAAAATATACGAAAATTTCCACCGTACGAAAATAACCCGCTATACAGTATAATTATGTCAGTATGTGGCATTTATGATGGGTCTATACCATAGGTACAAGTTCCTAAAAGTCTTGTAGGCTTTGTGATTGGCCGTAATGGAGAGCACATCAATAACATTCAAAACACTTGCGGAGTCCGTCTTCAATTCCAGAGTGGTGAGTTTATTGTATTATCAAAAGTCCTTGGTAATAAAACTCAGTATGTGGTGTTTATACAGTACATACATGTAGTAGAGATGTATGTCCATGCATGTACTTGACAATCCTGTGTTGAGTTGCATTGCCCTCTATTGTAGATAATCCTGGTATGGAGTACCGGATAGCCACGATCACTGGGCCACATATGGGAGACAACTGTGAGAGGGCGCGGAAGATGATCGACGAGATCGTGGGAGAGGTTAGGACCAAAGATCTCAATGTAATTAATGCCTGTGTTTTGTTCGATTTAGCACCCCATTGTACAGTTAGTAATACCGTATAGCGGGAAATTTTTGTGAGGTGCAAAATAGCGCGTTTTTCGAGGGTAGAGCTGTTAACGTGAACATTAAAACTGGGATAAACTCCCATGCAAAGCTATTGGTAGGTGTGGTTTTTAGGCATTGAAACGCGAATGTTAGAACATCCTACGAGAGCTCTGGAGCCAAATAGCACCTGCAAAAATGTCCCGCTATACGGTAGTTGGTGTGATTTTACGATGGACAGTCATTTTACTTGTCTGCATGTGGGTTAATTGTGATCAGTCTGTGCTAGTTAACATTGTACACCCTTGTGTGTTCAAATACTCGTATACATGGAACATGTACTTGTTCAAGCATTCATTAGAAGCACGTACAAATATTTACCTACACGTAGTACCAGGAGTGCATGAATAGAGATGTACATGTATTGTCACTTGTACTTGTGAACTATTTTGATTAACATATTCTGTAACACTTGTGGTCACTGTTTGCACCTTATAGCGCCATGGAGGAGGAGGTGGTATGGGTGGCGGTGGTGGTATGGGGGGTGGCGGAGGCGGCGGCGGTGGTGGTGGTGTTGGTGGTGCTGCTATTATGGCTGGGGGGTACAGACCACACGTGGAGTTACCCAATCCCACTGGGCCTGGAGTGCAGTCCATACAATTCCCTGTACCTAGCACCAAGTGTGGACTCATTATCGGGAAAGGTAGGTGTTTGTGATTGTTAGTGATTGTTAGTGGGTCGTCATAATCACTGATTCGTGATCGATACTGTATCGTGTTGCTTCTCGTGGTTCTATTGTTTAATTACGTTAACTCTTTACTAGTCAAGAGCCCATTTGAGTGTGTATGATACTTTAGAACTATTTATGTATAATTATACTCAAATGTACGCCTTGATGATGTATGTTTATACCCTGTGTACAGCTCACTGCATTGTATATTTTACATAGGGGGTGACACTATCCGCCAGCTTCAAGTTCAGTCTGGATGTCATATCGAGCTGTTCCGAGGAGCTCATCCTAGCCCAAACGAGAAGCTATTCAACATTAGAGGTGTGTATTGTACATGCATGCAGCTCAAACAATGCCTGTTTGTCAACCTCTGTAGGTAGTCCCCAGAACATCCAACATGCCCAAGCTCTCATAAGGCAGAAATGTGAAATGGTAAATATTGTACTCGGTATAATTAATGAGTGTTTACTTTAACGCTTTCTTCTACATGTACATGTAGCCCCCTGGTGAAGGTGGTGGATTTGCAGGACAAATGGCGGGGTAACTACTTGTCCTTAAATCATTTCATTCATTGTAAATTGTGCTTTAATTGTAACCTGTTGTTTCTCTTCTTAGCGTGCCGTTTCAAGGAGGCGTGTTCCAACAGGGTGGAGCTAGTCCCTATGGTGGTGGTCAGCAGGGCTGGACGCAGTACCCATTCCCTCAGAGCTTTGGAGCTGGTGGACCACAGGTTAGTACATGCGTTGGGTAGTTGACTACAGTACTGGTAATTTAACACTCCGTATTTTTCTTATCTCACAGCAACAAAGTGGAGATCCCTGTAAGTCACCATTCTGTGTGTATTATAATTATTATACGTGTACCATGGTAAATATACATGTACGTGTATGTTTGTTTTTGTGCTGGTGATATAGCTCCTCTAATCCTGCATGTTTACGTTTTTTGTAGCTCACCAAGCTGCCTGGGCTGCCTACTACCAGCAGTTGTATACAGCACAGGCTGCTCAAGCTGGACAGCCATGTAAGCAGCGCACACATGAAAGTGGTGTGGTGGTTACTCATAATAATTATGTTTTATGCCTCCGTGTGCACATGCGCAAGCAAGGTATACGGTAGTGTGTCCGTGTGTGTATGGTGTTACAGCTGCTCGATGATAAAATTAATGAAGAGCAAGTAAGAGTTTCTATAGGCTTCTAGTCACAGATTGCTATTAGTGGATTTACACTTTGTTCTTGAATTTTGCTTACTTTGAAGGCTGTTGCAGACCCTGGCGTAGCAAAATTTGACACTGTAATGTAAATTGTAACGTACATGATTATTCTCCCCTGCAGCAGCTGGCCCTGGAGGTCAACAACCCCCAGCACCTGGGGGTGCGCAGAATGCTGATGTGCAGGCGCAGTGGGCAGAGTATTACCGTCAGCTGGGTCAGGCCTATTACGGGGGACAAGGGGGCCAGCCGGGGGAGCAACCACCTCCTGAACAGAAGGTGTGTTTGTGTTGTCATGATGTGTGCAATGATGATATTGAATAATCCATTCTGCTTTTCAGTGAGACCTATTGTTGAATGATGTATTGCCAATTCTCTCTTGCTGTTTGATTGAATGCTGCTATTTGCTTGCTGTTTGCTCTGTATATTGGACATGCTTGTTTCTTTGTGCACTTTATTTACATAAAATAATATGTATTCCTTTCTACATGTATATTGTATTATGAATCACACACATTAGAGATTGTTTGACTCCGAGTAACCAGCCTCATTGACTGTAAATACTAATATCGTCTACCTAACAACCGTGTGATGTATTGTTTACTGTTGCATGTATATACAGTACTGTAACTCAGTAATGTTACTTCATCCTGTCAGTTGGACAGCTGAGGAACAGTGCTGAGTCTAACCTCTGTGCAACCACACCAGAAAGGATGAGGTGAAATACCATGCTGTGTGTGGTTGTGCACATGACTTGTTCTGCTTTGTGATGTGTGCATGTGACTTTGCTGCTGACTTTGAACTTGTATGCTGTTACTTGAGTGAGCATTTCTTAAGACAAGTTGATTTTACAGTTGCTTATAGGCACGTACCACTGACCTGCCGAGACTGAAAGCGTCAGAAGACACTTTGGAACATTATTTAATAGTGCCACATGAAAACGCTTGTCGATCGTGAATGATGTGATCATGCAATAAATGACATGACGTTATCGTTATTGTTTATTTGATTTGATATGCAAAAATGAATAATTATAATCAATGATTGGTCTTGGATAGGGGATATAGATGTGATTAATAATTATTGCTCTAACTCTAAGCACTGAACAACACCCTCTTTGGACACTTATTATGATTAGTAAAACTGACGACCCGATTCAGACAAGGTCAGAGGTCATACATACTTGGTGTGCCTCATCTTCGCACTGTTCACAGGATCTCAAAGACAAAACAAAATGTCTGTCACTGTTTACATTCAGAACCTGAAATCAAGTGCTGGTATAGCTGGTGATGTTGGAGAGTTACTGGGACAAATTGATGAGTTACACTCTAAAAAGTTAGCTCGAAGTGTTTCCTGAATATACACTTGCGATGTGTTCAATTTTAATCGTGAAAAGAGGGATTGGAAATGGAAGTACCCCTCCATGTGGTTTAATTGAGGGCGTGTTCCTACACGAATAAATAATTATCGTAATTGATGTAATTACAGCAGCCACCATAAATTTGCCACGTCATAATTTTTGGCCCTAAAAGAAGCGCCTTAAGTAATTATTTTGCTGGCGCTTATAAAAAACAATTACCGTATATCTTCTAATTTATCGAACACTTCTAATCCCCGGACACTCTTTTGGGCAATTTTCGTGGACACTCCAGTGCTTTAATATTACATTTGTTCTAAATATCCGGACAATACTTGAGTTACATTCACAGACGGCAAGTAAGACTTAGAGTGCTGCAGTTAGATAGCTTTGAGTAGCTAGTTTTAGATAGCTATTCAGTCATAGCTATTCAGTCGCACACTGTTCTATTAAACTTAGCTAGCTCGCATGCAGCTGCTTGTTCTAATTATTCCGGACACTTCGCATGCTCTATAAAAATCTGTTCCAATTATACCTGGACAATTTCCAAAATAATTATTTTTTGCTGTCCGATAAATTAGAAGATATACGGTATAACTGCGTATTTTTTACTTCCTTCACATACTCACTGAACAATTGTTTGACCCATAGCTACAGTCAATGAATGTTGTTCACCAGTCAGCTCTCAACGGTGCAGCTAGCAAGTAAAACTGAGCCCATTTTTTCTAATAGCTGTGGAACATACGCGCCACCATAATTATGCGCCAGTTGGATATTTGGTGTTCTAAAAGATGCGCCAAATATGAAATTAAATTCTTTATTAATTTTTTCTGGCACTGTGATCAATTACGGTAGTTGCAAGACTAGTAGTGTCTGTGAGGGTGAGTAGTATTATTGGACGAGTAGCGATGCTGTATTGATGGTTAGATCCGGAGGATGCAAGTCAGAGTAAAACCACAAAACCAAAATAACTGTGTCTTGGGTGAGATCCCTTCTTAATCCAGCTAGCGCATAATTATATTGCCAGTCCATGTCTAATAAGTTGGAAAGGAGATTTGGTGCTAATAAAAATCTTCCTGGTGCATTTAACAGAATACACTAACACTGTAAATTACATAAAATACATAAAGTTTTCTACCATCCTTTAATAATATTTTGTGGTGTATTTGACTTATACGGTACAGTGTATCTAGTGTTCAACTCACTGCCAGCACTGTAAAAAAAATTTCGTAGTGCGACAAAATCTCAAAATAGTCGAAGGGTACGGTTAATGGTGCCCAGTGTCTGTAAATGAATTATCATAATTCTTCGATATAAGGCCCCCCTGGACATTTCTTCCATAAAGTGCCATAATTACATCATTATAAGCGAATAATAAACCCATAAATTTAATTTCGCATGCATGCTGCTGCAAAAAGGCTGCTATTCCACGAAAATCTTTTTAACAGTCTTTCCACAAAAATTTATTCCCTCGAATTACATCAGCTATACGCTTATAATTATGAGTAAGTTGTATTTATGTGATAGATAGGTATTATAGCACGGAAGGGACTGTATAACTTTTACTACACTCTTGTTACTTTGACAACGACACATAATGACCCTACATGTGGTGTGATTTATGGATAGATTTGTAGCTTTGTTTATTGTACGAGATGTTTCTTTAGAATGTGGCACCAGTTGACTGAAGCTGTCCTCACCATTGTCAAGACTGACTTCCTACAGCAGAGTGGACTCATGGAGGTACGTGTACATGCATGTCATGGGCTATATATTAAGCATGTTAATGTACCTTAAATGAAAAGCGATGGTGGTTTCTTCTTTCACCATGAATTCGTTTCATACCGTGCAGTTTTATAAGAATGTCCTAGTGGACTTTGAGCACAAGTAAGTGTGTTAGTTAAAGCTACACAGGCAGTGGTACTTTATAATCTTATTGTCCTGTAGGATAAATCCTCTTACACTTGTGGAGATCATACTGTACCTCATCAGAGAAATAACAGGTACATGTACGTATAGTATTTCATTGGTACATTACACTTAATCTGAACTCTGCTGTTATTCTTGATTAAACTTTGTTTGTAAAGTACACTTTTTGGCTACCAAATACACTAGCTAGTGTTGTCGTTTTCAAATGTAGTGATTCTTGTCTCATTTGATACAGATCCCAATGAAGCAATCACATTCATGGAGGGCATAAAAGAGAAGGTATAGTTACTGCATATTATACAGTTGTTGTAGCCAAGTGTTGGTGTTACATATTACTTCATTATACGTGTATGTATATAATTATATATACAGGTCAAGAACAACATGGAGGCCAAAGTTCTGTGTATGATATCAATAGGAAGCTTCAATCTTAAAGTGTCCTCTCTCCAAGCTGTCAAGGTTTGGCTTACAATGTATACATGTATATGCGAGCATAATATTGCGTTGTGATCAATTTAAAGCTACGAAAACGTTACGCGATTTTTATTGATTTATTTCCTCGATTAAACGCCGCGATTTCAATGGGGATTGTACTGGCCTCAAATAAAGCCAATAATTGAGCGATACAAATTTATGCAATATGATAGGCGCTCGCATAAAATTAGTTTGCATCACGCGTACATTTCTAGCACTACGGTATTAATTGAGTACCTGATATCTTACTCCTTTGATAATACCAAACTTAAATGCATTGTGTATGTGCATGTTGGTGCACAGACATTAAGCATGCATACATTATAATAAATACATGTACACTAGTTTATAAGTGAACTTTGTAAGGGCTTTCTGGCCATCTTGACTATAAATTGCAATGTCAGTGCACTTTTAGCCCGTAAATACAGGATGCGTAAGTAAGTTCACACTCTTTCACACAGAGTGTAGTTGAGGAAGCTGGCAAAGAGCTGGACTCAGTGAGTGGAATAACCAAGGTGCACGCAAGATACTACGATCTCTGCAGCAACTACCACAAGGTAAAGTTGTATGACTGTGTGAAATAGAGTCACATGATTGTCGTTCATTCTGCTCCCTCAACGTAGCTACTGACTTTATTACCTGTTGGTTACAATTATGTTTGCCTTATTGACGCAGTTGGAATCGCGTCAGTCTCATAATCTGAAGGTCGTGAGTTCGCTTGCGCCTCACAGGTGGCATTTATTGAACTAGCAACCTTTATACTAAAAAAGCTGTCAGCAGCACGACAGTTTCATAATTTAAAGGTTGTGAGTTCAAGCCTCACAGGTAGTATATGTTTTACCAGGAGCACATCTTTATATGCTCCTGGTTTTACTCAATTCAGCTAGCTACACACCCAAAAAGCTGTTGCTATGATACCGTTATACTTATGTGTGTGCCTCCTTGGCGCAGTTGGCAGCGCGTCAGTCTCATAATCTGAAGGTCATGAGTTCGAGCCTCACAGGTGGCATATGTTTTGCGCAATTCAGCTAGCACACACCCAAAAAGCAGTTGCTATGTGATACCATTATATCTGTGTGTGTGCCTTCTTGGCGCAGTCGGCAGCGCGTCAGTCTCATAATCTGAAGGTCGTGAGTTCGACCCTCACAGGTGGCATATGTTTTGCACAATTCAGCTAGATACACACCCAAAAAACAGTTGCCATGATACTGGTATACATGTGTGGTGCCTCCTTGGCGCAGCGCGTCAGTCTCATAATCTGAAGGTCGTGAGTTCGATCCTCACAGGTGGCATATTTTTTGCGCAATTCAGCTAGATACACACGCAGTTGCTATGTGATACCGTTATATCTGTGTGTGTGCCTTCTTGGCGCAGTCGGCAGCGCGTCAGTCTCATAATCTGAAGGTCGTGAGTTTGACCCTCACAGGTGGCATATGTTTTGCGCAATTCAGCTAGATACACACCCAAAAAAACAGTTGCCATGATACCGTTATACATATGTGGTGCCTCCTTGGCGCAGTTGGCAGCGCGTCAGTCTCATAATCTGAAGGTCGTGAGTTCGACCCTCATAGGTGGCATATGTTTGCGCAATTCAGCTAGATACACACCCAAAAAAACAGTTGCCACGATACCGTTATACATATGTGGTGCCTCCTTGGCGCAGTCGGCAGCGCGTCAGTCTCATAATCTGAAAGTCGTGAGTTCCACCCTCATAGGTGGCATATGTTTTGCGCAATTCAGCTAGATACACACCCAAAAAAACAGTTGCCATGATACCGGTATACGTGTGTGGTGCCTCCTTGGCGCAGTCGGCAGCGCGTCAGTCTCATAATCTGAAAGTCATGAGTTCGACCCTCATAGGTGGCATATGTTTTGCGCAGTTCAGCTAGCTATATACACCCAAAAAACAGTTGCCATGATACCGTTATACATGTGTTGTGCCAGCCTCCTTGGCGCAGTCGGCAGTGCGTCAGTCTCATAATCCGAAGGTCGTGAGTTCAAGCCTCACAGGTGGCATGTGTTTTACTCAGCTACACAAATTTAATATCACATGCATGCCGCAAAAAAGCTGCTATTCCGCACAAATTTAATCCGTGAAAAGTTATCTCAAAATAATACCCTCTATACGGACGATATAATCTATACGGACGATATCTGCATGTGTGTGCCTCCTTGGTGCATCAGCCTCATAAAATGCCGCCTTAGAATTAACTAGCACTTGTCTTGTAACAGATTGAATTGTGTGTTTAGGTAATGATGTTTTTGACTGAGAGTGTTCTTGTTATACCCCTTAAAATCTTGCTCTGATAGATATTTCTCTACTTTCAGATTCGAGCTGACCATACTGCGTACTATCACGATGCTCTGCATTTCCTAGGATGTATTGATCTTGCTGATTTGTCACGTGAGTGCATATAGAGTTGTTATCAGTAGACGGTAGCATAATTTTAAAACAG
The DNA here is from genome assembly GCF_963675165.1 of Halichondria panicea. Taxonomy (NCBI): domain Eukaryota; kingdom Metazoa; phylum Porifera; class Demospongiae; order Suberitida; family Halichondriidae; genus Halichondria; species Halichondria panicea. The sequence goes on from NC_087386.1 coordinate 3,141,729, forward strand.
TACTGGTCACATGACTGTAGGTGACGAGCAGACAGACAGGGCTTTCAGTCTGGGGCTGGCTGCTCTTCTGGGCAAGGACGTCTACAACTTTGGAGAATTGGTGAGGGAGTGTATCAACACCCAAAGCATATTCTGCATCTTTTACATAATTATGTGCAATTCATAATTATGTGCAATCATTTGCAGCTTGGCCATCCCGTGATCCGAGTTCTTCAGGGAACAGATAAGCAGTGGCTGATTGATGTTATGTATGCATTTAATGCAGGTGAAGCAATGTTACAGTAACATGCATGCACATGTAGGTGCTCTAGTTTTCTTTATAGTTCTGCATTTTCCCCTACCCATTTCAGGAAACATTGAGAAGTTTGAGAAGCTTGGCCCCTTGTGGCAGCAACAGGTGAGCTAGGGAGCTAAGGGCATGTGTTGTACATGTAGCAGTTTTACAGTTGCAGTGTTGATCCTCTTAGCTAACTATGTATTATTTGTTGCATGTAATAGTTTTATGATCATTGCTACAGCCTGATTTGTTTCAAAACCAAGACAATCTATTGCGCAAAATTCGTCTGCTGGCATTAATGGAGGTATGTATGAAAGTAGTCAGTGAGGAAAATTATCATATCGTATAACTGAGTCTTCAATGAACTGCCTACAGCTTGTCTTCAGAAGGCATGCCCATGATAGGAGTGTAACATTCTCTGATGTCAGTAAAGCTGCAAATGTTCCAGAGACTGATGTACGTTACTCACTTGTGTATTGTATTGCAAGGCGGGGTTTATACTAAAGCACAGCGTAATTATTCATGTACATGTATAAATAGTACGTACCTTCACAACATGTACATAATCTGCAGGTTGAGATGCTGGTTATGAAAGCTCTGTCCTTAGGATTGGTGAAAGGTAAGTAAATACTTTATAGCTATTCTTGTTTGTTTAATAAGTTGCTTTAGGGCAAATTGATGAGGTACGACAGGAGATAGCCATGCACTGGGTACAGCCACGGGTGCTGGACTTGACGCAGGTGCGGCAAAATACTGCATAAAAAATTATGTGAATGCATGTATGTCATGTTGTAACAATGCTCATTTATGATAATTTATTTTGCTGGTTTGCCATGTTAAGATTTACTTGCTTGATTTTACTGCTTGATTATTGCTATTTGCAAAACGTTTCTGTGATTACCCCAGGCGGAGAATCTGAAAGACCGGATGAATGAATGGTGTGGACAGATCAAAAACACCATACACTATGTTAAAGACGAGGTTCCAGATGCGATACTGTCCCACTGATCATAAACTGTTACTATTTGAACTGAACGATTCTAGCTAGACACTCAATTATTATTATTATTCAAGAAGTCAAATACCAAATAACTACCAAGATCTACCACAGTAGATATTATATATCAATTGCAATTCTGAATCATACCAATTATAATAATAGCCAGTGTATATGTTTTACTTGCACCAATGCATGAAATCACTGTTTGCACAAGCCCAACTCTTTGTGTTTCCAGGTGCATAATTATAATGAATTGTACATTTAATTCTCACTACCTTTACCCTAGATCTAAAAGAGAGCTTGTATGTTTTATTAAAAAGTGCAGTTGCTGCATAGACTACATCCAAAGCCATGGAGACCAATCAGAAAGCTATGAACTTCTGGAAAGAGAAGGATCGCTCAACCACCAGTGACAACTCAAAGACCATAAGCCCTCGACAAGCAGCAGCTACTCTCCCTACCAAGAAATATTTAGCTCTTCCAAAGCGACCTCCACCCCCAGCTAAGACTGACAAGAGTCTAGCATCAGTTCTTGTATCTCCCTCTCTCTTGCATAAGAAGCTGCATGTATCCAAAACCTACCCACATGGCACCATAGATACAAGAGCTAGAGGGACACAACAACACTACCCTGAGGCCGGGCCCGGGGGTGGTGCTGGCAGGAGCAAGATCTGCACAGAGCCTAGAGGAGTCAGTGTGTCTGAGCTAGCCAAGGCTCTTGCTCCAACTCTCAAGCAGTCTACGTCAATGTCTGCAATAAGAAGGTCATCAACAGGCAAAAAGGTGCTGTCGCACTTACCAGGCTTCGGCCATCTGGAGTTAATATTATTATTGTGCATCTAAGTGTGTGCTGGTCCCCCAAATTTGGTCCCTGGGTCATTACCCACTGGTACTCGCCTTAGCTCATGAAGGGATTTGTGGTCTCAGAAAATAGTGGCCATTCTGTGTATTGAATTGTGCATTGCTACACACTCTTATCACGGAGAGGGATTAATAATTTAGAGTACATATGTGCCATTGTGCTCACTGTTGTAAATATTATGGTAGCATAATTATGTTAAATAAGTGACCATGCATGAGTATTTGTGCCCTATGCAGGAACTTACCAAAAGCTTAAGCCAGAGCAGTGATAGACGTGGCTCAGCTGGCTCCAGGAGGTGGGGCTCTCTCACTGGGTCTGTTTCGTCACATTCAGGGTTCACATGCTATTTGGATGGACCCATAGAAGACCGCCCACTGAGAAACACACCCTCTCCTCCCCTCCCCCTTTCCCCCCTTAAAGATGTGTGCGACCTTGTTCGTATCACTGAATCAGACACGTCCACTGACGATCACTTCACCCCCAGTACGGCATGGTCTCTAGAGATGGAAGAGTTTTGGAAGGTTGTTGAAAAGTAAGTTTGTATGCTAAACTGCTATGTATTTTACCATAACTATACGTTTCCCAAACTGTGCTGACCACGGGTGTTATTTTATTTTGCCATTGTAATCATTCCTCATATTTATGTTGAGCATCTTATGATAGTAAGGATTTCCCTGGTTCTCGGTATATTATATCTCTGTTTATGGTGACCTTATTAGCTAGTGCAGAGGCTGTTATCACAATATTATGTAAACTGCGTGTTCACTGTGTAAACTACTAGCAGTGTTGCATAAATTCCCTCATTCATGTAGGCATTGTTCAAGGTTTTACCTCTAGCTTGTCAGATACATTACATGTCGAAAAAAACAGTTTACCCATTTACCCACCTGTAAAGGCTGTAATTAGTTGCGCGTGATCGTAATTCCCTTCTGACAAATTCACGTAATCATGTGATACAACCTGGCTGTATCCCCAGGGTATCCCAAGGCAACCGTGGTGAGGTGTGTGAGCGGTCCCTCCTACTTTCCCCAGTACTCGTGACATCTCAGTCCCCACCCACTTCAAAGCTGTATGGAGTCGCCACATTCTCTAGTAGCAAGTCTGAAAATACCATCACTGTCCTGGTTTACTCCAACCCAACAGATCCGCCTGTGTCACTACAGTGTAGTGGTGAGTTTGCATGCATGGGTATGTGTTTTTGCACGTGAAAGTGAAAGTGATCCTATATATTATGAAGGCTAAAATTTATAGTAATACTCTTGCCTAACTGTGTGGTTCTTCTCTTGTTCTATAAACGTGTGTCGAACAGTTGCACGTACTGTGTATGCATAGCTATTCAGAATGTACATATGGGGGAAAATTTAATTAGTATCACAAAAATAGTTTGCCTATGTACATGTTACAATGCAGTCAATGCAAAGAATGTCCACTATCTTTGTATTTCTTTCTACTGTTGCTCAGGTTGTACTTGTATATACTAACAGTTAAAGCTTGAACATTTACTAGTGCTGGTCATCATCCGGTCTCATCATTATGTAGCCTTATTCCCCTACATGTACTGTAATTCTATTCACTATGGTGATGGCTCCCTCTACACACGGTACACAAATTAGATATACATGATTATAGGTGTAACTGTGGTGCAGAGTCTCATTGCCAGGGCTCTTAGAGAGTCTCGTGGTGGGAAGGGATCACAGGATGTAACAGTCAGTAGGCTAAAGGTCTGCGGCAGAGAGGAGTTTCTGCATAGGTGAGTAAATAATATTGGTCAGATATCAAATAATAAAAGTGTCTTTAGTACAAGTACACAAGTATTCCTGATTGGTAGTTCCTACGTAAGTGTAGGTGCGGCTCAGGTATACACCAATATGTACACAGTATAACTTATAGGGGCCCCGTCTCCGCAAGAAAGTTTCACTATGATCTTCTTTCAATGAAGGCGGGAGTGCGTGGCCTGTTCAGGGAATTTGTCTTGTCTTGTCTAGCTGTGAGAGTGCATCTGAAGTAATCCTTTCCTATAATTATAGTAGGTTTGAATGATTTGGTGTGCCCAGCACTAAATCTCCAGTGGAGGATGCAGGAAATTGAAAATCGTGTGGTTCTTCTAGCGAATTGTTTGTTCTAGAAGGGCTCTCTAAACGAAACTGTGATTCATGCATGTAATGCTGGCATTTATTGATGCTTGGTTGCTGATAACTATGTCCATTGTGTCATTAGTTTGGTTTTTTTGCTAAGGTTTGCTTTGGTTACTTTAAACAGTCGACTATTGTAACAAGAGCAATTTCCGTTAAATAACGTTAATCATCTGTCACATGCACACTACAAAGTATTGTAAAAAGAACAATTGCTCAACCAAAACAGCCAATCATAGCAATATCAAATCACAAACACATAATAACAAAATAAATAGCCCTTAAGTAAGATTAGTCAGTGTAGTCATTACAATTAAGTAGAAAACATGCCACTAAATCCACTCACAGCTGCTGAGTTTTACATGCCTGACAGAGATCTTCCACGTTGTTCCAATGCTATCAGCTACTGTAACAATGGACCAGTATGCCTCTCTTCTAGCAGGCTACACCAGCATAAGCATTCTGGGGAGGAGTACACAATGTTATATAATATCGCTTTTTGTAAAAGTTGAGCACAAATAGACGTCAGTACGTACAACTATACTACTGAGTACTTAATAATTCACTACTCAGAAGCTTGAGACAGAGTGATCTGGAGTGCGCAACTGTTCACAGATTACCATAATTATTATTATACTTACAATTATTAATTCTGACACTCTGACAGTGATCTGGGTTTGGGGCAGCACGAGTATGTCAAGCAGTGTCAAAAGTTGCGGACTGATGTCAAGCTAGTACTAGTGGAGAAACCTCCCAACCGTAACAAGATGGACCACCCCCTACCTCAGGGAGGTAATACAGCAGCTGGTGGTTCTTGTATATCACAGGATGAAGCCAACAGTCTTCTCAACAGCTATTATGCCAAGGAGCAGAAGTTCAGGTCTGTTTTGGAGTCGCATGAGAATATGGTGAGTTAGTGCAGAGTACGCTTGTTATTAACTTCTCGAGCACTATTTCAGTTTATCATATGTTTTAATATTGTGTCACTGTTGAAGTTCCTCCGTCCAAAATCTTACTGCATGAAGGTCGGAACAAAACACCACATGGAGTACATGCATGAGTGCTTGTCACTGATGACCACGCATCTAGTGTTCAGGGAATCCTATATGGTGTGGGAAGCACCTAAATAGGATTACCTTTTGTGCAACCCATTCCATGCGTGAATGTATGTATGGATTAAGGAATAAGTACTATAAATAGCTCGATACGTATAGTTTCTGTCATAAATTATTGCATACAATGCAAAACAACTTGGAGGGAAAAATTAATGTCAGAGGTTTTATTTTTGACAACGTATTTGTAGTATGCCATACAGTATGCCAACGTACTCAAACTGTTGCATACATTTTATGCACTTCGTTATGTGTCATACTTATTTCTTTTTCGCCTTGTTTGCTCCTTGTTGTGTATTAATTTCAGTTTGCAAAATCCTCATGCATGCAAAACTGCCTCCTTGCCCATTCATGCAGACATTGTCCCCGGTGAGTCTCCCAACGCTGACTCAGAGTGTGGTGAGATGTGTGTGTCTCCTCTGTGAGAGGATGTGTTTCATGGAGCCGCCTGACATGATCGATGCTGTGTTCAACCTGAGGAGGTCTTGCAAGACAGCTACTGAACTGGAGCTGGAGGAGTCGCTCTTCTCTCCAACTGTGAGTCAATTGTGTACATGATTAAACTTTGGACCCATGTATACACATGTACATGTGATTATAGTGATTATTCAGATTCGTTTAGCTATTATAGTAAATTAAGACATTCATTTAAGCCGGTTAAGAAAACCAAAAATAATACTTTATTATTTTTGGCCCAATTCTGTATTCTAATCCCAGAAACAACTTTGCAAGAATGCACATTGCTCATAATTATAACCTTTGCCTGCTGTTTACCGGTCTAATATATTTTTTGCTCGTTAGGATTCGTCAGCTGTGTCCCTCCCTGATAACGATCCGTGGATATCCATTCCTGATGGGAGCTACACTGTGCAGGAGGAGCATGTCCAGGTGAATGGTTAAGCAACGAAGTTAGTCTAGAGCCATGCGCATTGCTTGTTTCAAGCTAAGTACCATTAATTTTATTGTCACAACAGAACAGCTTCGTAGTTTTAGTTTTTGTACCTTTTCAGTTCCTTGTCAAATATTCCACTATCTCATACTGATTGTCTTTTCCTTTAGGACATACTTCAAGCTCTGGACCTCCTGAAACTATCAGTACAGCATCTCGTATCTCTGTACTGCTCAACCTTCACTCCTGGATACAGCCCACATTGGGTAGGAAGTGTGGGTCCCACTGAAGACATTGCCACACAGCATGGACACATGAGAGTCAAGGTGGCCGCTCTGCACAGGATAGCAGGGCATAAGCTGGAAAAGTGAGTGCTGCATGCTATATCCTTCTTCGTCAGCCTCGGGCCGATTTTTCGCTTTTATATAGGAAGCGAAAACTCGGCCTGGGACCGAGGCTAGCTATAGGAATATCTAAACCAGAGAATATCTACAACGTCTGCCTTGAAGGCGTATGATATATATTACGTAGGTACGTACAGTACTATACATTACAGTAATGCATGTATGATAATTATGTTTTACATGTATATAATTATGTTGATAGTTTTCATATTATAATAATTTTATGACATGGTTATGTGCCTCAGGTTTAGTAGTCTGCAAGTTGAGGTGTGTGTCTATTATGGAGGGAAGGCACTGTCCAAGAAAGCGTTCTCACCTCATGCAAAACTATCCAGAGACTTCTTTGAATGTGTGGTGTGGGACAAATGGTATGAGGCTAAGATTACACTAGGGATTCCACTTTACACTAAAAAATGAAAGCTAGGGTTGGATTTACTTGTAATAGTATAGCCACAGTCAGGATGTGATAAAAAGTTGCATTTTCAGTACATAAAATGTAAAATGTGGTGCGTGCATGCAATAATACATGTACTGTATGTTCGGCATCTATTGATTGAATTTTCATGTGCAATCATGTAGTTAATTATTAATGCAGGCTGAACCTTGGTGTGGAAATCTCTAGCATTCCTCTTGAGAGCCGAGTTTTGTTCATTCTACATGGGATAGAGATCGGTTCAGACCACCAGCACATCAGGTCACCAGTCGCCTGGGCTGCCCTCAGATTGTTCGATCATGACAGGTGGCTACAGTACATATACGTAGGAGCTGTTGAAATCACACACACACATTTTGATGTGATATACTTTTAGATCCTTCACTAAACCATGCATACAAAAAGATACCGTATAGCGCGAAATTTTCGAGGCACTTATATTTTGTGGATTGGCCTCTAAAAGCATTTTCGTTGCACATGTTCGCGGAATGACTGCTTACCGGAAGCCACACCTTTAAATCTTTGCACGTTATAGCAGGAAATTCAATTTTCATGGAATTAATTTTCGTGTAGGATTGCTAGCCACGAAATCCGCGAAAATTAAGCCCCTCGAAAATTTCGCGCTATACGGTACACATAATTATGTACACTGTTATGCAGTTCTACGTAATTCGAGGCAAGACTTGATTTTAAAGAGTGGTTGTTTCTTCGTGTATAATTATGTATGTTAATTACCCCCAGAGTGCTGGTGCGAGGGTCTCAGGTGGTGGGGCTGTGGATGGAGGCGGAGCCTGATCCTGTAGACTCCATGTACTCTGACCTCCACAATCGTAAAAGCATCATTCTACAGGTATGTTATCAAACACAACGACTGACAACCATACATGTATATGTATGTATTAACATTCCTCCACCGTTAAATTCAGAGGGTGGGGATTTAGGACCTAGCTTCCCATATGAGTATAGGATATACCACACCTAAGAGGAGGATATGCATATAGGGTGCATATCCTCCGAGTAGGTGTGGCATATCTGACTTATACCACGTGACCGCAGCACTATAAAAGGACCTCCCCCTAGCAATAATTCAATCACGATGCAGACTGCAAAAAAGATCAAGACTATGCCGGATTTTGCAGCCGTCAATAAGCTAGTTGAGCAACATGTTGATTCCTACAGATGCTCAAGAGCTTCCTTGGTCCAAGCGTTGACCATTCGACGTCCCTTACTGGAGTTCAAGCTCTTCTTGGATAAATGTATCTAAACCGCGCCCATGGACCCATGGAAGCTTAGCCATCTTGTTGGAGAGCACCTTCCGTGTTTCTGCCGTCGCTTTGAGTCTTAGTACCATCAAGCATGGCTCTTTTCTCTTTGCTTACTTTCTTACAAATGAAAACACTAAAAAACAGCTTGAAAAACTGTGCATGCCTGGGGCTGTATGCTAATATTCTATAGCATAATTATATAGATATATATCCTACAGCTGTTGACCAATGAGATCAATTTGTGGTGACGTAAGTGTGGTATAATTTTTGTTATTACATGTACATGTACAGTTGACAGTAATATACATGTACGTACATCATAATTATGTAATTATGTCATCCATGTGTGACACTGTATAGGTTGGATTTGAAGAGCCTGATAAGAGGTACCAGTTCCCAGTCACTTTGCCCAACAGGTCAGTTGTGTCCTAGTTGTGCTACATATTCACTTAGGCAATGTGCTTATAATATTTAGCATTTGCTGTCCACCTATAATTATGCTGGACATCATTTATGAACTAACCGCATACATGTACATGAAGCTTAACTTTGTACTTTTATACATGTGCAGACTGAAAACCAGTCGTCCTGCCCCTCCCCCTAATGTGAAGAGGACCATTGTTACCGTCGGAGAGAGAAACAGGTTTCAGAGGTGTGTATTCTGCAGTGAGAAGCACATATTGCATGTACATGTAAATTACAACCGTGTGTGTCATTCATCACCCAACGATTGTACGTACTGTGTTTGTTTGGCTCTATGCGTATAATTGTACACATTAATAGTTCACAATTGACAAGGTACATGTACATACCCTATACTCCACTTCCACAGTCACACACCCAGTGAACTTGCCATGGTGTGGTCTAACCGGATGTTCTGCTCTGGTATACTGAGCAAATGTCCCCGTGGCATTTCCACGGTGATCCTATCCGCCCCCTCTTTTGGCCGTGGTGAGCTGGGTGACATCTGGGCCATGATCAAGGAGTGGGGAAGTGTCACTGAGCCAACGTTTGGTCTGGAGTTACTCGATGCACAGTGAGCTAGCACATTGATCAAGCAAAGTACATGCAGTAATTATATATGTATCTTCGTTGTGCAGACACCCCGACATGTACGTACGGAGCAAAGGTGTAGAGTGGCTTACAAAGCTAAATAACGACGACCTTTGTGACCTACTACCTCAGTTGGTGCAGGTGAGAATGTCACTGTTTCAATGCATGAGTGATGCGATATACATAACGGCAGTAACACATATTTTATGCTCCTGCATGACAACGGTTCGACTTGTAAAACCAATGATATGGGTATAAGTATGAGGACCCTTGTCAGTTGAGTTGTAAACTAGTATCAAAGTCAAATTCTTATTTTTAAACTGGTAACTCTCCTAACTCTAACTCTTCTAACTCTAACCCTTACCCACCCAGTCACTCCGCTGCGATGTGTTCCAAGTGTCTGCTATGACAGAGCTACTGTTGAAAAGAGTGAGGTCTTCTCAGAGGGTGGCACACTACCTCTTCTGGCACCTTCGAGTTGTTATGGTCTCTGACAGCAGGTGGGTGCCATGGGAGTTAACACTAAGTATTTCACAGATGAAGGGGGAAAAGTGGAGATTGTACATTGAATATAATTATTTTCTCTGAAAAAAATGTTTTGAGAGCGTTGCGTAATGAAAATCCTAAAAATGCAGGTTCCAAGAGAGGTACTCTCAGCTGCTGGCTGCCCTTGAGCTATTGTGTGGTAATGAACTCCTACTACAGCTCAATACACAGGTAAGCTGTGCATGCATGTATGTGCACAGTTCATCCACCCATTAGTTCTTTGCATGCACTGTGCCTATTATTGATTGAATGTCTTTATGCTACCGATGCAGGTTGAGCTAGTGAGTCACCTAAGCTCAGTAGCGACAGCAGTGAAGTCCTCCCGAGTTTCACACAGACAAACAGTTTTAATCCATGGGCTACAGAGTGTTGCAGACAAACTGATGGGACCCTTCAGCCTCCCACTCAACCCAGCCATGGTAGCCAGGGGGATATCCGTTGAGGTATAAGTGCATATGAGTGGGGTTTGCCCTCTGTAGAATGAGTTGTACATGTAGGCGGGAATTAGTTCATGTAGACTAACTATTGTCTGTTCACATCTTGTTTGTTTTAGACCTGTGCTTACTTCAACTCGAACACTGTTCCTCTGAGACTGTCCTTCCTCAATGCTGATGCCTGTGGAGAGGACATTGAGATCATATACAAGGTGGAGTTTTGTGCATCTGTACAAAAAACGTACGTATCATATTTATGTGCATTTTAATTGGGGCGTGTAGTCTCAATACCTCATCATACTTTGTCCCCTGCAGGTGGGCGACGACCTACGCCAGGACATTTTGGTGCTACAAATGATTAAACTGATGGAGAAGCTCTGGCTGAAGGCTGGCATCGACCTCAGGATGATCACCTACCAGTGTGTTGCCACCGGGGTTGACGAAGGTGAGTGAATGATCGGCCATTAGTTTGCTGCATACACTGTGTACATGTGTAGCTGTTGCTACAGTTACTTTGTAGCTACGTGTACATACATGCAGGTGTCAAAGCCTACAATTGGTTTGTATACTTTACTATAAAAATTATGTGTTGGGATGATCTATCGCTTGTATTGCATGCTGATGCTTTTATTAAGCTTTCTTGTATATACATGTACCCACATGCAGGCATGTTAGAACTGGTGACAGAGGCATCGACACTGAGGGAGATTCAAACTGAACACGGGGTCACAGGGTCATTCAAGGACAAGCCTCTCTCGGAGTGGCTGATGAGGCACAACCCGACAGAGAGCTCTTATCAGCAGGTGAGCAAAGCTAAATATACGTACAGTTCCAGTTCTGCTTATCCCACCTTTGTGATTAAAGCATACTGGCTTCAAGTGAATCGGTCTTCGAATTTCCAAGTGCATGTGGAAAATTTCTGTTCAATCATGTAGTTCCCCTGTATCAATAGAGTTTAAAGTTATATTTACCATAATAATATACTTTTGCATAGGAATCGTACATCATGGATTTAAGGATGCATCTTCTATATTGTGAACCTATACATTACCTGTAGCAATAACGACTATTTTTACAGGCTGTAGAGAACTTTACTTTGTCGTGTGCTGGCTATTGTGTGGCTACCTTCGTTTTGGGCATTTGTGACCGCCACAATGACAACATCATGATCAAGAAGTCTGGACACATGTTCCATATTGACTTTGGAAAGATCCTGGGCAATGCCCAAATGTTTGGGAGCATCAAGAGGTTAAACTCTACACTCTGTATGTAGATTTATGTCTTTAGCCCAGTGCAAAGCATGGACATGTGCATATAAGACGTGATCCATCTGATCACCTAGGATTGTACTTTAAGATTAGTATAGCTGGTCAGTTGTATATATACGGGCTCAGCTACACACACTATACTGCCTTTGTACAGGGATCGAGTACCTTTTGTGCTGACAAGGGACATGGCGTATGTCATCAATGGAGGGGACCAGCCTACCACCAACTTTCAGAAATTCACAGACTTGTGTTGTGCAGCGTACAATGAGCTCAGGAAACACTCGTCTTTGCTACTCAGTCTCTTATCTCTAGTAAGTTTTGTTTGAATCAGAGAGAGGTCCTTTCAGTGGCCTCTCGACCTCCTATATCAGACTGTATTATTATTATATATATGCATCAATGCTAACAATCTGTGAAGCAAAACAAAACATTCGGGCCAGTCCGGGAGTCGAACCCGGGACCTCTCGCACCCTAAGCGAGAATCATGCCACTAGACCAACTGGCCAGCTGCTTGTTGTAGTTTACACAAAGTTCAATACGGAGTAGTGCTATTAACTAATGCTATTTAGGTGAGCGGCTATCATATCCCGTATTGCACAGTTAAACGGCTTTTAGTCAAGGCCTGTACAAATCACAATTGAAATCAAAGCGTTTAATCAATTGAGGAAATAAATAAATAAAGATCGCATGTTGTTTTCGGAGCCTTAAAATTAGCACAAAAAAAACGTGTGGTTGACATAAATGTGTATTGTACGTGGGATACTGTGCACTGGATTTACTGATGATACAATGCCATGTGCACTCAATAGATTTCCCTCAACACTTACTGCAGATGCTGTCCTCTGGGCTGCCTGAGTTGTCCACCACTGAGGACATTCAGTATGTCAGTGACGCCCTCCTTCCAGGAAAATCAGAGCCTGAGGCCACATTCACATTCACCAAGTATGTATACTTAGCTGTGCATAACTATGACTGTATTACATACTGTGCATGTATAACAAGTCTACTGGGGCAGTCACAATAATAATTTATTTGCGCCTCGTTAAATTTGCAGATACTGCCTAAATTAATGAACCATTCTATACACATGTACGTATGTCCAAATATAGAAATCATCCATAGCTACTCGAGAAAACTGCATTTCTTGCTCTGAAATTTAGAGCTACTATTAATCTGCCCTTTTGCATTATAAACAGGTATCATTACACGTACGTTTGTCATGTTATAAGTGTACAAAAACAGACCGGTATTGTGTGTAAAACTGTGCATTGTATGGTGTGTGTGATGGTACATGTATGATACCCACATTCCTCCTATACAGGTACATCGAGGACAGCCTCTCCTCATTGTCTACCCCAGTAAATTTTTTCATCCACAATCTAGCCCAGTTCAAGTTTTCAAGCAGTGAAAATACCCCTGCTCTCCTCTCATTTTGCCCTCAGGCTTACAGCATTGCTACTGACGGCAAAGTTACCAACACAGTGGTATTGGGGTTCCACAAGCGCTTTCATCCAGACACACATTATGTCAGTGCAAGCTAGGTTACTGTAATTTCATTGCTACTGCTGTTCTTTTTGTGACTGGCCTTTCCATCTTTCCATCGATCTATACTGCACAGTGTTTCCTATGTTTTTATGGACTTTTAAAAAGCAGATAATAATAACTATACGTATAAATGTATCTTTTCCAGATGTATCAGATCGAGATCTACCGAGACTGCAGTGCCAAAAAATCTGTAATATTTCGCAGATACAGAGAATTTAATGAGCTCCAAAGGAAGTTAGCTCAGTATTTCCCAGATGAGAATTTGCCAGTGCTACCCGGAAAGATCTTCACTCCAGGAAAATCTAACACAAAAGAGGTGTGTCATAATACGTACTGTACAGGCATCAGTACCACTGTCAGTTTTTGTTGATGCGTATATATTCCTAGCTGCTGAATTGTGTAGCTGCATGCATGCCTATAGTAAGTTGCTTTTAACTACTAAATGTACTCAATACCGTATAGCGGGTAATTTTTGTGGGGTAAAAAATGTGTTGCTTTAATTTGAACAGCGGTGATTTTCGTGAGTAAAAATTATTTTTTTGTTTGCTTTATTACGTGCACTGCATTGCATGCGTTCGGGTAAACCACGCCTTCGTAATAACGAATTTTTACTCCACGAAAATTACTCGCTATACGGTAGTATGTTAAATGTTTAAACCAGCAATTTTTTTAACGTTTGTAATTGTATCAGGTACGACCTGCTTCGCTCAAGATTACCACTAGACAGCTATTATTACAATACACTTCCTAATTCTAAAGCAACTCAGATGCACATAATAAATACATGTACCGGTATATATATCTCCATGTGCTCCCTCACACCTTATAATTAATTGTACTCTGTAGACATCTGAGACAAGGCAGCTGAAGCTGAACGAGTATTTGTGCGGTGTGCTTGAGATGGATCCCCGAGTATCAGAATCAGATATTGTGTACACTTTCCTACATTGTTTGATACGAGACGAACAAGAACTGGGGAAGTTGAAGGAAGGTGTGCCACGAGTGTAATTATTTAATATTTACATCTATGGTTTTAGGAATTTTAGTCTATTAGTGCTGCTACATGTATGTGTAAGGTAGGGTGTAATTTTAAGCTGCAATAATTATGGTGTATTCAAATTTCACTTTCTTACTAACAGAGGAGCAGGGTCTATCATCTTCATCACTGGGGAAAGTGAAGCTGGAGCTGGCGTATAAAGTGAAACAGCAGTGTCTGTCAGTGATGGTCAGACATGTGAAAGACTTAGTACGTTCTTATTTATGTACACGAGCTATGTCATTTATCCAAAAAATAGCTAGGATCTCTCGATGCTTTTTCTGAATTATGTAAATGTGCACGCATACCATGCGTAGGATGAGTGTCTCATACACTATACACATATCGTGTAGCGGGTAATTTTCGTGGTTGAATGAAGCGATCATTGACTGCCTTTACCTGCAGTGCAAGCAACCAGCAACCACAATAATAATATCCACAAACTGGCTAAATTTACATTGCTCAACGATAAATGTTTTGACCCCTGGAAATTATCCGCCGTACAGTACAATGTACGTGTACACCGATGGTAACATACATGTTGTGTTTTTGTGCAGGCTCCTCGCGAAGGAATGGAGACTGCCGACCCGTATGTGAAGGTCTACCTTCTACCAGACTTGCAAAAGACAACAAAGCAAAAAACAAAGATTGCCAAAAGAACCCTTAATCCCACTTACAATCAGCAGGTAAGCTGGAACCTATTTCGAAAATTCATAGCAAAAGAGAACGATGTTTTTCCAACTGATATGTAGTTGGTATCCTATTTTTTAGCACAATGCAAGAGCACACAGCAGTGACGTGTGTGTGTGTGTGTGTGTGTGTGTGTGTGTGTGTGTGTGTGTGTGTGAGTGTTGAAATTCCAGTACAACTACCTGTATGAGCTTAAATTATAATTTTGGATTTTATACGTGGATGTACGATTTACGGAATATATAGAGCTGAGTTATGGGCTTATGGCTATAATAATGATCGTATGTATTCTTCAGAATCGTACTTTAACAATGTAACTTTTTCGCATTGAATTGCTATTCCACTTTAATTTTTTTGTAACCACTGCCAGTAGACACGGTGTACACTGTTATACATGACCTCTTTTGATTCCACATGCACATTCTGTTGCAGTTTGTGTACGTGATACCCCAATCCGCCCTAAGCAACCGCTCCATTCAAGTGTCAGTGTGGGATGCAAACAGAATAGTCAACAAGCAATGTCTGTGTGTGGACACTATCAAGCTATCCGACTATAGAACTCAATTGCTACAGGGAACAATAGTATCGGACTGGTTTGAAATGTCTCCTTTTGTAGAAAGTAAAACGGTATGGCATTAATCATTACATGTATGGTTTGTACTATGATCGCTGGGCTTTCGTTTTTTACTTTTGAATATACAAAGATTTGGATGACAACTCGCATAAAATTCAAGCTAGCCTTAAGTCTAGAGCCTGTAGATAGCTTTGTGCATAGTTGGTGAAGAATTTCAATTGGTCCAGAGATTGACCAGTGCATGCATAATAATTATAAGCTTTGTTGCAATGGTTATATGGATAGTGTTAAAAGTGTTAGGCTAGCCTCCTAAAATAGCACCACTTTCGTACGTTTTATAATTTTTAGCAATTGCTTTCTCTGATATCGCTTCTGGATGAGAAGTTGAAAAATAACCGTTAATGCAAACCACATAGAATTATGCATGTGACATGATCACATACGTACTTTAGTTATTACATCAAACAATAAATCTAGCTTTAAGTTTCAACAAAACAAGAACCAATTCATACCTTAAATGGTGTACAGACTAGCTGCAAATACAATGTCTCTTTTGATGAGATTTGAGGCATCTTGCATTTTTTGAAGTAACATAGGGTCACCAATTACTCTAGCTGCTTTGCGGACATCCTTGCATGTTTCATCAAGACGTTGAATACAACGTACTATCATGCCTGCAGTAACGAGGTAGGTATTGAGCAATTGTACACATGTGCACCAACATGTACGTGCACTTTGTCTACTACTCAAAATGTGATTCGTGCCTGAAATAAAAAACAGCCTACCTTCAAGAACATCTGTGAGCTGTGTGATATGGAGGAATTCCTGCATGTGACAATAAGTAATCAATGTGGTACTGAAAATCATATCAGCAATGTTTAGGTAGTTTAACATCTTTACCCAAGAGCTGCCGCCTTTCATCAAAACCACAATGCACAATCATTGTACTTCTATTTACATGCAAGCAAAGCCATAAACATTGTTACCATTGGTGCATGATGATGTTATACTACATGACTGTAGTAACGGTACAATAATACACACTGCACCTTTCCATTGGCCCACTCATAGACAACTTCCACCAATCCAAACTTGAGTGATCTCTCATAGTCATCTAAAGATGTGTCAATGCCACAGTCTCTTTCTGTCTCTGCCAACTCCCTAGCAACCCTCAGAATTGTCTCCTTTCCCTGGAAAGTCAAATTAATGCTTGACAGACAAAACGTGTATACATGCAGTTATGTCCATGCAAGTATACAAATCTGATACAGGACAAACGCAAAGTGGCGAAATTTTCAAAAGCTAAATGATCATGTTCCTCACTTTTTGCAGACGATCTGTAAGATTTGGTTCGCTGCATTTTGCCTGAAAGATCAGA
This sequence comes from Halichondria panicea, assembly GCF_963675165.1. NCBI lineage: Eukaryota > Metazoa > Porifera > Demospongiae > Suberitida > Halichondriidae > Halichondria > Halichondria panicea. Next base: position 3,158,627 of record NC_087386.1, read on the forward strand.
GTATACATGTCGTGTTGGCAAAATAAAAACATCCCTGGCCACATAATTATTATTACTTAGGCTGGTAACATTTTTTTAGCAAAGTACGTTCATAGCCTACTAGAACTAGTATTATATGAAATGTTGAATGGCTTACGTATAATTATAAATATATATATATATGCACCATACAGCTATGTAGATGAAAGTTTTTATAGAACTTTACCTGCTGAAATACCACAGCTGACAGGAGAGCAGCTATCTCAGCTGGTGAGTAGTCCACAAACACATTTTGGAAGATGAGCTCAGTGAGCAGAATTTCACGAGAGTGGAGCTCGCATGTCACTCTACCCTTAAGCTGCACTGTGTCATCATCACCAATATAACCCCGTCTCCTCAATACCTGTAATTAAATGCTTTGGGCAATGGCACCGATCATACGGCCTTCTAAACACCAGTTCCTTTTCCTTGTGAACAGTATATACTTGTTAGGTATTTAATTATTAGCAACTTGCACACACCATTAAATTAAGCACAGCAATAAACAACATACAATCATTGATTTGCTAACAATTAATAGATGTGTGGGCTGAGCTGGCTTAGCTAAATACAATCTGACAAATGGGGTCACTACACGCAATGAACAACATGCAATGAGTATAATAATTGCGGCAATTCTATTGCCATGGCAGTGTTATAAAATATTCATGGATGGACAGTCATAATTGGGAAGCCCCGCCCCATACCTTGAGACGTTGCTGGTAATCTGGGAGCAACTGGAGACTTGATTCAGAGAGCTTGAACTTGAGGTTCAACAATTTCTCCTCCAAAGTTGCCTTCTTTTTCATGTGTGCAAACTGCATGAGTGTGGTACATGCTATGCATAATGTTTCCTTTGTGCTTCAATTTGTTAAACTCTTCCTACTTTTGTACTGCCATTCAGGCTATAGACTATAAAACAGTTTTGGTGACTATTGCACGTGTATATTCATGCAGCAATACTCACATGTCTCTTAAATGAAGGGCAACGGACACAGTCATATAAAGTCATTGTTGACTCAAGTAACACCCTCTTCTCTCTCAATTCCACGTACTCCATATTATTGATCTTAAGGTCTCTCATAGCATCAAGGCAAAGTGGTAAGTCATCTGAATTGTCAACAACTAGCTGCAATAGCTCCTGTCTTGCTTTTATGGTGGCAGGTTGAAAAGGATATTCCCTGTATTATACAGAAATGTCGACATTGAGGCCAGATAGCTAACACAGGCGCCCAACATGCATAATAGCTTTCTTCGTACTTACAGTATTGAGTACACAGCTATAATGCTATTCATGAACAGATACCTCAGACATACCTGAATCTTGGCATCAGTCTTCTCTTGAACTCCTCAAAGATGATCCTTCCCTCTACTTTCAGTACAGACGTTGTGATACTCACCAACATGGAGGCAGGTACCTCCACCACAGTGTGAGACAACACACCACTTGGGGAGAACAGTTCCTTACATGATGTGTATGGTTGTACTGACGCAACAGAATCAGCTGGGAACAGTGAGGCTGTAGCTACTTCATCATCAATTCCAGGCTCACACAACACCAGTAATGATAGTGTCTTCACTGATTTGGTCGATACATTTTGTTGCAGCACTACAGCTAAACAGTGGCCATAGACAGGACTGCAGAGCATCACCACTCTGCCCACACTCAGGGCTTTCCAGGTGTTAGGACTGGAGAGCAGGATAACCTTGAATGCGTATGTGTGAATGTGCAGCATAACAGATAATTAACTATTACATAGTCAGGTGTGCAAGCTTCAAATAACAGTTTCTTATTTTTCTGTAACTGCTTCGTGGCTTATTGGCTTAGTAGAAATCTAAGGGCGTTAATCTTTAAAAAAGGTGTGGTAGAAGAAGAATATTATACCTTCATTTGAGAGTCCAGAGTGGATATACTAGCGCAAGAACTGTAGTACTGAGCAATGTCCACATCACACACTGGACAAGACTCTCTGCCTTGAATATCAGATATCTCCCCTTGAAGGTCAGTCAGTGCTTGCTTCCTGTCTACCTCGTGCTTTGCGGAGTCAGTCTCTGCGAAGCTCCGCTTCATCATGTCCTCAACTCTACCAGAAACAGCAGCCATGTAACCGTGAGCAAAAAATGTTTGCTCATGCAATTTTATACATACGTACAATACTAATCTCATTGACAACAATCTTTAAAAATTCTATAGGATTTTTCCAAGGCAACATCACATGCGTGTAGAATGTATGCAGCATGCATATAGACAAGCAGTAAGTACCAACATGCAGTACTTTATCATGCCTCCACACGAAAGCACACCTTAACGTTTCTACCCTCATGAGGTTAAGCAGCATACTGTAGGTCAGTCTGAACTGGGACTCCAAAGTCGTGGGCTGGCCCTGAACATTAACAGTAATAAACAATGAAGCACGCGGATACACTGAATAGAATACGACTTATTCTGGGACATTAATCACACTATAAATGCACCAGGACATTCATAAAAGGGAAGTCTGTAACATAGCAAGCAAGCACACCAAGTATAGCAGGAGCACACACCAACAGAACTTAACTGTAAAGATCATCATAATATTTGTTGATCTGCTACAAAGAAGCTTAACTTACCAAGATCATCCTGCTTAAGTCGCTAGCCTCGGGAACATCAGCCTTGCACATGAGTATGACAGTACCTGTTGGATCCAGTCCTCTCCTTCCAGCCCTGCCAGCCATCTGAATATACTCACCTGCACAACCACACATGCAGGTATAGAACCAACACTTTTTATGTCTGGTAGACCACCAACAATATGGTTGTTTCTCCTCATGCCGGCTTAAAAAATGTCATGAAACCCTACACAAAAATTGTTTTGCTCGCTGTTTTAGTGCTGTCAGTTACAGGACCTGCAATACATACCAGTGTGCAGGTCTCTCATCCTGACACCGTCATGCTTCCTGGTTGAGTCGAACACCACTGTCCTAGCCGGCATGTTCACTCCCATTGCAAATGTTTCAGTGGCAAACAGTAGCTGAATTGAGTGTACATAGAATAGTATGCACCATAAACTAGATCGAAAACATGACGTAGTAATAATTACAGAGAAAAGGAAATATAGGGAACATGAACTGAATGAAACTTACTTTGACTAGTCCTCGTTGGAAAAGCAACTCGATAACCTGACGTAAAATTAATGCATCTCCATGCATAATGCAATAGATCACAACATTCTATACCTCTTTGATGATTGGAAGTATACCACTATGATGAACAGCTATACCACGCTTGAGAAGCTCCCTAGTCCAAATTACCTACAAAAGGGAACAGTGTAACAGTTTACATAATTATCATTGTCAAAACAAATGAACAACATTAATAGTTGCACTGGAACTATTGGGGATGCACTCATCCAGCAGCAACTTTTGGAGCGGCTTGCAAATAAGAGTCAACATTATACTGGCACCGACAATCTTCACTGCTATAGGCAACTATAAGAATGGAAAAAATGTATTTCACCTGAGGTAGCTTCCTATCACAGCCTTTCAAAATTGAGATGGACTTCTGAAAGAAGACATGTATTCCACTTTTTTCATTGGTGGTGGTGAGGTCCAGGGAGGAGAGGGAATCAGCATTGTCATTGCATCGGTTGCGGGAGAAGGTAAATGCTACCACAGGTAAAAGCGACTTTTTCCCCAGCATGTGGATCAGCGATAGCCACACATTTTTATCCTGCATAAGGTAAACTGATCAGTACAATCATGATTGATTTAAAGCCTACAACCATTCCCTAGTCAGGCCAACAACTATAATTCAGAACTGATCATCTGTAAGATATAAACTAGCCAGGTGGTGTAAACGATAGCACTTTAATATACCCAAACAAAAACAATGAGCGAGTCTCTCATAAATTACATACTCACAATTATGATTGGAAGTATAATTATAATATTATTGCATGATTGCAAGGAACTATTTATTGTGTCAAAATTGCTATATAGGGAGTAAAAGAAGCTTCTGAAAATCTAAACAGAGGCTTTTGAGAGAATCTGAGATCTGGTGTGCATAATTAAAAGCACATGTTGAACACAGCAAAGACAGAAGATATTGAACGATTATTGCATTGTACAGTGAGTGAGTCTGTCAATCAATTTTAGTCAACTCAGCAAGAGAAAGGGGGAGGGGCACCATGAATATGCTAATAAGCATCTCAGGCTAAATACATGTCACATAAAGTATACAGCCTGTATAAACAATTGCCATAAATGTGTATGGTTGCTTGCTTGAGATACAGATAATGTAACAGTCCAGTTTCTCACATGCATATTGTGCACATAACGCACACGTGGTTGAGTTGTGGGGTACGCTGTTTATTAAGAAGAGCGCGTTGTGACAAACTGACTTATGAATATACTACACACCTCAACATAATTATTCATAGCGTAATCATAAAAGGCACATGATTGTTATATAATTATACCCCATTTTATTTGGCTCGAAAAGAAAAATTACTGAGGAAGTGTCTTTCAGGTTTCCTACTAAATAGCTACATCTGATACTAAAGCAGAAAGTTGAGATGGCAATGATAAAGGTACGCATGTAATTATAAGACCTTGGTCTAAGAGGCTTGTAAGTGTAAACTTTTTTTGTCAAACCTCTAATAGCACAGCGTACATGAATGATGATAGTCTACATACTGATCATAATTGCCTTATAACCAATCATATATTACCATGCATGCATGCACTGTCCACTGAACAGGCACTTCTGATTTTATTGCTCTCCTACACCACAACCACTTTGGCCCAAAAACCAACTTGCCAATCAAAAGGCCTCACTCGTTGTCCAGCCACGGCCCCCTTTTACAACCCTGACATTTACACTAACGGCTTATTTCGTATTGTAGAGACGACACAATGTCCACCTTACAACAATCCAGGCTGGACAAATCCTGCTGAAGCCTGTATCTTTAAGATGGAGTACAAACTACCACTCACTCCTAAAATGGCGAAGCAGCCAATTCCAGTCGGAGAGAAATTGACCGTATTTGAAAACATTACCTACCTCAAAGAAGACCCTGCTCCAATTCTTGGCGCGCTTGGAGTATTTACCAATGGAGTGAACATATACGGAGTTGGCTCTCCCTGTGGCTACAGCTCAAAATGTCCTGATCAAGGTGCACCCAGTAAATGGGTGGATGCAGTAGAATCTGAGGGACACACGGTAGACACATGTGGGGGGCATGCTGCTCCCAGTCTCCATTATCATATCCACTCTGGTATAGGACTCACTAACAACAATGGTCGTAAAGCATGCAATTTCACGGAAGATACACCAGATCACCATTCTGCACTCCTGGGATGGTTATTCGATGGTTATGGATTATACGGTCGCTATTCAGATGGTGGTAAACTTCCCACTGATCTAGATAGTTGTGGAGGCCACACACACTCAATTGATGGTGCTGACATTTACCACTACCACATGCCTGATGCATATCCATGGACTATCGGCTGCTATACTGGGTGCCCCGAAGTTTCTAACAATCCAAGAGAGCTTTCTTTCGTGACTACCGGACCATATGGGTGCACATAAAGACAGGAAAAACTAGATACACAGATACTGATATGAGTGTTGTAGAATTATTATATACATGAACCTTTTGCCTGAAAATCCCTTAATCTCTATGCATAGCAACGTCAACAATTGCTCTGTTAAATCAAGCAAGGAGGACTACTACGTCTTTAAGTGATCATTATCCAAAACGTATTTGTCCTAATTGATTTGTTAGCAGGCCTCGTAGTAACAATTGTGACACTTCCGAACCAAATTAATAATTATACATGTACTGTACGTGAGAGTGGCCAAAATGAATGCGAGCAATTAAGGGTGAATCTTCTGCTATTAGTAAACCATCACACATCCACGTAAAAAAGTCACTGGACAGCAAATTAATTAATTGAGACCCATGCACCATGTGTCACTTCTTCAATGTGCTTACACTACCATTAAGTTAGACACCACATTATCAATTGCTATACTGCATACGTACCTGCTTGGCAAAGGAAGATTGCTTGAATTTTGGTCCACTGTTTGCTGCAGCTTTACTCGTTCGTTGCTTCTTGGCATCCAATGCCAACTGGTATCTGTGAGCAAGACAATTTTATGATATAGAAGTGATTATAGAAACGACACACACTCAGTATACGGCATGCATGCTCACACCGTATTGGCTTTTAAGAAATACGTAAAATACTTTTGACAAAATCAAACGCACCCAATTTTGTTGAACTTTTTGTTCTCTCCTACTATCTCAAACAGCTGGTCACTGGTCTGTTTGCTATTCCCAGTGTACAGGTAGTGCTTGAGAGGAACTGGTCTCTTCAAAGTACTGATCACATATACATTCTTACGCTTTGTTCGTCTACGAGAAGACAATCAAATCCAATAAATGCACCTTCCAGGAAATACATACTCTACAGTGTGTACATAGCACATTCGATCAGGCAATATATACTCCAGGTATCATGATCGTCAACAAAAGATACAGCACCTTAACTCAATGTCAATTAAGGGGTACATTTGACTGACTCACCCAACCCAGTCAGCAAATTCCATAGCATTGGGTACAGTAGCGGACAACATGATGATACTGACATGGTCTGGCAGCATGATCAGCACTTCCTCCCACACCACCCCTCGCTACAACGATGTGTGCACAAAATAACTGACAACAATGCAGAGAAATCAACAATGGAATAAAAGGTTTACATATTACATACGCAGGTAGGCACACATTCGTGGGATCTTGACCACAAATGATAATAACTGGCATGTTCAACTTACTTACCTCAGAATCATTCACATAATGTACTTCATCAAAAATAACCCATTCCACGTCACGAATTACATCGGAACCATTGTACAGCATTGACCTGCATGAGTAGAATGAGTACAATTGCATGTTTTGAGCTGTTTCCAATAATAATTAATGACTCCAGGATCGAGGCTAAACAGAAACATGCCAATGAACAGAAATTGATGACCCCACCGTAAGTAACATAATTATTATGAATGGATTTCACTTCTCAATTTCAAACTATGTATCAACAAAATTAACAATGTAATAGAAAAAGAGATTCAAACAATGGGAAACCAGCCCATAAATTATAATAAACAACCTAATTATATTAATTTTCTAGAATGTTTGCTGAGTCTCAATTGAGTTCTTTGAGGAGGGTCTTGAGGTCTTCAACAGATGATTCTTTCACGATTTCTTTTTCGAGAGGTTCCACAGTAACGTGCTTATCATTGCTGATGATTCCAAGAATTTCTTTAGGCAGAGTGATTTTTTCCTTGGTATATCCCTCCATCATGGACACAAGTTCTTCTGTCGACTGAGCAATGGCAGAGTTTCGGAATGCAAAGATGAAAGCAGCTTGAGATGACTCTCGACATTCCTCCTCGCTTCTAAACAAGCCACTCGCTCTCTCATTGAACAATTTCTCCATCAAGGTAGAACGATATGAGCTTTTTGTTTGGAGAACACTTACTGGTAATACATTGCTGAATGATATCTGAAGAGAGGTTTCAAACCTTCGATCTGAGAATGCTATCAAATCAGTTCCAAAGTTAGCTGAGGGACATTGCAACTGAATACACTGGAACACCGCACGAGAATTGGCTGGAACGTGTTCAACTGAGAACACAAAGTCTTGTCCAGGTGACATACGACTAAAAGAAGAAATTGGTACCTCAAATGGTCTTGGATCAACACGAACGTTGAAAAAGCAGGAATTTTCCCGCCATCTGTTAAGATCTATAGCTGGGATTTGATTGCAAGAGACGCGACTGGTGTTTGAAAGGAAAGCATCTCTCTGAATGAAGTTGACGTTATCAGAGTTATCACAAATGACTCTAGACAATGAACCTTTCTTGATCTCCGCTAACTGATCTGGCTGGAACACATCGGGACGTTCAAAATAGAACCGATCACCATTCCTCACACGTTGAAAAGTGAGTCCAAAAATACAAGCAAAGGTAGCTCCGAGGAGGGATTCTGGTAGCCTATCTTCGGCAATACCTCCTATCCACAAATCGAGTGTGTCTAAGCTCCCATACAACTGCAAAAATCGAACTAGGGTCAATTTATTCTCAAATTCACTGACATCTCCAAAGATACGAGCACAGAAGTTTCTCCATATCGGATAAGGTTGGAGACCATGATCACGACCACGTTGAAGATTTAAAGATGCCAGGTCCATCCCTGGAGTGAGTGGGGTTTGAAACAGCTTCTTGGTCAATACCATATTAAGGAACTCGTCCATACGCAATGAATTTTCTGTTACCAGTCCACGAAGGATTGGATCTGTTCCAAGGCTAGTGCGAAACTGGGTGGGGTTGAAAAAAGCATCAACTAGGTTAAGAGGCCCAATAGCAAGAGGGCGAAAGTTGGAATCAAGTCGATCAAATTGCGGTCGCACAAGACTGTGACCGTATCTATAAGCAGCAGTAGCGAATGAATTAGGTATACTGGGATCCACCGAAGGTTGATAGCCTGGGTAAGGTCCAATGAACGTTTCGAAGTTTTGGGGGCCAAGAACTTTTGGGAGATAATCGAAATAGACAATTTTCTGAATCAAAGCACCAACTATTTTTCGACACTCCTGATACAGCCTTTCATCCTGCCAGTGTGGATTTACTATGGCCATTTCTCTAGCACATCTATTGTGTTCTCTCAGCCAGACAGTGTGCATTACAGTAAGTGAAATGTGCTCATTACAACGAATATCACCGCACAAAAAGCAATTCATTCCATTTGGGCATGCCACAATCCCGTCTGTATCAACAGGTAAAGAGTCCTGACCCTTGGGAAAAGGTGAACCGGATCGAAGTAGCCCACTAGAGAATGCTCTCACACGTGAGGCTACTTCATTGGTGGATCCATAAATCATAGAGCCGTCTATGAATGAAGTTATGTCATTTATTTGTTCTCTGGGAGTGAACGAGAGAGGTGGATTGGTATCACAGACAGGCAATGAACGACGAAATCGAAGACATTCAGCATTGTTACGAGTTCCAGTTCCAAAAGTCTTGTCTAGATCAGCCACACGAATAGGGGAGCACACCTCAGTGAAGGTGCAACCATCACACTCGACTTCAAGCTCAGGAGATAAGTCAAGGTCGTGATCCAAAAACTGTCCAAACTGCATAAGAATGTGAGTAAATGGCAGCTCTTCTTGAGTGATGTTCCTAACTACAGTCTCACTAATGAGGCGTGCACTGGGGTTGGGTGGCGAGAATGGCCCAATGTTCAGGAATTTATTTCTTGCTTGCAGATCTCCACGAAGAGAGCTGACACCATCTTCATACTCAGGTGGCGTGAGTCGAGCAAAGGCTGTAGTTGCTGCTCCTAGTGTCGGGTTATCAAGATTGTTACAAGTTCCATCGATTGTTCGGAATTGGTTCAGGGTTGAGAAATCACACTCAGGCTGCTCTCTTAAATCACTGCATCCACTTTCCTGCCACATTTGAGCGATTTCATCTGAAGTAAGCATAGCTCCTGGCATATGGAAGAACTCTTGCGCTAATGCTTCAGCCCTCTCCTTGGCGCTCTGTGCATCAGCAGTGGTAGACTGGTGAGCCAGGGATAATTTATGTTCTGCCAAGTGAATCATCTTTTCGAATAGCAGTCTGGCTTTACCTTGCTTCACTGCTAGTGAAGAAGGGCGTTTGAATAGCTGAGAAGTGTTCTCTTTTACTTTAATTGCCGCTTGTTTCGCTTCAGCTGTGGCTGAAGTAATGGCTTGTATTCGCACAGTGTCTGCAATAGATACACAATAAAGTACAGTATAATTTATACGTATGCTGCATTAATAGTCATGCATGTAATATGTACATACAAGTACTCACCACCATCAAATGATAGCTGAGTTTTTGCTGTACTAACTCTGAAGCAAGCTATCAAAGTTGTGAGCACAAGGACAGCTAGAATGTCCCTCGTCTTGATATCCATCTCTTTTCTTGTTAGCTGATGTTCTTACGATGTTATAGAGTAATATCTGCCTCTCTTTTATACACAATGAAAAGACAACAGGAACTTTAATGTATGTAAACAAACTTTAATGTTCTGATGCTCAGCCAAAGCGTGATGATATGTGTGTCAACAAGCATTTGGTGCATGAAGGGAGTGTTCCTTGGTACACATAACACAGTGGTGGGAGACCAACAACAAGATGTAGCAGCTACATAGGCACTTGGCAGATAAGAGAAGGAGAGGCATGACCAAGTGACAACGCCTTATTTGGAAGTACAAAATTGATGTCCAAACTGAAAGATACATACCGTATATTGGGTTTGGAGGCTCTTCCCACTGCAAATTGCAAGTTTTCGCATAGATCGCAAACGCATGCCCCAAAGAGTGAGCATGCGCAGGTAATTCGAAATTTAGAAACGCATACAGTGTCATTCCTAAATGATTCACCACCACGCATTCGAAACCCAATATAGATCATGGGGTATATAAGCATGCAACGTTTATGTATATAATTGGTGAGCCATTTTTGGTGTCAATAGTCTATGAGTCAGTTGCACTGAATAATAATTTTTTGCTGTTAACTGCTTTACGGTGGTGATAGCTCCAGCCAAATAGTATTCTCACTGCCGCTTTAGATATTCATACAAACTGGGAGCCACCAAAGAAAAATGTAAACCTACCAAAAGTACATGTACATACATGTAGGATCCAGGAATCCCCAGGATGGTAGATTCCATGCATATATACTACAAGGCAGCCATTCATCGAGTCTGTTTAGATGCACATGTCAGAGTCTCTGCATCCCGTCTGATATGATGGGCTGCCCTATTGGCATGCATCCGTTGTGCTTGTCGAGCTTCAATCTAAGATCTTAGTTATTATTTGTTTGATAACAAAATAATAATATGCTCCTATAAAATGTACATGCATACCTTGTTATGTGCAGGTAAACCGTGTTATAAGCGCGCTATAGTCAGGAATACGGTATAACCTCGATCATCCGGCAGGTCAAAATTTCTCTACGACAGGGACCTCCTAAGTGCGCACGCGCAAATAACAGCTGTTACCATGGAGATACGCGTGTTTATCTTCTGCACATGCGCAAACGACCACACGCCCTACATTTGCAATGTTGAGGCGTGCTTTATCCATTTCTTTATCTGGCATATAATTATATCCAGTTATCCGACCTGCCTCTGGAACAAAGGTGTCCAAATAATTGAGGGTTCTATACTGTACACAAATAGACAGACGGACAGACGGATAGACAAACAGACATAAGACTACTATAACCCGTAGCTGACTGTGAACTTTGGGTTAACGATCAAACCTGAGTATCTCAGTAGTCATGATGAGACAGGAGGCAGTAGTGTTGATCTGAACATCCCCAGTCAACAGGCCAACACCTTCACAACCAAATGTCAGGCGAAAGTCACGGAACTTCTGATTGGAGAGAGCTTTAATCGGAGAGGTATAGATGGCCCTGCATGTTGAATGCATTAAACAAGTTAATTGGTGATTTAAAATAGCTACTGTAAGCCATTAGGAAAAATAACTAGCTTGCAGTGCCGCCCTCATCCTACAACTATTATTTTTAATTGGTGTTGGAAGACATTTGCAGTGCTATAGGATAATATAAAACCTAAAATTAATATTGGTGTTGTTTTATAGCCAATGTTTTTCGCATTTGAACAGCAGTCCCAATTCAAGTGCATGCATGGTAGGTCTTATTTATGGTGGTCAGTGCATAAATAACCTACCTGAGAATGGAAATATGGAGCTAAGGAGTTTTGCAGTACTGAACTGTGCCGCTACAATCATAATTATTATGGTATGTCACAGCCACGCTCATCTCATACATGTGAGTGGTCACAAGGTAGATTTATATTGTCTTTGACGTTACTGCGCATGCATGCGAGAACAGTCACATAAAGATGGCTATAAGTGAAGTTAAGCCTGAAAGCTTACCGTATAGCGGGTAATTTTCGGGGGACAAAATATTCGTGGTTCAGCAATATTGAGACATTTCGTGGATAATATTTTTGTGGTTGCTGCTTAGATTGTAGGTAAAGGTAGGCAAGGTCGCTTCACTCGTGGGTAAAATATTCGTGGTCAGACCTCCAACCACGAAAACCACGAATATTTTGCCCCACGAAAATTACCAGCTATACGGTATGTGCCCCGTGAAAGCGATGACAGATTGCTTTTAATCAGTAGCTTGGAAAGAGAGTGCAGAATGTCCTGAAAATTTGTACAAAGAGACATTAAGTGCCTCAGACCTTACTTCAGACCTTACTTCAGACCTTACTTCCTTAGTCATGCAGTCAGGACAAAATGCAGTGAAATGCATGACGTAATAGAATATTTATGCATGTGAAAGTTTTCATACACAAGAAAGGCTCAAGAAACTAGCTGTGCAGCCAGTTTCCAGATAAATCTTTCCATGTAAAGATAATTGTAACAGTTTAAACATGTGAAAATATTTGCTAAAAGCTACAAAAAAATCCTAGATGAGTGGTACCTGGTCATATGATTCTTGGACAGAGCTATAGCGTACTCTGCCACGACAGTTTTGCCAGCTGATGTGTGGGCAGCAATAAACACGTTGTCATGGCTCTCTAGGTGGATAATGGCCTGCTTCTGGAAGTTGTCCAAAGAGAAGCCCCACTGTGCAGGGTAGTGTTTGATATAATACATGTTAATTTAAAACGTGCCAAACCATTAACATGCACATCATTACATAGAGTTGCAGTTAAAATGTATTCTGTCATATCAAGAGTGCATCCATGTGAACACCACAGTAGACTCTCGCTAATCTGGCTCTCCGAATCACAGTCACCTCGATATACCGGCCGTTTCGTTTGGCACGAATTGTTATAGCTATCATTACTGCGCAAAACTTGTCCTGAAATGCGACCACCTCAATCACTTGGTTGAATGGTAATCCCAGACGTTTCAAAACATTTGTTTGGTAATAGGATTCTGTATAATGGACAGTGCTAGATTTTTAATGTAATTTTATACGGCCGGATATGATGTTTTGGGTGTGGTTTGGCAAATGAAAACTGGGTTACACTCGAATAAGATTCATTCATTATCCAGCCATTGGATTCGAGGTAGGACCGCAAATTAGCCGCGGCCACTTTCTGAAATGCAGCCACCTCGTTATTGTGGCCAAAATGCACTGTCCCAAGGATGACCGAATTAACGAAAGTGACTGTACACCAAACATGCATTTTTGCACATTCCAAACAAACAGTACACGAGAAAGGTATACGAAAGATGCACATATGTATAGTATACACATACTGTGTGAGCCATATTGGGTACTCTCCTGTCAAAGTCCTCCACCAGAGCATTCACATCTACCTTCACCGCCCACTGGGAGAGGGACTTCCCCTCACTATGCCTAGGCACATCCTGCAACATGAAGGTGGGACAACTACAGTGCATACATCAGTACTATGATGCACGTACGTATTCACTACAATCTGTGGCATTGACACAAGCAACTACTGGTTGTGGGTTCTCAAATGAAACGGCACATACATTCAAAGTAGTTTTAACTAACACACAGTTCCTGAAATAAGTTCACACACAAAAAGTACCTTTGTATCAGCAGTCAACAGCACATCAATTTGCTCGTCTGCTGGCACTGAGATGAATAGTAAACTCAAATGAATAACGGAAAGTCAGCAATATCCACGCACCTGTTGGAGAAGGTGATTCCACTCCATCACTGGGCTGCAGCTATCAGAAAATAATTATACTAGTATACTGTCTTCTACACTAGTTAACCCGAGGCGCATGCATGGGTAGCTTGTATCTTGCACGTTGATGCAACCACCTACGTACTTGTTTTCTATGCAAATATTCCAGGCTTCCTTTGCTGACTCTACTAGTCCCAGCACAATACTTAGCTATCATGGCACTAATGCATTCACCACAGATTAATTTTATATACATCATTAAAAACTGATTCAAATTTTGGTTTTATTTTCCTGTTGGCTTCCACCTATATGACTGCATGAATTTCACATTTACAACACCCCTATATAGTTGTAAGACATGCTGTAGGAACAAAGAAGATCGATCCAATCCATAAATCGAAAGACACTCCTATGCGAATGGGCAACAGAGCAAACCAAATTCCCAGTCTTACCTCGACTGTGTCTTGTTGCCTTTCCTGCTCAGTCCAATTTAGCACAGCGAGGTCATCACCAAACAGTAGGTCAGTCACAGCCACAGGCTCTTGGCTCATTGGCTTGTCACTATTTTCAGTTGCTAGTCCCTCGGAGAAACCAGGAGGCACCTTCAACAAGTCTACAAAATGTTAATTTTGTGACATACATGTAAAGGCAACAAACACTTGGAATAAATAGGACAGATACAAAAAAAAAAGTTTCTCACTAGAGCTGAAGTCCAGACCAGCATCTGACGCATCACTTTCAAGATTCTGGACTATCTCGAGGTGATCCATTCCACCTATAAGGCAACAAGAAGCAAAATAATATTGGAGGATTTCTATAGTGGTCCTACTAGGCAATCGATATAACTAGGACATACATTATTTTACTGCTAAATTTAAGTTAGCATACAAAGTTCTAAGCTCAGTATACTTTTACTTTGGTGAGTCATAATTATTCCGAGCGAAGCGAGGTTATGTTTGGGTCCGGAAAATCTCAAATAGGACTCCTCTTTGAGATTTTCTGTGGCGGTGGTGCTGGCGGTGGTATTGGTGTTGGTTGACGTCGAGGCAAAAGGAGCTCTACCTAGACTCTGGTTGACACATAGGCTTTGATACTTGGCGTGGAGTCTTGGCAAATGCTGAGGGACGTCGGCTCACAGTTTTAGACTTCAACAGCCAGGAGTGGCTAAATCGGAGCCTGGACGGTTGCACTTAATTCTAGCTTTCTCGTGTGTCGACCATTATTTTAGGGTGTCTTTACCAGATTGAATACACATGGACCTTTCTTATGCAGTGGCGTAACTAGCAATGAGGCAGAGGAGGCCCTTGCCTCCTGTACTTTTGAACTTCAAGTGTAATGTGACTCACCTCACTAGCTTTTAATAGCTCTGGCTAGCTAACTTCTGGATAACTAGCTAACTAGATATATAGAATGAGCAGAAAATGAGCTCTTCACTGTCTTGTTGATGAAGAAAAGAGAAAAAGAGCAGGTAAATAGCAGTTTACTGCCATTTGCATGCACTTCTACGTGATAATTAGTGGGTGTGGTTTTTGGCTAAACATTTTGCGGGGGTGTTGCCTCCTTCCCGTAAATTTCTAGTTTTACGCCCCTGTTATGCGAGGATTATTTAGATCCAATCATTACTGTGATGCTTGATTACTATTTTCTTACCACATTTGATTCACTGAGCGAGGACTTATTGCGAACCCCTAGTATCTGAATCAGGAGTTACTGAATCTGTTGGCTATTATACAACCTCAAATCTACATTAAAAAATCTGATGCAGTTGTTTGTACCTGGCCAGAAAGGGTAGTTGGTTGGGTCTCCCTTGACTGTAAGTGAGGGAGGACCAGGGGCTCTCAATAGAGAAGTGGAGTTCTTGGCAGTTAGACCCACTCCACTAACATCCACCTGAGCCACATGAAGATGGGATTACAAAGATAGAGGAAGTACTATTTATAAAACCGTATCGAATTTATACACAGGATAAATTAGCGATGAGTACAAATGCAGAATCTACTGTGTGCTTAGCCCGTGAAAAGAGATCACTATTTTTCAATAGTAGATACCGTAAGAAGTATAACCTCAAAAAATTTTTCTTTGGCGCACAAATAGAACAGATGTAAGCTTTAGATGGCACCTCATTTAGAGTGACGGCCACATCCAAATTGCAGGATAAATGGCTTTGATGGCTTCATTTTTCATTGCACAATTTAGAGCCAAGAAAAATGCAAGTTGGCGCTAAGATTAGAAGACTTTTACGGTACCTCGTTGAATTCCAGCAGTTTCCCAGTGGCTGGATCACGCTCAACAACAATCGTGCTGTGCACATCTGACAGTGAGGTAGTGAACAGAGAGTTTGGACTCACTTCCCTCATCCATAGCCTGGAATAGTTCAATTCAGAAAGATTGATTGTTGTCATGTACATGTACGCAAAAATTATAGTCTATGCAGTTAGATTAGTATATAATGATATACGTGCGTTTGTTCATTAATCTACTGTTTAATGTATCATATGGCCCTATTGGGTATGGTGTGCATACCTCTGCAGTCGTCTGGGTTCATGCAAGGGAAGATTGTGAGGGTTACTGAGGAACGACTCCAGCTCAGCTGTGAGTGGTGGTAGATCTAGCCTCTGGAGATCCTGTACATTTATATACATGTAGAACGTAGCTAAATAGCTACTGCACCACAACATAATAATACTGCACACACAACATAATATTATAGATGAGACCTACCATAGGAAAACTCTGTGTGCATCTAATCTGTCTTGGGCCACATGGATATGGGTAGAGATCGACAGCTAGGCTCCCGGGTCAGGATTGTGATAGGGTACAAGCTAGGGGGTTTTAAGAGTAAATATTTCTGACCCCCCTGTAATATTGAGGGAGCTGTTAACAGCTTGTTCACTATGGTCAATAGGCTTTGCATGCAAGCAAACAAATTAGTGACAGTTTGTTTGCAGCTAATGCTAGCATTTAGTGTTCAAAGTGGTTCGGGTATTATGAGACAGGGGGGGTATTATGAGACACCATTGCAATTAAACGCTAATTGGTCTCTAACATATCTGCTGATATTAAAATTGTGATTATTTTGCCTGTAAAAACAGCTAGTGACTTTTTACTGGTACCAACTTCATTAAATTCTGTACTTAAACAAACTATTGTGGTATCTCTGTCAACACAAGCCCAAATTTCTTTTGGAAAAAATATAAATGCAGACAGAGCAGCTGAAGCACTCCTGTTTTAATCAGCTGTCTCATAAAGGCGTTTCATTGGGATATGTGATGGCAAGCCAGCAAGCCTAAAATCCAACATTAATCGTTATAATTATTGACGCCTGTGATAATATGGAAGATAGAGTAAGATGTGCATGACTTACGATTTCTTATACATGCAAGTTTGAGCCCATGCCATTTACAATCAATCAATCAATCAATCAATAAGATTTATCCAACACACAGGAATGGGTAGAACAGTAAACCTCCCTACACAAACAAATAAATTATTAAAATGTAGGGTGGGTAACTAACTGATTGTGTTCAGGTAACGTACATGTAAGAGTAACTTTAAACATGTTATAGGAGGTACTATTGACTATAGGTAACACGTTCCATAGAAAGCAGCAAAAAAGAATATCTAAAGCAGTTAATTAACTCTTGATTGCCTACACAGGAGTGCTTGATTGTGCGATCTAGTTCTTTGTGCAGGGAGATGTCTCGTAGTAGTCATCAAAGCTGATGCAGTCTAGGTGGTTTATTACCTTGTAGGTGTCTGCGGTATAGCACGCTGTGCAGTGAAAGTATTATTTAAAAGTGAGTGAGTTGCTTACATTTTGCCCTAATGCAACAAGTAAAAAGTTACCATTGCCAAATGAGCTCAGGCTATATAATTATGATAAGGTATAGACCCTAGTGATAAAGTTAACGTAGTGCAGAGTGGTGTTTATGCTCTTCATTATGAAATTCGGTGTGTTGTAGATCTAATGCCGTTGGTTTATCTTTCATTTTGATAATATAAACTGGCAATGCAGGTGTACAACAGTGTATGTGGTGTATAAACTGTGACTCAGTGAGGTGAGGATCTACTGCACCAGGACAAGCATAAAGGTATAGCACGCTGTGCAGTGAAAGTCATATTCAAAAGTGAGTGAGTTGCAATTATTTCATGATTGTGACAGTTTAGGATGATCAGTGTACATGTGGGACAGTTGTTTACTTGGATGATTCTGGTATTGGCTAATCGTCTATGTGCAACCAACACTTCATTGATTGATGAGTATTACATTCAACCTGATCTGGGAATATCATCTAGTAGTTACACCTTGAACCATGTTGTTGGGCTAATGGGAAACCAGTCAACTACTCCGTCTTCATTGACTCTTCATTTCTACCCCGGCAATCATTATCTGAATTCAAATTTTTCGCTATTTTATATCGATAATATAACTTTTCAACAGATTGAATCAAGTGAAGATGTACTCATTCATTGTAAGGGTGATGTTGCTTTTCGATTCTTTAGCATCTCTCTTCTACAAATAACAGGCCTATCATTTGTTTCATGTGGATCTCAAACAGACCACAATTATTATTTGCCTGGTATTTGGATACAATACACGGTTGCATTTCTTTCAAATATTTCAATCATCAATAGTTCTGCTCCTGCTTTTGAGACTTTTCAAAGTACTATCACCTTCAATAGTGTCACATATTCTAACAACGCTCCTCGAGCACCATACAATGTGTTCACTGCTTTGTGGTCCACTGTGATATTTTATGGAGAAAGCGTCTTCAAAAAGAACTCCCAAACTGCTTGTTTCTTGAGTTTCAGTAATATGACAATTATGGGAAAATTAACATTTTACTCAAACAATGTTGTAAATAGATTTTTCGTTTTACTTATTGGTAGTCAGATGCTGATTTTAAGTTCTGGACAAATCCATTTTAACAACAATTTTGCAAATTTGTTATTTGTAGCAGTGTCTAACAGTTTTGTGATAGCTCGTCAAGGATCTATACACATGGCTAATAATGAAGGTGCTAATCACAGCCCTACCAAAGTGGCTTTCAACTCAAGTAATCTGTGTCTTATTGATGGTGGAAGTTTTAACTATTTCGGCAACAGTGGTACGGTCTTCATGATTAACTCTATAATCTCAGTGCACCAAGGAACATTAAACTTTACAAACAACCATGAAAGCTTTAACGATGCTTCTACTATTCTGGTGGTTATTACGTGTTCCTTTTATCTTAATGGGGAGATGACCTTTTTTAACAACTCTGGTACTAACACTGGCCTTATCTTTGTACTTTCATCAGCTAATATGTATGGTAATGTCAGTATAGTGAACAATGAAGCAGATTTGATGGTTGGTTTGGGCATAAACAACTCCACATTGTATATGGAGGGTGCATTGGTCATCAGGAACAATACATTGTCAAAGAGTTCAGTTTTATCAGTGTCAAGCAGTCATGTCTATTTAAACTGCACAGTTGACATTTTCCAGAATACTGCACACAAAGTGGATGGCTTATTTCCTTTTATCATTGCAGTGACATTTAGTGACATTTACTTCTTCCAACGGTTTGAAGCATTTGGTAATTCTGGTCCATATTCATGTTTTGGGTTAATAAATAGCAATTTCACATCCTATGGAAAATGGTTTTGGAAGAGCAACAATTGCTTAGACTCTTCATATTACTCATTCTCTTCTACCTGTATTTTCTTTGGAAATGTGACGTTTTCTAATAATTTTGCAAAAACCGTAAGTGGTGGTGCTATAACGCTTGTTTCCAGTACAATGAAATTGCAAGGTAATAGCACTTTCATTAAAAACAGATCACCTACTGCTGATGGTGGTGCAATATCTATAATTCGCAGCAAACTCATTTTCAGTGGAAACATAACTTTCAAAGAAAACACCGCACTTAGAGGTGGTGCAATCAACCTGTATCACCAGTCTATCCTGATCCTTCAACCAGACCTAGTAAGTCTTGTTTTTGAAAAGAATCAAGCACAAAAAGGAGGTGCAATCCATGTTGACGATTTGATCAGTTATATAAATTGTACAAACCAGAGAACAATTCAAAAATTTTACTCAGAAAGGCCAATGTGCTTTTTTGAAGCCCATGGAATTCAAAACAAAATAAAGTTTAAAGATAACCTTGCTTTCTTGAGAGGCAGTGCACTATTTGGTGGTATGCTCGACCGGTGTGTTTTAGTTTTGAATGTGGTCAACAACAATTCCACTCCATTGGAAGCTTTCTTGGATATATCTGACATTGAATTGAACAATTCCATAATACCTAAAATTTCTTCGGAATCATTTCGACTTTGCTTATGCCAAAATGGACAGCCAAACTGCAGTATCAGAGAATCGTCTCTTAGAGCAAGACGAGGTGAAACATTTGTTGTAAGTGTAACTGCTTTTGACCAGCTGAATGCTAGTGTTGAAGCTGTCATTAGAAGCTATCTACAATCAGACTATATTGATAGACATCAGCGTCAGCGTCTTGGAGATGGAGGATCACAGCAGACTATCAATAACATGTGTACCAATGTGAGTTATCGCGTTTGGTCTTCATCACAGTCTGAAACAGTGATCTTGTACGTTGAAGGTCCTTGCAAAGATGAAGGGAATGGATCACACTCGATACAGATAAATTTTACAGACTGTCCACTTGGATTCGATTTAAAATTTGACATTTGTAGCTGTGACCAAAGGCTTGTTCAATACACCAATACCTGTGACATTGATAGTGAAACTATTGAGCGAAGCACAAACTTCTGGATAGGAGCTAGCTATACAGACAATGGATCTTACAGTGGTCTCATTTTATATCCAAACTGCCCGTTCACTTACTGCAAGTGGCCTTCCAGAGGAGTTGACCTTACTTCACCAGAAACCCAATGCAATTACAACAGATCTGGCATTCTATGTGGCAGGTGTAAAGGAAATGCCAGTTTACTACTTGGCACTTCAAAGTGCTCAAAGTGCTCGGATTATTATTTGTTTTTGCTGATTCCATTTTCTGTGGCTGGAATATTGCTTGTGGTATGTTTGTTTCTCCTTCGACTCACAGTGGCTGAAGGTTTTCTTCATGGACTAATATTTTATGTCAATATCGTCACATCAAACCATTCGTTGTTTGTTCCCAATGGTACATTCAAAGGCTTCTCCATATTTTTAGCCTGGCTAAATCTCGATTTGGGGATTGAGACCTGTTTCTACGATGGTATGGACCAGCTTTCTATGGTATGGCTACAATTTGTGTTTCCATTTTACCTTTTGGCTATCGTCTTTCTCATCATCATCGTTAGCCACTACTCTATCAGAATTTCAAGATTGCTTGGTAAAAATCCCGTAGCTGTCCTCGCGACAGTCATTTTCTTGTCTTACACCAAAATTGTGAGAAATATCCTAGTTATATATTCTTACGCTACAGTCGAATATCCTAATCAGCTGTTAATTAGAGTTTGGCTTTTCGATGGCAATGTCAACTATCTTCAGGGGCAACACATAGGATTGTTTGCTTTTGCAGTGCTCATTACCACATTCTTACTTCTGCCTTTTACTTTACTTCTTATTTCCGCACAACTGATGATGAAAAGCCAGAGGATCTCATCTTTGCCTGCTTTTTTGAAAGTTAAACCTTTTATCGATGCATACCACGCCCCATACAAACCTAGTCAAAGATATTGGACAGGCCTTTTTCTATTTTTGCGTTGCATAATCCTCTTGACATTTGCCCTAAATGCTCTTGGTGACTCGAGCATCAATCTTCTTGTCATAACCACTGTCTGTTTAGGGGTGTGTACATTGTCATGGATTGTTGGTGGTGTATACACTAATGCCCATCTTGAAGTAATTGAAGCTATTTTGATTCTAAATCTTGGAGTATTTGCAGCTGCTACATATCATGTGCAACTGACTGGAGGGAACCAGGCTGCTGTAGCTAATGTTTCTATTACAGTGGCTTTACTTGTTTTCCTCTGGATTGTTATCTCTAGGATAGCTAATCGCTTTGAGCTGAAGAGCAAACTGAGCAACTTTCTGAAGCGTGCTGAAGATGAAACAGACAATTTACAAATGGCTACAGACATCATTGAAAGGCCTGAAAGAGCAATCTCATTTCAAACCATCCCTGCTCCAACGGAGAGGCATGTGAACATTTTTGAGAACAATGAGCTTCGAGAATCGCTACTGGCTTAAATCGATTCACCTCGTACTAGACTATCATCTCACAAACCACTGTCTGTATAAATATTATTGTATATACATTAAGCGAGCCTTGTTATTAATTTACTTGAAGTTTATATAGCACTGTACGTAGAGGTTGGTAGATTATGCGCTAGCATAATTTTAAGGTACATTTTTTTGGTGAGAATTAAGCTGGCATAATAGGCACATTTATAACAATTATGAGAATAATAGGCAGGTTTAACAGAAATACAGGTCAGTACGAGTCATAGTAGCAGCAGTAGCACTGGTAGCACTGGTAGCAGCAGCACTGGTAGCACTAGAGTAAAGTATACCAGTCGGACACCGATATCTTCAAAACTACAAAAGATACAGATACGAGTCAAAGACCATTTTAAAGCTAATTTCCTATTCTCCTGTAGCTATACTGCGCTAATATTAGCGTTTATAGCTAAAATATTGCTGACTAAGCACTTTACAACCCTCACAAAGAAACAAGTGTAGCTCCGCTTTGCAGGGTCGCCTGATTCTGGGAATTGCGCCACTCTGTACTGCACTCTATCTAGATTGTACTCAGCTTGTGTCAGTTAGCTCTAGCTGTGTAGTTTGGCAAAAACGGGGATCGGTACGTTCTGACGAAAATCGAAAAATTCGGTATTTTTTTCAAGTTATCACTGCTTGAACTGGAAGCGACTTGGCCTATCCAAGTTTTCGCTGGATAATAGGCCCATGGCCATCTGTTTAATAGTGTGTGTAATTAGTTTGAATCAGTCTTGTTTTATTTATGCGTTACACGCCCTTTTACCTGATGCACTTTGATGTCTGACGGAATTCGGCGACTTACTGCAACAATCGTCGGACAAAAACAAGGTAAGCTTAAGTTCGGACAGTGCTGATTATTATTCTTAACTAGCTAGCTGCAGACAGCTCAAACTCCTATCTAGCCTCGAGACCAGGCCGATTAAAATACGTATTTTAATCGGCCTGGATTCGAGGCTAACTCCTATCAGGCTCTGCACTAGTCTCGCGAGCAGACGTGGGAGGGAGCGACACTAGCTCTGCCTACTACATGTAGTATTTTTCAACTTCGTTCTATTAAAAAAAAATCGGCCTGGGACCGTACGGTACCTACTAG
The DNA here is from genome assembly GCF_963675165.1 of Halichondria panicea. Taxonomy (NCBI): domain Eukaryota; kingdom Metazoa; phylum Porifera; class Demospongiae; order Suberitida; family Halichondriidae; genus Halichondria; species Halichondria panicea. The sequence continues at coordinate 3,181,685 of NC_087386.1, forward strand.
ATCTATGTAGCCTCAATTCCAGGCCGCTCTTCAGGCTAGTGAAGGATGCTAACTTCTATGCTGCTATTATACCTCTGCTATTATACACCCAGCTACTATGACATCATTAAGAAGGTATGTATATTACTATATAGATGACGTACAATGTACATGGAGAAACAACCAATCAGTCGCCCTCAGTCCCCTTCCTGATCCTCGCGCACTTGCATATGCGGAGGAATTTGACTTCTAATAATAATAATAACTAGATATTAAACTCTAGGTGTAGTGTGTGTACTTGTTATGGCTATCCTATTGCAGGGATCACTTTTTATCCTACTAATGGTGAGCTCAGTGAAAGATATAAGATAAAAACAAGATGATTGTGCAATGCTTTGCTTTGTATAGCTGCAGTTCTGTGTGCATGGAGACTATGTTATCATTGTGAGGATTTTCAACTACAATAACCCTACCAACACTGGTGTTTTCCGTGGTGCTAGTGACTGCTGTGATGGTGTTCGCGAAAACGATATGTGCAGTATTATTCATCGAAGATGTGACAACAGATTCACATTCTGTGTGAAGACACTCAGTGATTCAGAGGATGGAACCAGTTCTTGCATAAGTGAGTTTCTGATGACCCCAGAGATCAACTTCAATGATGCTCCCATCGCCTTTACTGGGTCCACCTGGCTGGGATTAGACAACCCCTTCAGACTGAATGGCATCACCACAGCATGGCAGGTACACGTAATCAATGTAATGTAATACAGGCCATTTTTATCACCTTATTATTGCAGGGTGCCCAGGTCTACGTAGAAGTCTATGACCGGGATGCAAATACAGATGGTAGTATATCTTACCAACTAGTTGATCAGTGGAGGCTGTCTGTAGAGCACCTCAATGTTACTGCTGGTGCTGCCTTTGGTCCACCGCTCAACTACCCTGGAATACATGGCTATAGTAATCTCAACGTAATTTTCAGAGTAGAGTGCGCAGAAAGCTACTATGGAGTGTTGTGTGAGAATCTCAATGAGTGTTTGTCCGAGTCTATAGACTGTAATCAAGGCAACTGTGTGGACGGTGAGGGATTGGAAACCTGTGTGTGTAACCCTGGATACACTGGACAGTTTTGTGAAACAGAGATCAATGAGTGTGAAGTTTTGAACATTGACTGCAACGAGAATGAACAGTGTATGGATGAGTTGAACTCTTACTCCTGTGTCTGCAATACTGGCTACACCGGTGCTGATTGTGAGACTAACATTGATGATTGTGAAAGTAGGAACTGCAGTGGAAATGGTGTGTGTGTGGATGGTGTTAACTCATTCCGTTGTGGATGTATGTCTGGCTTCACTGGAGAGATGTGCAGTGTGGAGATACAAGGTAAATACTTTGAATTCTCCAGCAAGGGGGAGGATTGTTATAATTAATTTTATGCTGAATGCTCTGCATGCTTCAGCTGCTATAGCTGGTGAAGTGGTGGGAGGACTGGTAGGCATTGTGCTGATTGCAGTCCTAGTCATTGTCATAGTGATTATCGTCAAGAATAAGCAAGAGTCTTCTAAATACGCCAGTAGGTTTATATCTGTGTGTGTGTGTTTGTGTGTGTGTGCTGTACAATATCTTGCTTTCTCTGCAGTTAGTGGAGGAACAGCTGAGATTGACATACCATGTAATAACAACATGGTGTACGGTGTGTGTGAGATGGCCCAGCCTCAACCTATATACGAGAGTGTGGAAGAGAACAACTAGAAACTCATGATAAATGTGAATGTTAGCTATGCAACTGTTGTCGAGCATGCATGAAGCTGCAGACTAGTGATATCTATAATGATGTCAACATGCATGAGGCAATGACTTTGATATAATTATCTTTACACATTTCCGATGATCTTGTTTTCACTGGCGCAATCAATTGCCTCTGGATATTAATTTGATGTCAGGTACAAGTGTGTACTTGTGACTTGTGTCTGTAGCAGACTAATAGATCTAAGGAGATGTGTTTCTCGTTGGCAGAATTGGATACAAGAGCATACAACAGCACCCACGTGCGATCCCCCTAAAATCATTCCAAGTGCAACTCTCAGCTGAAGAAACCAACTCAATCATGAAGCAGTTCAAAAAGAAGCAGGTCTGTGCAGGCTTTTCTTGCCTTGTGTGATGTTCACTAGTCTAGTTTATATGTGCATGCATCTGAGCACACAGCAATAGAGCTAAGTCACAAGCAGTGCTTCAATGTCCTTTCGGACTTTCCATGATGGGATTGGATACAAGATGAAACTGACTCTACTCTAAACAGCCCCAGCTTACCTTCGTCTTCAACAGTAACTAATAGTGGCAAAGATGTACAAAAAGCTTTAATGATGTACTTTTCTCAGCAATAGAGTTACCATGGCAAACTTAAAATAAATATTTATTAAATGTACAGTAATTAATCAATGACTGACTGCTGTATGAATATGATTGTGTAATACTATGGTTTCTTGTCGACTATAATGAGTTATGTTGGTATAGGTTGTTAAACTTGCTAGCTAAAATGTAGTGTCGTTGACAAAGTTGTACGATGACGGGTAGTTTTGTGGTGGTGGGTCTCGCTGCTGCATGACTAATTGCATCATTCTGTATTCATGCTCCTGGTCTGCCTTCCTTCGTTTTTCATCCAATTCCATTTCTTTCGTCCACCTTTCTTCTTCTCTTTTATCATTCTTCTCTTCTGAGTCCTTATGATATTTAAGAAATAAACTCACTGTTTTTTCCATCATCTTCTCCGACTTGCTTTCTTTTTTTGCCCTTTTTTTTGGTGGCTCAGCTGCTTAATGAATGTGTGCATGTGTGTTAAATAATAACCAAAAACAATAGTTTGTTTATTTAATGTGACGATTATTAACGTTATACTTGTTTCATTCTCAGGAGTTTTTTGGCCGGAGTGCCCTGGCCCTGGTGAATCTGACTTCCATCTGCACAAAATGATTGTAGGGTAAGGTACGTATACAATTTTTTTCAAACAATGAAATTTACCGTTTGCTTCTTCAGGGTCAGGGTCGGAGTCAGTGTCTAGGGCGGCTTCAGTGACCAAGTTTCCTGAATCTAAGAGAGTGACGGGTGTGGAAGCTGGCCTATGCCCAAGAATGCAGTCCAACTCTTTGTAAAATTTGCACTGTTTCCTTCCATTGCCAGTTTTGTTATTGTGATCTTTGACTTCTTTGTAGCTTGTTTTAAGGTTTTTAACTTTAGAACGGCACTGTTTCCAATTCCTGGTGTGTCCTTGTTTTTGCAATTTTTTTGCAATTTTTTCATACACTGATTTGTTACGCACAGCACCATCTAGCTCCTCCTGAATCCTGCTGTCACTCCAAATAGCAAGTAGAGCCCTGACTTCAAGGTCACTCAAATTAAAGCACTGAGCAGACCGACAAGACGTCTTTTTCAGATATGGGAGCAGCTCAGCATGCAAAATGGTCAACTATATCGACAGTCCATGTAGCCATTATAATTCAACAGGAAATTGTTATTTGGTGGTTTTATCTGCTTCCTTCAAAGCGGTTTGAGCGTTTACACACGTCTCTTATTTCTCAATCGTCTTGGAAACCGGCTTCAAACCACATCAGCGCAAGCGATTTGCAAGTCGATCTAGCGCGTTTGACAGGAAGCGCTTTCAAAGCGAAGCTAAGTGTAAACGGGGCTCTATACAGTAGAACCTCGATTATCCGGCCCTCGATTATCCGGAACCTCGATTATCCGGCTTGGCAGTTTTCTTGTTATCAGATCAGAAAATGGGCGTGTCCCTCAAACGCGCATGCGCGTTGCAGCTGTTACCATGGAGACATGCCTGCTTATCTTCTGCGCATGCGCAGACAACCATGTGGCACTGCTGTTTATCAATAAAGTGGGTGGATCAAGGCGTGGTTTATCTATTCGATTATCCGGCATATTCACTTATCCAGCCTGCTTCTGGAACCAAGGTGTCCGGATAATCGAGGTTCTACTGTACCCCTTTCCTTACCATTCGTGAAAGTCTGGAACAGGAGCGTCTTTAGGTCGATCAATTAGTGTGGATCCGGCCTCACCACGCCTCCATGTCATTCTATTAGTCTAGATCCGGCTAGCAATTCTAGCTGGGACTCCCAGTTCTAGCTCCTTTTGTTTAGCGTGTCAGAGACTGGGAGAAGATGATTGTCACTCCCTGGCTCCTTTGGATGTACAGCTGTCCAGATCCCTAGAACATACCCTCCATTCTGACGAGTTATCAGTGCATAGGGTGCTTACTAGATTCTTGCCAGCCAGTACAGTTCAAGCTACACACAGCACCGCTCAACTATTCTCTACCCCATTATCTAGCTAAATCTGGTCCAACTAGACAGCAGACACAGCTAGTTAATTCAGTAAAGCCAGGGGTAGCTTAGCCTCGATCCCAGGCCGATCCGTCTCTAATTGAACGCTAGGTCGCCTCCTCGGCCTGGTATTGATTGTATCTGGGCGTGACTTCGTTATTATTATTAAGTCCATGTGAAATGAAAATTGAATAAAATTAATGATGGCTTCTAAGTTTGTTCTTTGTAGGTTATGTTGCAGCACTGGTGCCATACAAAACAGAAGATATAAACATTTGTTCAGCAGTAAGGCTCTCAAAGAAGATATTCCAGGGAGGCTCAGTCTTGCATTGGATCTGCCTGTTAGTGATTCAGATGGCCTGTCAAAGATTGTCTGTCTTTCTTGTATCAAGAAGATAGAGTCCATAGAGGTGTTCAGGCTCCTGGCCAGACGTAGCTACCAGAAACAAGTGTCCAAAGAGCAGCTCCCTAGTAGTCCAGTAAGATCAGCCCCTAAGAAAAGGACTAAGGACACGAGTGGTTCCGACGCATCTCCTTTTACTGTGAGCTCGCGTCCATCAGCAAAGAGGAGTACCATCGGGGTTCGAGGAAAAAGGCTTGCTTTTACTCCTGCACAAAGTAGGAAATTTTTAATGTGATAGTGTTGTAAATAAAATTATTTTTTTAGCTCACATTGATGGTCCACATAATGCCAGTGCCTCGACATCATCTGCAATCGCTGTGGAGCTAGAGGGTAGGTCAGAAACTATCCAGTTTGCAGCCAACATTGGAGCACCAGGAGGGGCAAATGCTCTAAGCTCACCTAGGTGTGCATAGGCAGGACGAAAGTCAGAGCTCCTACAGAACATACATAATAATCACAACGGGAGTTATTAATAACTTACCACTTGTAAACACAGTGTGCTTCGTCCACAGCTATTGCCACTAAAGAGGAATTGAGTGGAGGCTCTAGTAATAGCATCCTCCAACGATAGTCTTCAACAACAGCCTCTGGGGCAGTGAACAGCAGACGGTACTTTCCATCCGACACATCTTTGTTAGTGGCAACAAGACTTCTGTCGATTCCCTTATTACTACTGAGGATGGGAAACACCTCTAGTGTTCAGACTCCTGACCTGGTCAATCATGAGAGACACAAGGGGAGAGATGACAAGACTACACTTCTGGCGACAAGAGGACCCTTAGTCCTACCAAGCTTGTAGTCCATCAAGAAGGGTAGCAATTGATAGCACAGAGACTTGCCATACCCAGTTGGGAACCACACAAAAACGTCCCTTCCTTCTGACAGGAGCTTGAGAGCACGGACCTGCTGTTCCTTGAGGATCAGTCCTTCTTGCTTCACACAAGACAGTACATATGCTAATGCTTCTTGGATATCAAAGACGTTGAAATTGCCATAGTAGTATAGCTAGCTAGCTTTACGGAGCTATTCATGAGATTACAATTACTTTTACGGAGTAGGTGCTCATACATACACCATTAGTGTTAAGTCGCTCAGGAATTCGCTCTTTTTTAGCGAATACCTGAGCGAGGTGGAGCCAATAAGAGCACGCCCAGATACACGCCCAGATACAATCAATACCAGGCCAAGGAGGCGACCTAGCGTTCAATTAGAGACGGATCGGCCTGGGATCGAGGCTAGGGGTTAGACTCGCAAGCCACTCCCTTTTCTCTGATTGGACGGGGGCGGGAGAAAAGGGACTGGTGACTCTGGGACACATTTTGTGTCTCTACCAGAATTTGGGTAGAGATTATTCATTGATTTTTCCACGTGATCCAAAAATTGCGTGAGGTTAAGTAGAATTGCGTAGCCTGCAAAAGTGATCGCGGGCTTCTTAGCAACAGTTTAAGAATGGATGCTAGTGCTAGAAAAGAGAAGATGATGGAGTAATAACATCATCAGGCATTCAGCTAGGATATAGTCATCTAAGACACCAGCAGAGATTAGCTTGTTTTAGTTTTACGTGATGAGAACTGGCAGCCGAAAGTCATTGGTTGCCTAAAGCTTTTAATAACCTGTACAATACAAGACAGATAATGGCAGACGGCAGCAGTTGAATTGAGAGTAGTCAGACTTGTACAAGCTGTCTTAAATCCCTGCCACTCCTCGGTTCAAAGGACTGCCAAGATTTCTACGTTCATCAGCTGTTCCATGCTAATCCACAAGTTGTGGCACAACAGACACTGGTACAAGGATCTATAAAATCAAAAGGCTGGCTAGATAGATCTGTATACTTGTCTTCTGTGTGTCTTTAGCTTTTGACGCATCAGAATAAATTGGATAATCTGCACGTGACATTAATATTTAATAGCATTCCTGATTTACACAAGCTGTAGCCCACAGTCACCAGTCCCTTTTCTCCCGCCCCCGTCCAATCAGAGAAAAGGGAGTGGCTTGCGAGTCTAGCTAGGGGTAGCTGTACTTCTACGGTTGTTCAGTACCCACGGTAACAATTCATCTGGGCTGGGCTAACTAGTTGAGCCACGCCTCCCAATTCTCAAGGCTAGGTACATGTCTCTGTCTAGCTGCTTCTTCAGCTTCTTGCTCAGTTTTGTGGCTTAGAGAAAGGCCAGCTACTCAGGGGGAAGAGTCGAGATGAAAGTCTGGCAGCCAGGTGACGTCCAAACGGTCAGTTATTCTTTCCACCAACTTTTTAATCTAGTCTAGTCCTGCTTGCACTGCTACTACTACTGCTACTCTTCCTACTACTACTGCTGCTACTCTTCCTAGCTAGTCAAAGGTTTCTTTTTTTTTTTTATAATTACATATGCACAAAGAGACATCAAAGCTTACATCAAAGGACACAGATTTTTAGCCTACTTGACTGATAAGGCCGTTACCTAGACTACAGTTTGTTTGTCAGGGAGGAGCTCACATACAACTTCATCTAATTCATCATAACGATTCGTTACCGTTGTTGTAATTTCTACAACAGATTGCCAAGGATCAGCTGTACGCGCCTCCTCGGGGTTAGGCTTGCCATAAGCTCGCCTTGCTACCGGGGTAGCTAAATTGAACTGTAAGGTAAGCACGCCGATTTTTTTTTAGAACAAAGTTTGTGGCCTAAAGTTATTTTAGATACAACTCGGCTGGGAACAAGGCTCCTGATTGCTTGCTATTGAACTGATCAGAGCTAGAGAGGCGCTAGGCTAGTACTATAGTGCAGCTGTGGGTTGGATCTGGGTCTACTCTCTGTTCAGCTAAAGGTTATCAAACTGAGTTTGCAAATCAACATCTGCTTTATTCTATCTCTGTTTGGAAGTGTATAGAGGGTGTGTCCATAGGTAGATCTAGTTTAGCTGTGTATGGTTTACCTATATGTACGTATACATTAACGCACATCAATGTCAGGCCCTACCCCCGAGGTACGGGCAGTATAGGGGCATTAGTAGGGGGTTATAGGACCATTATCGCTCAAATCCCCCAGAGGCTTTTGCATCAATGTTTTGTCATGTCCAAAATCCCTGGTGTACTCCCACCAATACAAGGGATTGATAGGGGGTTACGCACGAAGAACCCACCCCATTGGGCATACATTAATAATCCCCACTCTGCCTTTATAAATTGTGCAGAGGTGGGGCTTGACATTGATAGGTGCATAACTACCGTATAGCGGGTAATTTTCGTCAGTGCACATTTTCGTATGAACAACCCCATTTAATATAATCTTGCGATCTGAGAAAAGTTCAATTTGAGCTAGAGGCAAATTCATGACCTTGAGTGTAAAGTGATGAATTTAGTCTTACAAGTACGCAAAATATAGGCTTACATGGAGTAGGGAATCTTTGGATGGCGTTTTCAATTTCATAGCAACCAACTTAAAACGATTGTGCTCGGTCAGCATAGCATTGCATAGGCATTTCTCTGCTGTCAGTGCTCTATCAGTATGTATAGAGTTCTTAACTTTTTTAGATCAAGCCAAGTGGTCCCCTTTCTCAAATTATTATTTCATTGAACCTATTGTGGTAGAATAATTTCGTATAAAGCTCTTCAATACGAAATAATTTATATGAAAATGTCCACCATAAAAAAAAACCTCCTATACGGTATCTAGTTGATGTAATTACAGTACCAACTCAGGCTGAAACTAGGTCCTAAAAAAGCGTCAATAGTTGGTGTTAATTTTTTATGGCGCTTTTAAAAAGGCATGCCAAATCACCTTTACTTTTTGGGCCTGTCATAATTTTTATGCATGAATTTGATACATAGCTGTGCTATAATTGCACCGTACTGTAAAGCGGGTAATTTTCCGGCCGTCAAAACATTCGTGGTTGACCAATATTAATTTTAGTCAGTTTATTGATATAATTTTTGTGGTTGCTGCTTGCATTGTGGATAAAAGTGGTCATTCATTCGTGGTTGACCAATATTAATTTTTTAATATTTCAGTGACTATGTCCGTCGAGTCAGTAGTATACACATCTGTAGGCCTGATGGGAGTACTGGGTAGTTTTCATACAAATTGGTATAATTATCTCCTTAGCATCTAGGCTATACAATTATAATGGAGTCATGTGGCCAATATTTAAAGTTTGATGTTACTTATGCGACAACATGGGGTGTGGTCTATGTTGTGCTTTTACGGTGACTGTCTAGATGCAGTTGCAACATTAAGATACCAAAAATCAAGCAGTACATCCACCTGCGTACTAAAAGATTGCACTAGACACTGTAGCGCATGAAAGCGCCACATAATTTTAGTGCCTGCTCGGATGGAACCCAATATTTGGGGTTCTAATAATTTTTTATGGCGCTGTAATTACACCAACTGCGGTATACATAGTCGCCAGAGTCTGCATGCTAAGCATTGCAAGCACTATACTTTTGGTGGCGTAAGGTTTTACTGACATGGTCACTGACTTGTTACAGGATGGCAAAGCGACCTCACCAACCTCAGAAGAAAACAACCGTATTCAACAAGATTATGGATCCGGTTAGTATAAATCATGTTTCATATAAAAAAGTTGCATTTGACTAATTCAATCACAGCCATTCGAACCTTATTGGGTTAAAGATCAAGTCCAGACTGGTCTTAAGAGGAGCGAACTAGTGCAGGTACACAATGTCCAAGTGGTACTGTAATGATAGATCCAAGCGTATACAACCAAGTACGTGGCATTTAACCTCTATCTCTAGATACCGTGCATTAAGTTTTTAATGCGAGGTTCTTTTGATTGTGAATTGCTAGTTTTCGCGTAGATAACAAACAAAAGACACACAAAGAGTTAACTTGCACATGCAATAGTTAGAAACGCAATAGAGCTACTGTATAGACTACGCAATGATTAACTACGCATTAAAAACCCGATGGTAGGTTTCTTATTTAGCAGTCTTTAAGTGACAAATTTAATTACCATATTATACTAGAATGTTTTGCAAGCATTACACGTAAGCATGATCACCTCGCAAAAATAGAATTGCGAAATCCTATACCTGTACTGGTAACACACGATCCTTGCCACAACACAATAGGATATTAGCAAACGATCAAATGTTCTGCTGTTGGCTCATTTGCATAGGTTTTCTAGTAATACAGTATCCATGGATGAATAATTATAATGAGTACATAAAATAAAGTCATTACTTATTTCAGGGATCTGTGAGAATCAATCCGAAGAATTTCGAAGAAGCTTATGTTGATGATCCTGTGAGTTAGCAGTTTTATTATGCTCAATGGAGCTCAATGGACCTAAAACGTCATGTTTATTCCCTGTGAGAGGGGCTTTGTAGCGGGATATAATTTATAACATTTGACACAATGCTGTCCCCATTCAGGATGGTGGACCTGACTTTTTCATCAGTGGTGTGTTGTCCCGAAACCGTGTATTCAATGGTGATCGTGTGGTCATCGAAATAGCACCCAGGGATAAATGGATAGTAAGTAAATATTGTGTACCTTCTGTAGTGTGTACATATCACTGGGGTAACTCTTGTTTATGCAGACCTCCACCCCTGGCTGTGGTGCAATGACGAAAGGATCTAGTCCAGAGAAAACAATACCCCCAGACCATGCAACTGGTGGAGAAAGTGTAGTTGATGGAAAACCTCCAGTCCCTAGAACTGGTGGGGACAGTCTGGTAGACAGACTTTACGCACCCATGCCAGTGAAGGAAATGGCCACTGAATCGCACAGAGGGCGGTCTACAGTAGAGACAGTTCCGAACAATGTCCGCAGGCCAGCTAAGGTGGTTTAGTTAAGCATTGCAGTGATGTTCTCAGAATTGTCAAGTGGTGGCTATTTCCAAATCCTCAATCTCGCAAATTTTCCTCCGTTTCATTAGGCCTAAGAGGTGGACATTTTTTGTCTATAGTGAGTGGTGATTTTTATTTAAAAGTTGTTAGTACCAACCACCACTGAACAGTGCGGGCACATCCCTGGCATTGAGTATAATTGTTGAATATAAGTGACGTAAGAGGTATATAACTAGTACATTCACACTACTATTTTGATCAGGTCGTGTTTGTTGTTGAGAAAGTACATAGCAGAGCCAGTGCTGGTTATCTCAAGGCCTTTGACAAGGTAAACACTAGCCGCTATAAATTATAATATGCTAACAGTTACGATTGCCTACACATAATTATAATTGCGTACACATTTAGTGGCAATGTCATTGTTACTCCCAACAGACGAGAAAGTTAGCTATGTTCGCTCCAAGAGACAACAGGGTACCCAGAACTTTTGTTCCTCTTGATGACTGCCCTAAAGGTCAGTACAAGTTATAGAGACTAAGAATTATTTAAATTATAACTTGTGCACGTTTTTTCAGATTTTTGCGCGAACATGAAGAAGTATGAGAACAATCTGTTTATCTGCCGTATTGACAGCTGGCCTGAGCAATCTCCACTACCTTACGGGTAATACGTCAAACCATTCACATGCATGTTATTATACTATGCAGGAACAACTGCCAGGACTATACGTTGTGCAAAGCCTAACAACATTTCTATGTTACCAGATAGACACCGCTTGTTGTGCATGCGAGTCTACTCTGTGTAATCTTATCATTGTTAACAGTGATACATGTACGTAGGTACCATGTATAGTTCTCTCTGCCCTCTAGCAAGCTGATGCGCAGTCTTGGTGAGGCTGGTGTGGTTGAGAGGGAGAGTGAGGCCTTCCTGATAGAGAATGATGTGGATTATAGTGAATTTTCGGAGGAGGTACTTGCTTGTCTCCCCAAGCAACTGCCCTGGAGCGTGCCTCAGGTGAGGGGGGGGTTGTTGTTTAGTGTTTGGTGGCGAAGTGTGGTTACAATCATTGTTAAGTTTGGTCTCACTTCTAGTTTATTTAGCAAACAAGTTTTCTGGTGTACTTTTATTCCAGGAGGAGGTTGGCAAGCGGAGAGACTTCAGACAAGAGTGTGTGGTGACCATTGACCCTGACACAGCCAGAGTAAGCTATAGCTATATATCATGTGCACGTACATGTACTGTGTTTATTCAGGATCTTGATGATGCACTGCATGTGAAACACCTGGAGAATGGTACTGCATTTTTGTTTGTGCATACTCTTGTATGAGTACATACGTACATACATACTTTCAGGGGGGAAGGGGGGAAGGGGGATATCCCCCCTCTGGCTCCAACCCCCCCCCCTAAAATGTCAGGTGCTAGTTGTATGACTGAGTATCCAGCTAAATACTAACAGGGTATTGAAATAACAGTTGACCTTTTTTTTTTTTTAGCAAAATTGTCTCGTTACTTTTCAAAGCATGCATGCCCCCTCTACTTCAAAATCCTGTATGACACCCTGACTTGTGTACATGTGCTTTATTTTGTTTGTTTTAGAGCAGTATAACCACTCAGTGTTATATGAGCTTGTTTGTATGAATCCACAGGCACACTGGAAGTTGGTGTCCACATTGCTGACGTCTCACACTTTGTCACGCCTGGGACAGCACTTGATAAGATTGCTGGTCAACGAGCCACTAGTGTTTACCTTGTGCAAAAAGTACGTGAGACAATTGCCCCGAGTTTGTACAGTTGTACAAGGTATGATTAAAATTATTGCTCATGTAAATTTCCAGTTCTGTATTTGTGTTAGTTAACAGGTCACTGCGGTAAGATTAAGTCACATCCAAACTATAATACGTATACTGTAGAGCGCGAAATTTTCGAGGCACTTATATTTTCGTGGAATGGCCTCTAAAAGCATTTCATTGCACAATGTTCGTGGAATGACTGCTTACCGGAAGCCACGCCTTTAATCTTTGCACGTTATAGCAGATAAAGAACAATTTTCGTGGACTTAATTTTCGTATAGGATTGCTAACCCACGAAGCCCCTCGAAAATTTCGCGCTATACGGTATGGTCCAATCACTACTGTGGTTAGGCGAGATGTTAAGAACACACCATGCTGTATATCAACTTTTTGATTGCTTTACCGGTAACCTACTTATCACCTAGGTGATTCCTATGCTGCCAAGACTGTTGTGTGAGAAGCTGTGCAGTCTGAACCCCAATGAAGTAAGTGCTTAAATGTTTGAATCCCTGCGTTATACTGAATCATTATCATGTACATGTATATAGGACAGGCTAACATTTTCTGTTGTATGGACCTTATCCAATACAGGACAGGTGAGCCATTTAATATAAATATTTGTGCTTATATAAATCTTGTTTAATACGTACGTGTAGTTCATCTCTGAGTGGTTTGGGAAGTCAATTATTCGCTCTTGTGCCAAGCTCAGCTATGACCATGCTCAGGTAACCTTTGATAAGTAGTATATACAGCAAGTGTTTTTATTATGTTGACGTAACGCGGCCTTAATTATTACTGAAGATTTTGTTCCGGATATTCATTTGTCTCTAGCAGGTCAACTACTCAGCTCTAAGATTTGATTTCAGCTGTTGATACGTAGTTGACCTGAACTAGGTAATAATTACATTATAACTCTTATTATTGTAGTTGATGATTGACGGAGAGAAGAGTCATGACACCTTCCCAGAAGTTTATGGTACGTGAGCGCTCGTCGACTGTGCTAATTGTGCCAGTTTTTAGTTTATGCACGTATTCAATGCTTGATGCATCATGCGCTGTGTCTATAACATACGTATCTTTCCTAGGAGGTTTCACTACTGAGAAAGTCGCTGAATCTGTATGTAGTCTGAATAAGGTGTGTATACCGTGTTTGTCAATTGAAATCGAATGTGCTTGTATAATGTGAAGGGTTAGGTATGTATGTGTTTGTAAATGTAGAGTCTCTACATATGGGGTATTGTTTTTGCAATATGCACTCTAGTAATCTGGCTAGATATGAATATTGACGGATGTTTGTGTTTGTGTGTGTGCAGTTGGCAGAAGCATTGAGAACCCAGCGTCAGTCTAAAGGCACTCTCAGACTTAATCAGGTATAATCCATGCATTAGAACAACACACACGTCGCATGCACAGTTACTGATGCATGTGTGCAAGATGTGTCACTGTCACAAACGTAGAATTATCGGCACCATAATACTGTAATTTTCTCCCAGGTGAAGCTCAAGTACAGTATTGATCCAGTTACTGGTCTGCCCAGTGGCTGTCAACCATACAGGCACAAGGAGAGCAACAGGTGCACTCATTCATATACAAGTACACTGTATGTATAGGTCTGCCTACGTGTGGGACTATGTTTAGTTTGCATTTAGATAACAGTGTATAAAACACATAGAGCCGATTTCTAAATCTATATTTTTTTCTATACGTGTAGAATGATTGAAGAGTTCATGTTGATGGCAAACATGGCAGTGGCTCGCAAATGTTTCCTTGGCAACCCAGAGGTGGCTCTACTGAGGAGACACCCTCCTCCTAAAGCAAAAGCAACCGAGATATTGGTGAGGACGTGATAATCATAGTAATGCCGGTACATGTACCATGAAAATTGTGTAAATAATGTACATAATTGATATTTATAAAGGGGGCTCGACTGAAGTGCTGTGTATGAAAAAGTGAACAGCTAATAATTATTTCCTCTCATGATCTTTGCAGACAGCAAGACTTCAAGAACTGGGCATTGAGTTGGACACAACAACTGCTGGGTCCATTCAGGTCTGCTTTGTGTGTAACTTCTGCAATTAATGTATAATGAATTTATGTATTGGAATGTACAATTCTTGTTTGTTGATTTTGTTTTTTTCTTCACTCAGAAATGCCTGGACAGCTTCTGTGGACGTTCCTCAGACCCTCTCGCCTGTGAGACAGAGAAACTGATAATAGTCTCACAGTGCTCCAAGATTATGGATGTAAGTTGATCTTCGAATGTCCAGGCTGTTCCAGATCAACTCGGTTGTAACTTCCCCGTCACGATGCTCATTATGTGCATATGCATTGTATCAGGAGTTCTTAAGAGGAGTATCCAACTCCCACACACATTTCATTCTACTTCTTCGCCTAAATACTACTAGCCTCCTTCACAGGCCTTGGATTGAAGGCCTGTTACTGACTTTTGCGCATGGGAAAAATTAGTTGCTTCAATAACTCTGTGCTGCACTCTGCAAATATAAAATCCTCTGAGGCGTTCCCATAAAATTTCCCATTTAAAACTGAAATTTTCATCTGACAAAATATCAATAATTATATAGACAATTAAAGTCAGTGTACATATAAGTCAGTGTATATGTACACAGAGCTATATAGCTTATAATTATATTATAGCTAGAGACATAGAAAGTCTTATCTACAATGAAGGTTTATTGAAGCATTTCACTCTGCAGCTCTTTTGTTTCTGATACCCTTTCTTTTACAAGGCTAGTGTCAGCTTTCACTCTGTTCAACCACAAACATTTCTTCTGAGAGCTCTCGAGCTTTTCACCACTATAATTCCCGGTATACGGTAATTAACTTAACTTAACTACACCTCTTCACTCGTGCAGTTGCAAACACTCAGCTCCACCCTCTTAGTTTTTCTGCATTGCAGTACTGAGTGTGGAGCTGAGTGTTAGGGGTTGGGCTGCAACCCCAGCAACCCCACCCCTAGATCTGCCCCTGTAATCGCATTAAAGTTTGTGGTGTACTGTAAGACAACCTCAATTTAAAGCGACCCTCCAAATATGTGACACCCTAGAGCTCAGGAAATTTTCTTACCTATAAAAGTAACGACAGCTTCAATGACAATAA
This sequence comes from Halichondria panicea, assembly GCF_963675165.1. Lineage (NCBI taxonomy): Eukaryota > Metazoa > Porifera > Demospongiae > Suberitida > Halichondriidae > Halichondria > Halichondria panicea. Next base: position 3,197,098 of record NC_087386.1, read on the forward strand.
TTTTTTAATGCCGCGTCCTAAATAGAGGTAAAGGAGAGCCACACCCTATCCTCGATTATAGCCCACTGGAAACATGTTTTTATGCATCCTGAAACCGAGGCAAGCAGACTACTGTAGGTGGAGTTACTGTAAGAGACCTCTAATTAAGATGACACTTATTAATAATTACGAAGCCAGAGGTTGCTTCTTTGGGTGGTTGAAACATTATGTTGAATACCTATAGTGTTGCATATTTAGAGGGTCGCATCTTAACTAGAGGTAGCTCTACTCAGTCTACTTGCCTCGATTCTTAGCTGCTTAAAAACGTGTATTTTCCAATGGGCTATATAGAATCGAGGCTAGGGTGTGACATTAAAAAAAATTGTCAACGCAGCTGTGGCTACTTTTATAGGTAAGAAATTGCCTAAGCTCGAGGGTGTCGCATATTTGGAGGATCGCCGTAATTAGAGATCTTACGATACCTCCAATTACATGCGACGCGACACCAGGACTTCAACATAATTGTTCAACCTAAAAAAATGACCTCTGGAATCGAAAAGTGTTACCTTAAATTGAGGTCTTACGGTAATCATTTCTACACTACAGTACTTGTGTATACAAGATATACGTGACACATCCAATCTTGTTATTTGCTCTTAGCTTGCTAACTACTTCTGTGCTGGATTTACTGAGGCGGATAAATATTCCCACTATGCCCTCAATGTGCCCTTCTACACTCACTTCACCTCCCCCATCAGGCGATATGCTGACATCATTGTCCATCGTCAGCTGGCTGCTACTCTTGGTACCAAATGCATGAATGTCAATAAGTATTTCTTCTTCATTATTGCTAATAAACCTTTTAGAATCAAAGATACTATATACTTGCACTCACTTAGTGTCTCCATATTGTTGTATTGAATCCTTGTGTAATTATTCTGTTTAGGCGAGGGCCCTCCATATCATCGGAGCTGTGACGACGTCCAGGAACAAGCCATGACCTGTAACAAAAAGAAAAAATCTGCCAAACAAGTTGAGGTACGTAATTTTGTTCTAGAGTGCAGTGCTACCAATAACATCAAAAGTTGTACTATATTCATACCTGTACAATTTCTATAATGTGATCACCGTGCATGCAGTCTTCTATAAATACATCTGCTCATTTCCCTGTAGGAGCTCAGTTCAGAGCTGTTCCTCTCAATCATGATAAAGGCGAGTTGGGTCTTGCTTGTCCTTGAGTGAATCAATTCAGTGCTTCACTCACATAATTAATTTTGTCATACTATCTAGGAGTGTGGTCCATTTGAGACAAAAGGAATGGTGACGGCAATACTTGACAAGTCATTTGATGTGTATATCAGGGACTTTGGAGTTGTAAAGCGAGTATACTGTGAGGTATGTGTACATTGTGTAGTTTGGTTTTTCTCGAACCCTTCGTCCTAATGTGAATTCACCCTTGACGCTAATATCTCCCTAAAACCCCCACTTGTAATGGTGTTCTTATATATAATGGTATGAGCCACTCTGGACGAGGTGTTTTTAGTAACCCCTTTTGCATTCTTTGAGGCTATGTTTCCATATACATGTAGCCTTCTGCTGCTAGCTTAATGTACACTGGACTACTGCACTGGGTAGAACTAGGTATAGCAGATAAATAAAATGGAATAAATAAAGCAAAAAAGCGATAATAACAATTATTCATTAACAAGAAAAGATGTCTGTACCTTCTGGAAATTCATGGAAACTTGTGCGCATGCCTGTATTAGCCATGTGCCTGTATTAGCCATGTGCCTGTATTAGCCATGTGCCTGTATTAGCCATGCACGTGCATGTACATGTGTGTTAATGTTCGTTTGTGGCAATGTTTGTTATGCCCCGTAAATTGAATTATGTGTCCATCCCTTTTATGATCGATCAAATTCATGTGTTTGCCGTACATTATTGCATGCATAACTTGCTGGTTATAATTATAATCACAATTGCATCGATGTGCACCTGTGGTGTTTTCTAGTGATTCAGAAATACAGTTGGCATTCGATGGGTGTAGGTCTATGATAGACTGCAATCATGAAGTTTTCATCTGCATGTACATGCACTCGACAGGCATTAGCTTGTAGCTTGTACAGCTAAAAGACCCTACAATAGTGTTATTGTTTAGTTTTTTTTTTGAGGAATGTGAACAAATTTATTCATTGCCATGCACTTAGAAATTGCCGCTAAAGAAGTTCACCTTCTCTAGTCGTGGGAAGGAGCATAGTTCTCAGCTCGTTCTTGAATGGCAGGATTCTGAGCACACTTGCACGGAGGTCAGTTGGTACTCGAGACAGAAGTGTAGTGTATATACATAAATTATATAGTTATCATGTGCAGTTTACTAATAATATTTTGTTAGAACCATCAACAATGTAATAAGCTAAGGATGGAATCTTTGTAATGATTTAGTACTTACATGTATGTCTTAAAAGTTCATTGATGAGACCCATTGTGGCTCATAAACTGGCAACTGGTGACTTTATTGGTTTACTTAATTTTCATTCAGGTTCTCAAGGTATTCACTGTGGTGAAAACTTCTGTTCAGAGTGGAAAATCATCCTTACAATATGAGGTACTTACTCAGTGTATTATATACATCCAACTCGTAAATCAAACCGTTAGTGGCATGCATATACACACTAACAGCGTACCGTAGAAACTGGATTATTAGCGCTTACTCGATTATAAGCGTATCTTTATTTTAAGAACATGCTCAACTGAAAGTTGTTTGTACTCGAATTGAAGCGCTTTTCCAATCATGCGAAGGATTATTAGTGAACATTTATATTTAATTTCGTTTATCTATGACCTAGCTAGCTAGCTTGTACAGTGCATGGTAGGCTGGTGATATCTATCTCTCTGGGCATGCTGTTACCTTGTCTGATCATGCTGAGAGAATGTGGATTTGGTCCTATTATACTATGCTAGTGATTCATTTATTTATCAAGAGTAGCTCTAGGACCAAATCCAACTCACCTGTGCGCATCGATAGCCATTTCAGCAAAAGGAATACGTTGCGTTCATTTCAGAATTCCTTGACCTTTGACTTTGTACAGACTGACCCAAAATAGGCAGTTCTTTGTTTAACCGATTGCGTTGTGTGTCTCCTACCGCACGCGGGCATTAGGAATAACCGCGAGTGCGGCAAACAAAGCTTCCGCGCGCGGTTAATTATGGTGGTAGGCAGAGGTGGGTGACCCTTCTCGGCCACCATAGTGTTAATGATATCAGGCATCATAATTATTATTATTCATTCTACAGGTGATGATATATCCTATAGTGACCTGATCAAGTAACCAATGTGAGTGGGATAGTGTCGATCATAATAAATATTGACTTTGTCATTTGTATTAAATTTTTATGTGTTAAAATTTATCATGTATATATTTGTTTGCACAACTAGTACTGCTGTTCTTTAATCATTTAAGTTGGCTTATGGAAGCTGTAAATATTGTTGTATTGAACATTCTAAGCATAATGATGCATGGCCGTTAAGCAGGTACCGTAACACCAGAACATTTTGCGAGTGAAAACCCTTTGCAAATGAGCCAAATCAGCAAACAAATTACATTTTGCGGTCTAATTTTTATGTTCTTGCAAGGAATGTGATGTCATACAGGTATACCGTAGCCACGGGAGCCGAGGTAGATGTGTACAATTAAGCTATGCCCATGTGTGTGTGTGTGTTCTAGCTATAACTGCAATGCTTGCAATGTGAATACAATACAACCGCATTTTTATTGACTCACTTCACTGACGCCATACACTATATACCCTTCTCGTGTCAGATACGAATGCCACGCATGTCAGCTAGGGCAATGATTATATTATCCTGTACTAGTGAATAAAACAGCTATCAAACTAAACTATAATATAATGACTATATTTAAACCCTACCAATCATGGGATGCCGTTTGGAGCCTTGGGCATATCACCTAACAACTGACATACTGACTGCAATAATAATTATAGACATTAATTTTTTTCACAAAATCGACATGTATACTGTGTATACATTTGATGTACCTAGAATCTTTTGCAAGGATTTATGCGAATTTTGCAAGTGTTGATCACTTCTCAAAAATAAAATAGTACACACAATCTTTGCCAGAACACAATAGTTTGTTAGATCGCAAAGGGTAAATTTTCTGCTGATTTGGCTCGATCATTCGAAGGTTTTCTACCCGCAAAATAGTAATATGGTAATAGATATCGAATGTTTGTCATAGATCGATGTATGCATGCTAAAATGAATGTCGATGTAGAGATCTGTAATAGTTCTACTGTACATTACTAGTACTAGTACTAATTGTACATATCCATGTCGTTGAGACATAATTATAGTGATGTAGTCCTGCTTATCTGCATCTCTTTGCTGCTTTGTTATAGTGTTAGCTTTTCCAATCACACTCTCTGCTGCTTCCCTTCCAGCGTAATATGTATCGTGAAGGTAGCAGATTTTGTGGAGACGACTTCTCATAATTTTTTATGTGAGGCTATTAGTAGTGCAAGAAATGCATCGTCAAATTAATGTCCCCCAAATTTAGTGCCGACAAGCCAATATCACTGTATTGTACTCTCATTGCAAGCGTTGCAATTGTGTAACAGCAATAGAATACACACGTGCACACGTACAATGGGCAGCTTTACAGTCTCCCGCGGTTACACCCCGAGACATAATTATTTGTTATTCATAATTATGCTGATTGGACTCACTTCACAGACGCCATGCACTATACGCTCCTCATGCTTCCAGTGCATGCTAGGGCAATGATTGGACTGGAAGCCCAATGAATAAACTATCAGAACTAAGATGACTATATTTAAACCCTACCAATCATGGGATACCATTTGGAGCCTTGGGCATGTAGAATTTTCACCTAACAACTGACATACTGACTGCAACATAATTTGTTCACAAACTCGACATGTACATACTAAAGTTTTCAAAGTTTGTCACAGATCGATGCATGCATGCTAAATGTCAATGTAGAAATCTGTAATAGTTCTACTATACATGACTAATACTTGTATATATCGTTGAGACTTAATTAGTGATGCAGTCCTAATAATAGTTCGCTATAATTATCTAGACATCACTAGTTATAGTAGAAAGCACAGAGTACTCCAAGCAATACGATAAGAATGCTTATCTCCATTTTTGCTGCTTTGTTAGTTCTTTCGATTACACTCTCTGCTGCTTCCCTTCCAGCGTAATATGCACCGGTAAGGTAACCAGAGAAATTAGAGGACGTTGCAGATCCACTGAAGTAAAGGTTTTTCACTGGAGCCGCTAGGAGTTCATGATCTCCAGGTCTAATATCGGTCGAGTAGTAAATGTAGGAGCCCCTGAAGAGGGGATCGTTTAGCCAGTCAGTTACATAAGACTCGTTAATTGTTATATTGCTGGTTGGGTAGAGAGTATTGAGAATATTTTTAACCTCGACAATTGTGACTGCTTTATCTTGACGAAGTACTCTGTCAGCCTCAGCTCCTGTGATTTGTACAACCAATATGTTGGGTTGCTCTGGGTAATAGAAGTGGTAATTTAGGAAAATTGGGTAGTAAGCTCTTCTGCTGCTAGCAATGTAGCCTATCTGCTCTGTTGGATCCCAAAAAGCTTCTGTGAATCGCATGATAAGATGAACGTAGTGACTCATTTTGAATCGTTAAATCACCTCTTTCTTTGGTGTTAGTAGCTCTGGAATGAACTGAATTGATTCCTGCTGAAGCACCCCCACACTCACAGTTGATATGGCATACTTGGCACAATAGTTTGTCACTCCATTCAAATTTGCAGTCACACAAACACAGTCACCACGGCTTGTATCGACTGCTGTTACTTCAGCATTGAAAACTACTCGAGTTTGATTGCTCATCAATTTAGCGTCATTAGCCATGCCTTCAATAATGCTTTCATAACCATTTGGATCAGTCACAAAATAATCGCTTCCTGTACGATCAGCACCAGAGACAAAGGCTGTGTAAGTCGGATTATTTTCATGTAAGCAAAGAGATAAGTTTTCTGGTTCTTCTCCTGCATAATAATCGCTGTTGAACCACTCAATCCAATCATCAATGTCGCTTTCAGGTGTCCATCCGCCCTGGCTCAGTCCACTGCGAAAATTAACATTGGCACAACCTCCAGATTCACTAAGCTGCTTTGCAATTATATCTGTTACATTTAAAGCTGCATAAAATTCCTGATTGCGAAATTGTGCTTCGTCTGGTTGATTGCCTAGTGAGTCATAGTTTGTCAGGGAGTCATAATCAAGGTACAAACCTCGCAAATCACTGTACCTGTGTGCTATTTTCCAGAGAGGATTTAAATCAGGCTGAGTTTTATCAACTCCTTGAATCCAAGCACACCCCTTTGAAATTGTCACTCCACCCATTTCAACACTACATACTCTTCCACCAATTTTTTCGCTGCCTTCCAAGATGAGTATATTGTTTATGCCACCTTCTTGCAGTCGCTCTGCAGCAGAAATCCCAGCCATTCCTGCACCAATGATAATCACATCTGCATTCAGATCAGAATCGGAGGGACAGGCCTGGCTGGAGCTCAGCCTCATTAAAACAAACAAGCCAAGCAATTTTAGAAGATAGCTCATGTTTGCCTGCTCTAGATTCAAGGTATAATAACTATAGAATGAGCATAATAGCTAGGAGCACATGATATATAGCCCAGGGAGGTTGTAATCATTAATTTTAGTATTCATTGGATGAGGGCCAGACACTCGGTCGTTGTAAAAACTTCAGCCCATGCCACTTAATAATACCCACCAGAAAATTCTACCCGATACTTCAAAAAGGACACTGAATTAGAAGTTACAGAATTAGACCCCCCAAAAAATCAAAACCATGCACACACAAAAACATACCCTCGAGAAGATCATTGAGATCTATACCTGTGCACAAAATCATACCCTCCAAACGTCACACCCCCCCCTAGTCTTGCAAGCCACGCCCCTTCACTGAAAGAAGGGTCTGGAGTAGCCTCGAGACCAGGCCGATTAATTTTAATCGGCGTGGTCTCGAGGCTAGGTCTGGAGTTGTTCCTGTGGAATTTAATTTAGATTAGCTATCAGCATGCCAATATGTGGGTGTGATTGTGTGTGTGGTTTTAAGATATGAGTGGGTGGACAATGACGTTTCAGAAATCTGCAATCTGATTGGTAGCACCAACACTGGCACAGATAACAACTCCTTCTTTCTGTGAAGGGGCATGGCTTGCAAGACTAGGGGGTAGCAGGGTTTAATCTAGGGGGGGGGCTGGGGTGAACCTTCCCCCCCAAAATGCTCATCTTCCCCCCAAAATGTTCATATAATAATGACATCATCACATGAGTACTGTCTATGATGTGGAATATGTAACTAGATCTACTATGATGCACTAGCATGTAATAGGGGGTGTGGTCAACAAATGTGGGAGTGGCCAAACATTTTGCGGCATGCGTAAACCTTCCCCCCAAAACTTTTAATCCTAGATGAAACCCTGAGTGGTAAACGTTTTGGAGGTTATGATTTTGGTATTGTTTCTGATATGATTTTCTGGGGGGTCTGTTTTCGTGTGTGCGCAGGTATGATTTCCTCGAGGGTAATGATTTTTGTGCATGGGTGTATTTTCTCTGTTTAACTTTTGGGTATGATTTTCTGGAGTATACTTTTGTGGGGGACTGATTCTGCAAATTCAGCAAATTCAGTGTCCTTTTTACAGTGTCAGCATATTTAGGGTAGCATTTTCTGGTGGGTATTATTGTCACTGATTATATTCCATAGGCTAAGGGCAAGCCAACTTAATTACATGCTTCACGGATGCAAGCAGGTATCTTTTTGTGAAAATAAAAACTACCCACTCCATAGTCTTATAAGGCTTATTTGTTACCACAACTTACAAGTGTGGTTTGGGAAGCCTAACATTCTTTTTTTTACTGGCATGCCTGGTCCATAAATAGTTTGTGAAAATGTGGCTTGGCCTAAATTTGGGCATAGATTTTAACTCTTGGGGGTATATAGGGTTGGTAGATTATGCTAGCATAATTTTGAGCATAATAGGTAGGCAGTTTTAAGGACATTTTTAGCTGCAGTTTCAGTAAAAAAATTTGCCGCGGCCGTTAAAACGTGCGGTCGTCAAGGTAGTAATTGCACGTCGTGATTGCACGTCGTTAATGACAACGTGCAATTACTGATACGCGATTAATCACTGTACGAATCACAGTGAATAATAGACAACATGCAATTATGAGAATAATAGGCAGAATACAGGTCAGTACGAGTTATAGTATTAAGAAGTACTGGTGGTGAATTATCTCCTTGCAATTCTATTATAGTGTTAATATAGATAGAGTCACGTGGCAATTAATTATAGTTTTATGTTACTTGTGTGGATGGCATGGGGACTATGTTGTGCTTTGGAGGAATAATATGGGAATAATAGCCGATTTGAAAAGAATAATTGAAAAGAATAATAGGCAATTTAATAGGCTGTTTACTTGAGCATACATAAGGTAATAATATACTTGAGCATAATCTACCAACCTCTAATTGGGGGTGTTCATGTTGTAACACTCTATACTCAGTATACCAAGTGGCTGATATCAGGGTGAGTTTTGTGCAGTAAACATTTAGCTAGTAATCCGTGCCAAATCAAATGGCCGGTAAATATTGAGGTGGCCGTACTTCAGAGAGCCGGAATAACGAGAGTCTACTGTAATTCATCACGAACACAGTTTAAATAAGCAAATAAATTATTATGTACATGGTTCACTTATTAAATGAAAGCACCGCGGGTGCTGATGCCTCAGTGGAGATGATGCCAAAGCTACATAACACAAAGCTACTATAACACAGTGACACATTATAATTATCATGATGAACATTTTTAATTTTGCTGCCAAATAAAAGAGTGGGTAATGCATATGATCGACCATGATTGTTGCGAACTACTAAGTGGAGTAGCAACACTTGGTGAACAAGTTTTGCTACGCACTCTTCTGAAAAGGCTGCAATGGCATTCCAAGTAAGCAAAACTAGGCTAGAACGAAGCATTATTTTGCAAATCCACGGATTAAAATATGACTAGAAGCCTATAGAAACTCTTACTTGCACTTCATTGATCCTGGAGCAGCTGGCAGTCAACACACAAACACACTACCGTATACCTTGCTTGCGCATGCGCACCGAGGCATAAAAATTATTGTCATTTACAAGTCAGCGTGCATGTATATATAATTGTTATGTCTTGAATAGTATCTGCAAAAATTGTCTGATCTCTCCCGTTATTTGGCATCCTCTAGCATGCAATTTCTCGCATTGCAAATGTGTTTCTTCAGGGAATTTAATTTAAGACACAATTATAATTATAACCAGTTTCTCAGTAGTTCATGCATGCATGTTATCAACTCAAGTGAGCATGTCCCAAAGTATTCTAAGCAGGACAATGAATATGTTTGTGTGTTCATTTATTGCTTTGCTGGGTTTGAGTTGCCCAATCACCTTTGCCGCCGTTTCTCTACCAGCAAAGTATGCACCACCAGCGAAATTTACAGATGTAGCGCTGCCATTCAAGTACAGGTTTCCAATCGGGTCTCCTAAACGCTCAAAGTCACCAAATCTTAGATCACTTGAGTAGTCAATGAATGATCCTCTAAATACCGGATCAGATAACCAGTCCCCTATAGCTGAATTCACAACAGTGACGTTGGCAGTAGGGTACATCGTACTCAGAATTTGCTCAATTTCAGAAATAGTGACAGCTTTATCTTGAGTGAGAATTCTTCTTGCGTTTTCTCCTGTTACTATTGCCTCCAAAACCTTTGGATGTTCTTCGAAGGTCAGGTGGTGATCCAGAAAGACGGGATAGAGCCCTTTAATGTTGGAAATATAACCAACCTGCTGTGTTGAATCCCAGAATACTTCGCTAAACTCCATAACAATAATTATGAATGTAAATTGACATACCAAATCTTCCAATAACTTCTTGTTTCCATTCTGGTAGCTCGGGAATGAACTGAATTTCTTTAGCCTGAAGCACTCCCACGCTCACAGTTGGAATGGCGTATCTACCGCAGTACTGTTTGGCCTCTCCATTCAAATTTGCAGTCACACAAACACAATCATTACTGCTCCAATCAATTGTTGTAACTACAGCACCAAGGAGTAGTCTTGCTTCTTTTGTTTGTTTCACTTCACTTCATCAGCCATGCATTGAATAATCTTTTCGTACCCATTTGGATCAGTCACATAAAAATCAGTTGCTTCACTTCCAGGTGAAGTAAAATTCGTGTATGTTGGGTCGAGCAGAGACAAGCAGAGAGCCACATTATCTGGTGTTGTTCCTTGACTATAGTCGCTCTTGTACCACTCAATCCACTTATCAATGGGTGTTTCCGTGGTCCATCCGTTCACATTTAATCCATATCGCAGGGTAACACCGTCACACTCTCCAGATTTTTCTAGTCGAGTTACCAAATCATAAGATGATTTTAAAGCATTAACATAGTCATTCCAACGAAACAGTGATTCATTTGGTTGATTGCTTTGTGTGTCATAGTTCGTCAGAGAGTTATAATCAGGATAGAAACCTCGCAGACCACCGTACTTCTGTGCTAATTCCCAAAGAGGGTGTAGATCAGGATCAGCTGGGTCTATTCCTTGAATCCAACCAGGCCCAAGTGAAACGGTCACTCCGCCAATTTGAGTACTCTTCATTCTTCCACCAACTCTGTTGCTGCCTTCCAATATGATAATGTTGTTTATGCCGTGCTCTTGTAGACGCTGTGCCGCAGAAATTCCTGCCATTCCTGCACCAATGATGATCACATCTGCATGTGCATCAGAGTGACAGCTTAGACTGGAGCTCAGCCTGATCAGCAGTGTAAAGAAGAGTAATTGAAGAGAAATCATGTTTGTTCTAGCATAGATAGTAATTATAGTAGACTAGTCCTCAACTTAGACTACATGTACTATCTATGGTTCTATAGTCATCTAGAGTCTAGTTGGGCAGAGCCAAACCTGCATGGCAGTAGGAGAACACCCTTTTCCACATTAATTAAGATTAATTTATTATGGCTGAACCAGTATAAACTCTGGCTGATAATTAATTAAGGACATGTAGACATGTTCTACGAATAAGAAAATCATAATGGACAACCCTTAGGGGAAGTTAGAGTTCTTCAAAATCGATATTAATTTTGTGTGATTTTAAACTGTGCTCTTGAAACCAGGACAATACATTCAAATTTTGCACATTCTGAGTACCGTAGTTGATGTAATTACAGCGCCACCATATAAACTTAAGTGTCAACTCAGGCTGAACGCAATTATTCAGGTCTTTAAAAAAGCGCCAACGGATAGCGCTTATAGCCTCCTTCACAAGGCCTCAGGCCTCTCTTCGAGGAAGAGCGGCCTGGAATCGAGGCTAATAAAAAGGCTGTGATGACTAATTAATAAGGCAGTCAGCTTTTAGTAATACTGTTGTCCTATAATAATTATTATGCACATGCGTTGCATAATCGTATGTCATGATGCGGTATCAGTGACTGGAGAGTGTACAGTATGCTGTTGCTGTATCAAGAGTATTATCTACTCTTGTGTATAATGATCTAATTGTATGATGATCAGTGACTGGAGAGTGTACAATTAATTCGGTATCACATCTGGTCCAAGTAATTGCAGCGTGTCGTCATTTACAGAGTGCAATTATTTGTGAGTAATTGCACGTCGTCAATGACAACATGTAGTGTTTTCGAATAACAGCCGCGGCTGAAAATGTGCAGATAACTTCTTCATAATTATAGGTATTGTTATACTCGTGCAATAAGGGATTAATAGTGTTCAATACATAACAAGCACTGGTACACTCGGCTACGCCTTGCCGTTGCTCGTGCTATTAATCCTATAAAATTGTTGCATTCTTAGTCTACTAACTGTCTAGATGCAGCTGCATGTAACATACAGAGTGTAATCGTATGATTGACTGGAAAGTGTACAGTAATTAATTCCGTATCACATCCGATCCAAGTAATTGCACGTCGTCATTGACAGAGTTTACTTGTCGATTAATTGCAGGTTGTCATTGACAGACAAAAGTGTAGACAATCAAACTACAGCTAGTTTAGTGTCTCTTAGTATAGCCTTGCCATTGCTTGTTACTCGTGCCCATTTGTATTTTAACCATAATAAAGTCTAACTGTCTAGATGCAACTGTGAGACCAAAAGTCAAACAGTAGCCACTTGCGTACTATGCTAAGAGATTGCACTAGACACTAAACTAGCTGTAACCAGAGAGCTATAGCACAGCATACTCGGATATATATATACATGTATAGTTGAGCGTGGCCCGACCTTCTGTTAAAAAAGGAGGTTGGGGTTCTAAAAATGCGCCACTGCATGCAAAGGGGAATTTTTTTCTGGCTGTAATTCGATTTAATTACATGTACTTAGTCTATTGGATGCGCATTACTTTACACGTACTCTACGTATTAATGTCATTATTCCCTAAAATTATACAAATTAAAGCGCCAGAAAAATTTCCAGGAACGAGGCTAATGTAGATAAAACTGCAACCCATTTTACTCGAGCTTTTGTTCTTTGTCGACAATCGATAAAATACAACACGGTATTAATTGGAAGAAGAAATAGAAGTAAAGTTAATGTCCATCATTTTCTTATTCTCTGCCTCCCATAATCTCTACATGTAGCTCGATCATTTATATTGAGAGCTAGACAATAATAAGAAAAATATAAGCCTGGGGACAAGGCTAACCCTTTACATGTAAAAGTAGCATTATAATTACACAGATATTCATGTACCTGTTTGCAATGGCATAACAACATCAATTATAAATAAAACAGCACCGTATACTGTCGGTATTAAATAAAACTCAGTGAAAATCTAGAGTTGCAGCTAGCTAATCATGAGTCTGCACAGTGACACATCTTTATACATGAAAAATCATACAATAAATATGTTTAAAAAGCACGCATACACGCACAACACTGTTACGAACTATAAATTGTGTCGTACTAGTCTGACTGTAGCTCCCCGGCATTTAGTTGACGTACCACCAGTTGCTTATATATTCCATGCATAGCTATCAGTTCATCGTGAGTTCCTTGCTCAGCCACTGTACCGTTATCTATCACAATCACCTGTGAATGGGATGCACACAGCATCGGTAACGCCAGGAGTACATTATCATACATATGGCACGTCGACAAAATCAATGACATTACATGTATGTCATAATTACGTAATTGTTCGCATAGGAATTTTTGATTGTATTACGTGAATGATAAGTAGTCATGCATGTAAAATGATAAGCTGTGAAAGTTGGCTAAAAATACGTAGTATTTTGGGAGAAAAATGGGTGCACAATATACAAGAACATCAAACCAATGTGTGCAAGGAATCTCATAATCAAGTGACTCTCATGAATCACAATGCAGCATACCTGAGAGGCATTCCTAACGGTGGACAGTCTGTGGGCGATGACGATTACAGTCCTGCCTTTCATTGCTCTATCAATGGCCTCTTGAACCAGATGCTCACTCTCAGCATCAAGGGCACTCGTTGCCTACCAAATACGATGTTGTAATGAGGTACTGTAGAAACTGGATTATTAACGTACGCGCTAATGAGGTCAATAGAGCTCCTATGCGCTTACATGTATATTACTTGTAATGTTCGAGCCCCACCCAGTAACGGATGTCTCTGACTCACTAAGCAAGCAGGCAATTCATACTCTTATCATACTCATAAATTGTATTTATCATATTGACAGAACCAAAGGGTCAAGTCCACCTTATCTTAGACTACATGTATACCCATTCTTTCAGCATCATCAGACAAGGTAACAGCATGTGTCTTTCCCGGTGGATATTACCAGCTATGTACATGTAACTACCATGAAGTGTACAAGATACTGTAGTATACATGTAGCTGAATCAATTCTTAATTCCTTCGCATTTAGTGGAAATTTTCGCGGTTTTTGAGGGCAGAGCAGTTAACACGAACATTAAAACTGAGACCACGCACCGGTATTTTACACATTTGCACATGCACAGCTTGTAGGTGGGGTGTGGCTTCCTGGCGAAAATTATGGTAATTGAATTAAATTCGAGTACAAAAACCTGTAGTTGAGCATGCGTGATACACTTATAAATTGAGTAAGTGCTAATAATCCAGTTTCTACGGTACTGTAGTGGCCGTGCATGGTCTGAGGTTCCTACACATTTCGAGGCTAGGCCACAGACTTGTTCTAAGACTAATTATTGCATGATTCTTGAAACACAATCTTGAACTTCATTATATTTGGAGCATCCTAGATACATGTAGGTATTGGGGTATTCTTTTGTCAAAACATGTGATTGGGATATCAAGTCCACTTAGATCGAGTGTTCTCAAGATGGAAAGACAAGGGATTAATTTATCCCGTTACTTACCTCATCCAATAACAAAATGTCCGGGTTCAGTAGCAGTGCCCTTGCTATTGCAATACGTTGCTTCTGTCCTCCTGACAATCTCACCCCTCTCTCCCCCACCATTGTGTCATACCCTTCCTAAAATAATAATAATTTAATTATGACATGGTAAGCACTAGCTGGACTGGGGACTTTAATGAGAGAGCAGTTCTTAAAAGGCCTTGATGATCAATAATTAGCTTGTCATATGCCTCAAATCCAGGTAGCTTGAAAGAAGCGGCCTGGATTCGATACAAAGGCTTGTAATTACATGTACTTGTAGATGCATTTGCAGAACAGCATACTTTGGCAAAACAAAAACAAACAGACTGTGCCTCAGTAAGCTGTCAGAATAGCCATAGGGAGCCAACATACATGTATTCATCAATACCTACACAAAATTACCTCAAAAGTTGTAATAAAGTCATGTGCATTTGCTTGTCTGGCAGCATCCTCAATCTGTTAACAATTAAAAATGACAAATCAACACAGAATGTTCCTTTGTGATAGTTACGTGTAGAGGGTTCAAGCAGAAGCCATGAGTGTCAACTAGAGCTCGTATTTGAAGCCAAGATTGAAGCAATATGAATTCCTAAAGCATGTACACAAGTTTAGCTAGCCTCAGTTCACTCAATTAAAAGCTGTCACTTAGGTAGTTAACCCATGCAGGACTGTACCTCTTTCTGAGTGGCATTGCTCCTCCCATAGCAGATGTTGTCACTGATGGAGCAGGCAAACAGAACAGGTTCTTGACTCACCAGCCCAATGTGCTTGCGAAACCAAGATGGATCCAAATCCCGGATGTCCCTACCACCTATAGATGCACAAAGAAGAGATATTTTTGTAAAATCATAGAACATACATGTACATGTACATACAACATGTGGGTTACATTCAAGTGATGCCCTTGCTACAATACCGTATAGCGAGTAATTTTCATGGACAAAAATTTCGTTACTTACGTGGACAAGCTGACCTCCACGAACATTTTCCCCACAAAAACATAGGCATTGGGTACCAGAACGCATGCAATGCAGGAAATGAAGTCAAACGAATTTTTTTACTGATGAAAATCTCCGCATTCATGGGTAAGCAAATTTTAACCCCACAAAAATTACCTCTATACGATACACGTACATGTACATGTACATAGTACACACAGCACGTCATTTTGTACATGATTTGAATAATATGTTAGCCCAGCCTATACCTAATAAAATCCGTCCACCGCTCAGATTATAGAAGTACTCGATGAGTTTGACGATGGTTGACTTGCCACCACCAGATGGTCCAACCAAAGCCACCACCTGACCGGGCTTCACATCAAAACTTAAGTCCTGTAAGCGGAAAGAAAAATTGACTGTACTACCAAAAGTAACACATGTACAGTGAACTCTTAACTGCACACCTACCCTTATTTAACAATCATACTCACTTTCAAGATATGTTCCTCAGGTCGAGAAGGATAACAGAAATTTACTCTTTCAAAACTTATCTCTGAAATGATGTACATAATTATTATTATGGATAAAATGAACACAGAACACATTTTAGTTTAAAAAATATTGGTGTATTAATATTAGCATACACTTTCATGTGATTTTGTCTCACCTCCCTCAAAAGGGTCCAAAATAGTGGTGCCGTCAGGTACACTACACACACGATCTAACAGCTGGAAGATTCGAACAGATGCTCCCACAGCCTACATTGTACATAAGAACGGAAAAGCCATTGCATTTTTAGTGTAAAAAAATCAATACTTAGGCAGCAATGCAGATTTCCAATCTAAATTACATGTATGTACAAGTATAGCTGTACACATCCCATGGCTCCCACCCAGTGCTCACTTGCATGAACTCGCCATAAAGGTTAGACAGAAAAGCGAAGGACATGGCCAGATTTAAGGTGTAGAGCATGAGAGAGATGAGAGTGCCTGGGTCTATCTCTCTGTTCCACACTAGGTAGCCTCCGTACCATAGCACCAGGCTAGATGCACCCTGCATGACAGTGATTTAATATTACAGCTGTATCACAGGTTCAAAGATGGCCATCAGGTATGTGAAACGAGATTTCAATACAACCAGTTCCAACTTTAGAGTCTAAGGCCTTACTTGCTACGGTGTACTACTACTTATTATAGTGCTGTGACATTAATACAACGAAATATCCATATAATGTCATATATAGTATTACTGAAAAATAAACACCACACACACATTTTCATTTACCTACAATGACAGTACTAGTACAACTGTACTGAAACTTACATACATACAAAAGCTGACAGAGCCCATGAAGGTACCAATCATGAAGGCCAGTCTTCTTCCCAGGTTGTAGCTCTTGTCTATGTCATCACTATAAAGGTCCACCATTTTGGTCTCATTAGAGAATGATCGCACAGTGACCATGTTGCTAAGAGACTCCTCAGCTGTGCTGCTGGCATGGGCTAACTTGTCCTGGAATTTCTTTTTAATCTTCTTCACGAAACGACCTGTTTATACACAGACCCTCTTACTCAGACACGTATATAAACATTGTTAGCCAATTACTATACTGTATACGACATTTGAGTGATTGGCTAATTTATGGTAAAGGGGGAAGCTCGTACTTCAGCCTCTCACATAGTTTCTAGTACATTGTATATCTATGGGATACATGTACATGTACCTCCATACGTATAAAACACAAAACAATAATCATGAACGACAAATTAATGTTTGGTATGACTTGAAAACACTCACCATATTGAACTGCAGCTACAGCAATGATTGGCACCACTGACAACAAAACGGCAGTCAGCTTAGCATTGATGTAAAACATGAGGCCCAGAGAAATGAGCATTTGCAGCGTGTACCGAGCCAACATGGAGAGGTTCTCAGTCACTGCACTCTGTACCACTTGTGTGTCCGCTGCCAGTCGGTTTGTTAGCTCACCAGTTCTGGAGAAAACAATATATACATGCAGTAACATAATGTACGTCTTATTGTACATGTAATACATGTATGCAATCTGTACACAGAAAACAAATTTAGGTCCATACCTGCTTTTGTCAAAGAATCCCATTTCTTGTGTCATGATTACCTTGAAAAGCTGTGAATGCGAACATCTTATGAAAGTCTCCTAATGTTGATCTACCATATAATGCGACATTTTCGAGGGGCTTAATTATGAATCGCTGTTTTCGTGAGTTAGCAATCCTACAAGATTAAAGGCGTGGTTTCCAGTAAGCAGTCAATCCACGAAATTTACTTTGCTTTTAGAGGTCAAGGCCATTCATTCCATGAAATTTAAGTGCCTCGAAAAGTTCACACTATACGGTATTTCTATAATGAATGTTTCTTTTACTGGTACATGTACATGTACATAGCTGCAAGCAGTCTGCACCATAATAATGCTAAGGAGTGAATAGCAACCCACCTTTGTCCTGAGTCGTGCTACGAATCTCTCTCCGGATATGTTGAACAGTATCGCCCTGAAGGTGACAGCGATGCACCCCACGGCAAAGATGGCTACCAGATACACAACTTCAATGTTCATACGTTCTGGGTGAGAGAAGTGCCAGACATCAACACTGATCGTTTATAACATGTATGTACTACATATAACTACGTAATAGCTAGCAAATACAGTCAGTGTGTGTGTCATGTAGAAATTTACCTATGGTGTAGTAAACACAAGAGTCACTCGGAGGAGGAGGATAAATACCAGTGCTGTTTAGTGGAATATAATAATTACGGTAACAAAATAAATATACAGTGACACAGTGGTACCAGTTGTAATGCGGACTGCTCTTCATAATGAAAGCACTTCAGGTGCTGATGCCTCGGTGAATTTGTCAAAGCTACTGTACATAACATAAAGCTACTAGCTACACACAGATCATATCACTGATGATGAACATTTTGGCTATTACCGGTGCTTATCTGTAACTTAACTCAAGAGTGGGAAATGATCTCTTGCAGCTACCAATAGCTAGCGTTCCAGTACAGAACTAACTACTAAGTAGAGTAGCAACACTCTGTGGACAAGTTTTGCTACGCACTCTTCTCAAAAGGTTGCAATCAAACTAGGGATAACTCGATAACCAAGCATTATTTTGCAAATTCACGAATAACATGACTATAATTTAGCCTATCGTTGATCCTTGGAACAGCTGTAGCAGTCTACACAAACATAAACACAAACACAATACCGTATACCTCACTTGCGCATGCGCCCCGAGGCATTACTAGGCCATACTTATTGCTGTGATTAAGTCAGACTCTCCAGAATTCATTACATGCATGTACTTACTAATGAAGACACTCACCAGTTCGATAGTCCTGGAACTGAGTAAGAGATCACACGTCCAAACAACAGAGGAGCAACAGACACAGAAGCAGTTGCTATTATCAGGCACACACACCCCACTAAGAGTAATGGAATTTCCTGCAAAGATTACATTGATACAACAACGTCATTAACTTCCCAAGTATTGTAAATACGCTTGATATCTGCTCACAGGCAATTTTAGAGTTGAATTACAAAGTAACCACTAGTAAACCATGCAAGAACAAAAAGTTACCGGTTTGGCTAGGAGAATGATTCGTTTAAAGCTGGCATTATTTGCAACAGCATCATCACTTTTCTCGTCATCTTGACCCACAGGTTCATTGACTAAGAGTCGAATACGTCTCACATGCAGCATACGCTTGACACACCACCAGCTCATGAAGCCAAGCACCAAATCCACAGCCGGGAACACAATCCCAGCTATGCTCAGTATAATGTACGGCACACTCATACGTAGGTCAGGATTAATGTTATTATTCCATCGACCACTTATCACTTCAAGTAAGACCATAACTCCTTTGACAACAGCGTAGATTAGAGTACTTACAATGACTACCATCATTAAAACGAGGCATACTTGGGAAGCTCGACGACTGGATTTCTTCTGAAAAGTATGGCTTCGAATGAGGCTGCTCTCGAGATAAAACAGACATCCCACTACAACAATCCCTCGGACAGCAGCTAAGCAGGCCAAATCGAATGTCGAATGAGTGAACAGGAATTTTTCCACACTGTCCTCCAAGTACAGTGAGTCACCTCCAGCAAGCCACAGTGCTATGCATACCAGTGACTCCATAGCAACTAACACAGTTGCAACGGTAGTAAAACGTATCAGGGGCAGATGGGACAAAGTCGTTTTGGTTCCACCTTCAACATCCATTTTGAAGAATAGACCTATATGCAGACCTAGTTAAGTATAGACGTCTATGTCTGATAATCTCTGGGGGGCCAGCTCCAACTCCAGAAAATTTATGCTGAGCCAGCTGACGTCATTAACATGGCAACTTGGCCTGTTTTGTTTATTTGCACTCTGACCTTTATTAATTAAATTTTGTGTTTGTGTTTGGCAAGTTTTATAAAGTTAAGTGCAGTGCGTACCGTAGCCTCTGGATATCTTGTCAAGTCTGCTCTACCCTCAAATAAGGTATATATAATATTCAGTGAATTAGATGTAGCGGTCACAATCACAGATTCCTGCCTGCTTTTATATACAGACAGATTTCACTATAAAACCACCGAAGTGTAGTCTGCCTTGAGTTACAAACTCCATTAGTTCCTTAGTGGTATTGTACGTACATGTACACAAGCTGGCCGCATCGAACCCTAAATATCAGAATACAAAAGGGATGGAATCGAGGCTGTCTACACCAGATTGTACTACAAAATGTGAATTGCTCATCGCAAATATTTAAATACGTATGTTCAATAACCTAACCCTACCTGTAGTCCTAGAATATAATTATTATGCGTTTTGGCCAATGAAAATATTATGCGTTATTTCCTCGATTAAACGTTGTTATTTAATGAGGATTATACAGGCCCCGAATAAAAGTCAATTATTGTGCGATACAATTTTGTATTGCTGACATGATAGCCACTCGCATAAATAGCACTAAACAATGAGTTAGAGTAAGAACTTTGATTGGAGGTAAGCTAAATCTTAGTTCGGAGAGGTTCGCACTTACCAATAACTGTACACAGGCAACCCGAGAGAGTTTGTATCAGGTACCTTCTTAATTCTTTCACTCAAAAAATTTTGACCTTTGACCTCAAGTTTGTATAATTATAATAGTGTTGGTGAGCTTGTGTATAAGAGTGAGACATTGGGTAGAGACATCTCTCCACACACCTGGCTGACCAGCTCGGTCCAAACTGAACACATGTATAAGCATGATCAAAAGGTCAATAATTATAGATTGATGACAAAAGTAGGTATTAATTGCCTGAAGCAAAAGCTTTCTCTGATGAAAAAAAACTAGGCAACGTTTTTGAAGGCTATTAATGCTTGCCAGCACTGCTACAGTTAATATAAAACGACATAATTTCCTTATCCCTGCTTCCAGCTTACTAAGTTACTAGTAACTACTTTAATTTTTCATTGGTGGCAGTTATAAACATTAGGGGTACAGTTGAGAGCTACTTAGCCTCGTTCCCGAGCCTGGTAAATGTGTATACCTGCATGGGTGATAGTGCGTATGCACTTCAAATTTCCCATAATCTGGTTAACCGTACTAAAACATAAAGTCCATACCATAAACTAGAATCAAAACTAGAATCAGCAGGTAGCACAGTACAAAAACTCCGAGAGACTTTGAAGTGCTACGTTCATAGTACGATTTCCCAGGTTCTGGGTAATTTGAAGTGCAACAAGCATCCAGCCCCAGAGTTACCATAGAGAAAAGTTAGGCCGGGAACAAGGCTAAAAACTACGTGTATCCCACTAAAACTGTAGATTTCTATCGCAAAATTGTAATTAGTGACCCTTTGGCCCTGACAGACCTCCTCTGGCTAGTTGTACACTGTTTAAAGTCCTTGTAAGTACATTTAAAGTGACGTGAAAAGGATGTGTATAGCACCATTATACAATTAGCCTTGGATTCACCTAAATTTATCCTTGCTAGAATTGCTCTCTATTCAAAAAGAACTTAATGTGGCCTAAGCTAAGAAATGTAACTAAGACATTTATTTGGTGATCACTTGCCACTATATTTTATATTTTGGTTGCAGACAAAACCATGACATCAATGCAAGGTCAGATTCAGCAAGACTGGAATAACCGAGAATTTGTTGAAATCATAACATCAAGTATCAAGAAAATTGCAGAATTTTTGAATGCTTTCGACCTGTCAGCTCGTTCACGTTTAGCTGCTTTGAATCAAAAGCTTACTGCTCTGGAAAGACAAGTTGACTATATCGAAGCAAGAGTTAGCAAGACATAGCCTAGTACAAATCAAAACAGAAAACTTTATCAGTTACATGTTAAATATTGCATTTTAGCCTGAATTTTGTGTTTTGCACTTGATCATGTGATGGAGTGATATAATTAGTGGAGTCAACGTTAATCGTGAGTGGTGCTATGGAATGGTAGCTAGTATTCTGCAGCGCATACCGTACAAAATTATTGGGAGCATTACACAGTGAAAGGGCATATGTGCACAGTGTACATACATGTTACCAGGAGTGCTGCATGAATATTCACGTACACCTGATGTTAGTTACTTATTAATTATTACTTTGTTATAGTTATATACGCATTTATACACTATCTGGAACTAGTGAATATCTGTTCCCACACACTCGGCACACAGCTGAGGGCATACTCTTTTGATCTATACAGTACAGGTCACGAGTTAATTTGGTTTAAGGTTATCACAATTTCGAACAAACTTTATACAGCTGTTCATGAACACCAAACCATTGATTGTTTTACTTCATGCGTAGTGTACTAAACATCTGCTATGGTAACATCATGATGAAGAGCTAGTTCCTAAGAAAGAAGACGATTTTGGAAGTCCAACTTCAGCAGCATAGGTTCTATATAATTATAGTGGGTGACAAACAACGGCATTACCCTGCATGTGACATTGCATATTAGGGGCTGAATGTTAAAACATAATCATTGCATGAATCGACTTAGTTGTGGATATATAGGCCCTGGAAAACCTTGCAGTATAATTAAGAAGAAATGTGAGCAGCAATGAAATAACTATCTACCTATACCATTAAGGCGTCAATAAACGGTGACCGAGCAGCTACATCAGCAAAATACTTGTCGGGGAGGGGGGGGGGGGGGTATTTTGAGAAAGCATTTTGTTTATAATTATGGACTAGGCGATTCATATAATTACATGTACAAAAGCGATGTGTGCTCTCTGTGACATTTTTGATGGCCGCAGTAGTGCCACTTATACACACCTCGGGTTAACAAGGCCAGCCTGTAGTCTACCGGCCTCTAGTGAGAGGTATGTTCTTGAAGAAACAAAACTGGGATGCTATACTATAAGGCTGCCATCCTTATTATAATTAGAGCACCACCCCTTGTCATGTTTTACTATATAAATCGATCGGATTTATCACAGTTATTCATTTGTACCATGCTCTAGAGTCATTTTCATCATTTGTCAGTAAACATTACACATAATTATAATATAGACTGACTTAATTATGACACACCTTACATACACCGGCAGTAATTACTTTAACAGGAGAATATACGTCATATCGTTTTTGAATCATTAGGGGTAGTCCTTCTCTGATTTCATCAAGCCTTTTCAAGTCCACCTCACCGTACACTATACTTTCTTTTTCTTTTGTAGAGGCGATAACATCACCTCTGTAATAAATAGGTTATTGATTAGACACAACAAGCTACATGCAAGCACATACCCTGGATTTGAGATCATAGAGTGCCCGTATGCAGTGTAACACGCCCCAGGAGAGTCATCTCTAGCAGGACTGATGGCCGTAACATACAGCTGGTTCTGCAAGGCACTGAAGCGAAGTAGGCTATAAGTAACTAAATGACAGGCTGTACTATATAGACCTCACATTGCTCTAATCAGTACTTCCCAATCCGGTGGTCCAGTTATCATGCTGAAAGCTGCTGGGTAGCATATCAACTTGCAGCCTGGATTGTGAATACATACATTACGTAGATACGTGTGTGGCTATAAACTTTAATTATATAGTACCTTTTTGTGCGTAGAGAGATGCTAGCTCAGGGAATCTAATGTCACGACAGATACCAATTCCAATCTTACACCACTCTGTTGAAGAAGAGCGTAGATGAAAAAACAGAAAAAAAATTGCGTTTGAAGTATGCCTGTGTCAAATGTGAAAAGTTCACTTCCTCCAGTGAGGGTAACAGACTCCTTGAACTTTATCTTCCCAGGAATGTCAATATCAAATAGGTGCATCTGTGTACACAACCAGCATAATTTTGAATTGTAACAGGAATGTATTTCTTGCATCTCAATCCATTAACAATTTTATCAAGCAGTTATTACAGTGTACTTACTTTCCTGTACTTTCCTAGAAAATCTCCCTGAGGTCCAAACACAGCACACGTATTGTAAAAATTGTCTCCATCCTTCTCTGGAATAGATCCTGCATATAATTATGAGTTCAAGTTAATTTAATAAGATTGTGTCTGGAAAAAACCCAGTGGATGATTAAACTGTGAAGAAAATTGCTGGTCCGCCCTTGAAAAAAAGTGGTCCTTGAAATCTATACACTGCATGGTATATTATGGTGTGGAGAGAACCCAGGTTGCCATATAAATAGCTCTAAAGAACATTACAAGTGCTACAAAAATTATTAAGTGGACAGGAGGGACCATATTTCTCTGGATCGACCAAAATTTAGAACGAAAAAATTGGTCCCTGACCATTTTTTCAAATTATGCGCAACATGCATTATTTAGTGACTGACCACCAATTAGGTAGATCCTACACTCTCTAGCAAGTTTGGAGAGACAATCACTGGTAATACCACCTGGGATGGTCTCAGCATAGTCAGGGAAACAGCCCGTGTCGTACGGAGAGTTGAAGCACTCCTATATACAACATATAAATTAGACACAGATCGTAATAAAATAATAGGGGAAATCTATGATACTAATTATGTCTAGATCAAAGGACAAAGGACACAGCAGTAAAAAAAATAGCTTGGCACTCACAGGGAGAGAAATGACTCTTGCGTTATTTTCAGCAGCTTCCCTGATCAGGCTCTCCGCCTTGTGAAGGTTTGCATTCTTGTCTTTTCCAACTGTTAGCTGTATTAAAGCTATCTTAAACTTCCCAGCTGCCATTGAACTTGGCAATCTGTTGTAGAAATTACAACAATGGGTAAGGAATCGTTATGATGAATTAGATGAAGTTGTATGTGAGCTCCTCCCTGACAAACAAACTGTAGTCTAGGTAACCGCCTTATCAGTCAAGTAGGCTAAAAATCTGTGTCCTTTGATGTAAGCTTTGATGTCTCTTTGTGCATATGTAAAAAAAAAAAAAGAAACCTTTGACTAGCTAGGAAGAGTAGCAGCAGTAGTAGTAGCAGTGCAAGCAGGACTAGACTAGATTAAAAAGTTGGTGGAAAGAATAACTGACCGTTTGGACGTCACCTGGCTGCCAGACTTTCATCTGGACTCTTCCCCCTGAGTAGCTGGCCTTTCTCTAAGCCACAAAACTGAGCAAGAAGCTGAAGAAGCAGCTAGACAGAGACATGTACCTAGCCTTGAGAATTGGGAGGCGTGGCTCAACTAGTTAGCCCAGCCCAGAGGAATTGTTACCGTGGGTACTGAACAACCGTAGAAGTAGGGCTACCCCTGGCTTTACTGAATTAACTAGCTGTGTCTGCTGTCTAGTTGGACCAGATTTAGCTAGATAATGGGGTAGAGAATAGTTGAGCGGTGCTGTGTGTAGCTTGAACTGTACTGGCTGGCAAGAATCTAGTAAGCACCCTATGCACTGATAACTCGTCAGAATGGAGGGTATGTTCTAGGGATCTGGACAGCTGTACATCCAAAGGAGCCAGGGAGTGCCAATCATCTTCTCCCAGTCTCTGACACGCTAAACAAAAGGAGCTAGAACTGGGAGTCCCAGCTAGAATTGCTAGCCGGATCTAGACTAATAGAATGACATGGAGGAGTGGTGAGGCCGGATCCACACTAATTGATCGACCTAAAGACGCTCCTGTTCCAGATTTCACGAATGGCAAGGAAAGGGTTATAGTCACTGGAACTACTAAGCTGAACCAGAGCTGTAGCTTCTGTTCTGTGTATCTATACTTTCAAAATCAGCAAAGGTCCTTGTAGATTCTATATTCTCTAGTACTAATACCTTCTACCTTCAGCCATTTTTTTTTTGCCATGGTAAAAAATGATAAGCACCGCAGGTGCTGATGCCTCGGTGGAGGTGCCAAAGATAATTACTGTATAAAGCAATTATGATGATATTTTATGCAGTTCGGCCGAGGAAGCCGGTACACTGATAGGCTAGGCAGCCTGGCGTCATAAAATTTTGGGACCCCCCGAGCCTAGAATGTTAACATTTTAGGCCCCCCAGGGGGCCAATCTGTTAAAATTCTAGGCCTCCCACTGTGAGATTAGGCCCCCCTCTTTTCTGCACGATAGAACCATAGATAAACGAATAGAAATCTTTATCTATGATAGAACGAAGTCAAAGAATTATGGTAAGGTTAGCTCTATTAGTTACAAAGCATCAAAGAGACTGCATGAATGCAAAGACTCTGTATCTTTGCATTATTATTCTATCATGGAATTCAAAGTGAACCTTTCAAGTTACTCATGCTTATACCTATAAGAGTTAAATGCTTTGATGCAGCTCTGCAATGTTGGATCTGCCTGTAAGACAATCAATGTTGTGCATAGCTATCGCCATATTTGCAACTTTTTTGTGCTTACTTTCTCAGCCAAATTTCAAGACAAAACATAGCGGTGTTATCCCCAAGCGGCTGGTTGCCAAAGGAGGCAAAATTTTGTGAATTCACAATAATTATAAAGTATAAAGCACACAATTTTCAGTGCAAAGACAACAATACATATCTTTCTCCATG
This sequence comes from Halichondria panicea, assembly GCF_963675165.1. NCBI lineage: Eukaryota > Metazoa > Porifera > Demospongiae > Suberitida > Halichondriidae > Halichondria > Halichondria panicea. The sequence goes on from NC_087386.1 coordinate 3,223,480, forward strand.
TTTTCCTACATAGAAGATGTAAATTGTTGTGGGGATGCTCCAATAGCGTCACTGGCTCAGCTCTCAAGTAATGTGGAATCATAGATATAGAAGTCAAGAGAGAAACTGTTGTATCTATGGTGGAATCACAGTACATGTACATGTAATAAGAATGCAAGCAAGTGAGCCCCGCCCACTTATTAGTAGTACAAGGGCGCTTCTCTCATATGCCCTTGCTATATAAACTAAGTTTCTTGTGTAAAGCTGTTTTTGTTCATTGTTTGAAGATTATAGCATGCAGTAGTTTCAGGCTTGATAAGCCTTTTGGAGCTTAGTAACCCAGCTCAAAAGCAGCAACCTTAAAATCCGGGATATCTGAGGTGAATAGCAGTTTCCTTTCGGGACAAGGGTAATCTTGGACAGTCCTGACCAATTCGGGACAGTTGGCACCTATGTGCTTCGTGCTGCATGAGGTCATAGAATGACATGGTGCAGTGTGATGGCTGTGAGACCAGTGGTACTACTGTACATGCATGAAATGTGTGTGTGAGGAGAGCTGCATTCAGTAACTGGCACTGCATGCATAGACTGTGAAGACCATAGAAGATTTTATTGGTGTATTTTGAGAATGCACTGTCACATAATGTTACCGCTGTTGCGCTGTTAATGGGGGGCCTAAAATTTTAAGAGGGGGCCTAAAATGTTAAAATTCTAGGCCCGGGGGGGCCCATTCTCATGAGGGGCCAAAAATTTTATGACACCGGTGTCATCGGATAGAACCTCCGGGCGACAGTTTCTCGAAGGTGGCGGCGGCTTAACCTCAAATGTGGCGGAGGCTGTTTCCTTCTTCTATCTATGGTGGCGGCTGGTGTTTTTTGGTGGCGGCATGAGAGTGTAGAGCTTTATCTACGGTGGCGGCGGCTTAACCTCGAGGTTACGTCGGTGTTTACTTGGTGGAGGCGGCTTAGCCTCGAATATATTAATGTGGATATGTGAATAAGATAATGTTGGACCACTTGACCTTTAACTAATTAAAGTTATCTTGGCAGACTACTTCTCAAGCTTGTTTTTAGTGTCTGGGAGGGATTGTGGAGTGGTCAAGACCAGTCCAGACAGTTGCTCTAGCACTGACCTGATATCAGGCTGCTCATGGTCTCGAGGCTAGCTAGCATTTCTCTACCGTATAGCTGGTAATTTTCGTGGGGCAAAATATTTGTGGTTGGAGGTCTGACCACGAATATTTTACCCACAAATGAAGCGACCTTGCCTATACCTTTACCTACAATCCAAGCAGCAACCACGAAAATATTATCCACAAAATGTCTCAATATTGCTGAACCACGAATATTTTGTCCCCCGAAAATTACCTGCTATACGGTATTAGCTAAGGTCAAGTGGTTCTAACGTCATCTATATTCACGGCTGGCCTTTACATTTTCGAGGCTAAGCCGCCGCCACCAACCACATTGCTGCACGTACACCTGCTTGTCTAAGACTAGCACTGAATATATTTTCTGGGTTTCCGTTTACGAACCACAGCTCTCGGGAAAGTCAGAAAAGTTTCTCAGCAAGTTCCAGTCGATTAAAGTAACCTCAGAATTGTAAACTTGAGTATATATCAACATACTGGCTGATATCTGTATGCATCTAGACCAGCACTGAATATATTATTTTTCAGGGTTCCCGTTAACGAACCACACAGCTCTCGGAAAGTCAGAAAAGTTTCTCAGCAAGTTCTAGTCGATTAAATTAACTTCACAATGGAAACTTGAACATACTGGCTGAATCTGCTTGCATGTCTAGACCAGCACAGAATTATTATTTTTCAGGGTTCCCGTTAATGAACCATGCACAGCTCTCGGAAAGTCAGAAAAGTTGCTCAGCAAGTTCCAGTCGATTAAAGTAACCTCAGAAGAGTATATAATCAACATACTGGCTGATATCTGCATGCATGCATGTCTAGACCAGCACTGAATATATTAGTTTTCAGAGTTCTCGTTAACGAATCACTGCTCTCGGAAAGTCAGAAAAGTTTCTCAGCAAGTTCCAGTCGATTAAAGTAACCTCAAAAGAGTATAATTATTATATCAACATACTGGCTGATATCTGCATGCATGTCTAGACCAGCACTGAATATGTTATTTTTCAGGGTTCGATCCCGTTAACGAACCACAGCTCTCGGAAAATCAGAAAAGTTTCTCAGCAAGTTCCAGTCGATTAAAGTAACCTCAGAATGAGTATTATATCAACATACTGCATGGCTGATATCTGCATGCATGTCTAGACCAGCACTGAATATGTTATTTTTCTGGATTCCTGTTAACGAACCACTGCTCTTGGAAAGTCAGAAAAGTTGCTTAGCAAGTTCCAGTCGATTGAAGTAACCTCAGAATTGTAAACTTGAGTATATATCAACATACTGGCTGATATCTGCATGCATGTCTAGACCAGCACTGAATATGTTATTTTTCTGGGTTCCCGTTAATGAACCACTGCTCTCGGAAAGTCAGAAAAGTTGCTCAGCAAGTTCCAGTCGATTAAAGTAACTTGAGTATATCAACATAACTTATTGGCTGATATACTTAATTGCTTGTATATATAGACCAGGATTGAAGATAATTATTCCAGTTCCCGTTCTATATAATCATGGCTCTCAAAAAGTCAGAAAAGTGGCTTGGCGTGTTTCAGTATAGCCCTTTCCTTGCCATTCGTGAAATCTGGAACAGGAGCGTCTTTAGGTCGATCAATTAGTGTGGATCCGGCCTCACCACGCCTCCAAGTCATTCTATTAGTCTAGATCCGGCTAGCAATTCTAGCTGGGACTCCCAGTTCTAGCTCCTTTTGTTTAGCGTGTCAGAGACTGGGAGAAGATGATTGGCACTCCCTGGCTCCTTTGGATGTACAGCTGTCCAGATCCCTAGAACATACCCTCCATTCTGACGAGTTATCAGTGCATAGGGTGCTTACTAGATTCTTGCCAGCCAGTACAGTTCAAGCTACACACAGCACCGCTCAACTATTCTCTACCCCATTATCTAGCTAAATCTGGTCCAACTAGACAGCAGACACAGCTAGTTAATTCAGTAAAGCCAGGGGTAGCCCTACTTCTACGGTTGTTCAGTACCCACGGTAACAATTCCTCTGGGCTGGGCTAACTAGTTGAGCCACGCCTCCCAATTCTCAAGGCTAGGTACATGTCTCTGTCTAGCTGCTTCTTCAGCTTCTTGCTCAGTTTTGTGGCTTAGAGAAAGGCCAGCTACTCAGGGGGAAGAGTCCAGATGAAAGTCTGGCAGCCAGGTGACGTCCAAACGGTCAGTTATTCTTTCCACCAACTTTTTAATCTAGTCTAGTCCTGCTTGCACTGCTACTACTGCTGCTGCCTACTGCTGCTACTCTTCCTAGCTAGTCAAAGGTTTCTTTTTTTTTTTTTACATATGCACAAAGAGACATCAAAGCTTACATCAAAGGACACAGATTTTTAGCCTACTTGACTGATAAGGCGGTTACCTAGACTACAGTTTGTTTGTCAGGGAGGAGCTCACATACAACTTCATCTAATTCATCATAACGATTCCTTACCCATTGTTGTAATTTCTACAACAGATTGCCAAGGAAAGAGATAGAGCCAAATAACCTCTGGACAATAAATTGGGGAGTATAAGTAGGAGTTAGGTGACTGGCTGAATTAAAAATGATAATGTTATAAATTCATACTAAATCTAGCTCCGGTGTACAGACATAATTAATTCAGTCATTGTGCATGTAGCTATAGCTAGAGTCTACTGCAGACATGTGCAAGTAGCTAGCTATTATATCAAGTCTATACTGCAGACAATGGAGAGTCTACTACTTAAAACTAGGCTGGCTAGCTTTCTACTTATTTAGTAGAGTGATCAGGCAAGAGCATATCTCATTTTAGCCTCGATCCCAGGCCGATCCGTCTCCAATTGAACGCTAGGTCGCCTAGAGTAAACCACTGAAGATCAGCCACCATGATAAATCGGCCGCTCGTACGCCAACACAGCACTTGCAAATTGATTTATTTTTGCTACTATATAGAGCTCTTGATGTGATGTTCCTATGAGCCAAACGAGACTTGCAACCAACGTTGTGTTCCGGAGTTAGAGTTAACTTTCCAGCGCTGCCGAAAGTACATATATTCAGCCAATTGCATGTATTTCCGGCACAACGATCTTCTCTAGAGTATGGAGGCACGATCCAGCTAAGATTAACTTCTAGTAGTAGCTAACTATGTCTACTAGCTGCATGCAAAATATGAAACTATGTGAAACTCTGTGGTGCAGCTGTTCCGCTACTAGCCACGCTTTTTTCTCACAAATCTACCGATTGAAATTCGGCCACGCCCCATTGCAGGTTATAACATCATTAGCCTCGACTCCAACCGCCCCAACTATTATAAACAGCAATCCTCAAAGATTATATGGTAACACAGACAAAATAGACAAAATAGACTACAAAAAGAACATAAAAACAATAAACAATATTATTATTACTACTGGCTACACGACATACAAAACCATGTTTTTTGAGTATCATTAAAAACAGCGTTCGGAATGTTTTCGCAATCCTGGTGGTACCATTTACTGCAACTGTCACATGACGCCATATCCCCAAACCTCGATGTGACTTCCACATCAGAATATCGGCAACTACAGTATACAGGAACCTGCGTTTTTGTGACTATTGTCTTGGGGCAATCCCTTTTTTTTGCAGCTCGTGGGAAGCGTGACAGTTCACGATTGTTGAAGCAACGCTCCAGATGAACTCTCATCATCGATTCATCGTAGCTGATTTTCAAAGGGTTTCGACCAGAACATAAATCATAAGCCATAGCGATGGCAAACAAACCACAAGAATCATCAGTATACTGAAGTTGAACATTCACAACTTGGATTGTGAAACGGTCTTTCATACAATGGAGAATCGTGCAAGACTGTTCAATAATGGTAGGGCCAGGTTCTATGTGAAGACTGTCATACAGCTGTATTTCACTTGCATCAGATGATAATTTATTTGATAAGCACGCCCAATGAAATCCTCCAACATGCATTATTTGCACAAATTCATGAGCTGACGATCTCCACTGGAGATTTTCGAGCAAGTACATAGTATCTTGAAGTCCGTTTTGATGAGGGAATTCTCTTCTGAGCAGCATATTTGCAGCAGAAATATGATTTGCTGACAGCCAAGCATTACGTTGAAGGGCTTGTTTCTCATAAAGAGAGAGACCAAGATCACTAACCCAATCTTTTAAGCACGGATTTGTTTCTGAGTCATCAAGCAATGATTCATTGGATACTTGAAAGTGTACCTACAGATACAATGACATACGTAACAAGATGCTCATAGAGCATCATAACAAATATCTTACCCCACGAAAATTACCCGCTGTATGATATACAACTCTATGATATTATCCTATGGAGTGTAACTGCACAAGTAATACATTATTTACCTTGTATGCCTTCGAGACCAGCACGTGTACTAAAGGGCGTAGATTTGACATTCCTTGCAGCACTTTCCCCGCTGCTTTTCACTGGGCTCTCAGGATCAATGACAACAACAGGAGCTTGGTCGTCTGGAGATGCATTTTACCATGAATATACAGTCAGTACAATACATGCATGTACACAAATACAAACCTGTTTTCTTTCTCCCAGTCTGAACACTCACTCCTATAAATGCACACCAGAATCACGTGGTAACAAAACAATGAGACCCACACATATACAAGTACATGCACATGCACATTACTTACCAGCGCGTGTTCTAGAGCGCGTAGATTTGACATTCCTTGTACATGTAGCACTTTCCCCGCTGCTTTTCACTGGGCTCTTAGGGTCAACGACAACGACAGGAGCTTGGTCGTCTGGAGCTGCATTTTACAGTCAGTGCAATACATGCATGTACACAATACAAACCTGTCTCAGTCTTTCTCTCAGTCTGAACACTCACTCCTATAAATGCACACCAGAATCACGTAGTACCACAACAATAAAACCCACACATATACAAGTACATGCACATGCACATTACTCACCAGCATGTGTCCTAGATCGCGTAGATTTGACATTCCTTGTACATGTAGCACTTTCCCCGCTGCTTTTCACTGGGCTCTTAGGGTCAACGACAACGACAGGAGCTTGGTCGTCTGGAGCTGCATTTTATTGGTGCAATAACATGCATGTACACAATACAATCCTGCCTTCTTTTCACGTAATAATACAACAATGAGACACATACATCACTCACCAGTAGGTATCTCAAAGCGCATACATTTTACGTTCCTTGTAGCATTTTTCTCACTGCTTTTCACTGGGCTCTTAGGGTCAACGACAACGACAGGAGCTTGGTCGTCTGGAGCTGCATTTACACAGTAAGTACAATACATGCATGTACACAATGCAAACCTGTTTTCTTTCTCCCAGTCTGAACACTCACTCCTATAAATGCATACCAGAATCACGTGGTAACAAAACAATGAGACCCACACATATACAAGTACATGCACATTACTTACCAGCGCGTGTTCTAGAGCGCGTAGATTTGAAATTCCTTGTACATGTAGCACTTTCCCCGCTGCTTTTCACTGGGCTCTTAGGGTCAACGACAACGACAGGAGCTTGGTCGTCTGGAGCTGCATTTTACACAGTCAGTACAATACATGCATGTACACAATGCAAACCTGTTTTCTTTCTCCCAGTCTGAACACTCACTCCTATAAATGCATACCAGAATCACGTGGTAACAAAACAATGAGACCCACACATTACAAGTACATGCACATGCACATTACTCACCAGCGCGTGTTCTAGAGCACGTAAATTTTACGTTCCTTGTAGCACTTTCCTCGCTGCTTTTCACTGGGCTCTTAGGGTCAACGACAACGACAGGAGCTTGGTCGTCTGGAGCTGCATTTTACACAGTAAGTACAATACATTGTACACAATACAAACCTGTCTCAGTTTTTCTCTCAGTCTGAACACTCACTCCTATAAATGCACATCAGAATCACGTGGTAACAAAACAATGAGACCCACACATATACAAGTACATGTACATGCACATGCACATTACTCACCAGCATGTGTCCTAGATCGCGTAGATTTGACATTCCTTGTACATGTAGCACTTTCCCTGCTGCTTTTCACTGGGCTCTTAAGGTCAACGACAACGACAGGAGCTTGGTCGTCTGGAGCTGCATTTTACACAGTAAGTACAATACATGCATGTACACAATGCAAACCTGTTTTCTTTCTCCCAGTCTGAACACTCACTCCTATAAATGCACACCAGAATCACGTGGTAACAAAACAATGAGACCCACACATATACAAGTACATGCATATGCACATTACTCACCAGCGCGTGTTCTAGAGCACGTAGATTTGACATTCCTTGTACATGTAGCACTTTCCCCGCTGCTTTTCACTGGGCTCTTAGGGTCAACGACAACGACAGGAGCTTGGTCGTCTGGAGCTGCATTTTATTGGTGCAATAACATGCATGTACACAATACAATCCTGCCTTCTTTTCACGTAATAATACAACAATGAGACACATACATCACTCACCAGTAGGTATCTCAAAGCGCATACATTTTACGTTCCTTGTAGCATTTTTCTCACTGCTTTTCACTGGGCTCTTAGGGTCAACGACAACGACAGGAGCTTGGTCGTCTGGAGCTGCATTTTACACAGTAAGTACAATACATGCATGTACACAATGCAAACCTGTTTTCTTTCTCCCAGTCTGAACACTCACTCCTATAAATGCACACCAGAATCACGTGGTAACAAAACAATGAGACTCACACATATACAAGTACATGCACATGCACATTACTCACCAGCATGTGTCCTAAACGGTGTAGATTTGATGGTGGTTGTAGAACTTTTTCCACTGCTTTTCACTGGGTGAGCTTGGACGTCTGGAGCTAATTAATTGAGAAGGTCAATCCACATGTGTAGATATACATCTATACATTGTGACAACTCACATGTACTAAGAGGAGAACTCTCAAAACCACCGCCACTGAATGTATACGTATCACATAGGGTATCTGACCAGTTATCCGGAGGATCTATGTACATGTACACGACTGCATGACGTATAAAGGAACACGACAATTTGTATTGTGACAGCAATCATAATTATGTTCACACATAAGCTCACCAGTTACTGTTATTTTTACAGGATTGGTGGCCTGATCCCTACTGTGATGATTGGGTGGATCTGTATGAGCACAAAACTTATACATAGTTGCTACGGATAAAGGGATAGGAGGAATAACTCCACAAGTAATAAAGGTGCATTACTTACCAAACAGAGAAAGCTGAAGAGGGCTTACAAGTAAACTGTCCTCATCGCTGTCACACACCTCATCTGTAGTACGATAAACCGAGTAAGCACAGCACATGTAACAACAGTTAAACAAGCCAAATACCTTTTGTCTCTGTCTTGCTCTTGTCTTGTTTCTCAGTCTTGCGACGGGTTCCTATAGTGTATAATATGAATGCATGTATGCAATGTACAAATAATTATGATGGTAATAAATTATTATGAAACCTACCTGTTGATTTTGGTTTCGATTCAATAAGTTTTTTTATATCATCTGATACTGCTAAACCTAACGATATAAAAGTATACTGTAATATATCTACGTGTAATATTCGGACTTACTTTTCTTTAATTCTCTGATGTACTTATTTTGCTCTTTTCGGAATTTCTCTTGTGCTTTATCCACTTCCTTTAATTCCATTTTTTGCCTTTCTTCTGAAGATGTTGCCACTCTAAATGTCTTTCTCGGCTTGATTGTTGGAAGCTTATGGATTGGCTCAGGGTAAGTTAAAATTTCTTTAAGGGGTCTTCCAGCAGTTGGATATGTGTAGTTTTTGGAAGCATCAGTTTCTTTTCTAGGAACATCAGTTTCTTTTCGGGAGTACGACTTTCGTGACGGAGTCAACAATGGCAGAAATGGCAACCCATCCACATCTTCTTCCAAAACGCTTTCCTCCAGATACTCAGGTGGCATGATTTTACTCCTGTCAAGTGGATACACTCCTGTTGTTTCAAATCCGGACTGAACATTTACCATCGTTAGTGCCTGAACCCATGCCTTCTTAAAAACGAGAATCTGCTGAGCACCTTTCCTGGATTTTGGGCCAAATATTCATGGCAGAATTGACTATAGCGAATTTTAAGGGGACCGAAAATCCCCTTATCAAGTGGCTGCGACAGGTGCGTAGTATTAGGGGGGAGAATAAAGAGAATAACTTTTTGCTTTGCTGCCAGACGGATGGTTTCAGGTGAATAGTGTGTGCTGTGTCCATCCATCAATAGCAATAATGGGCGAACAGCAGGGGCATAACGTAGAAATAAGTTATTAAACCAGATGTCGAAAAGCTCAGTGTCAATCCACCCATTATCAGAGAAAGCATGCAACGTCCCATGACTTCACCAGCTGCCATGTCAGGGTGCATGGACTTCCCATTCCAGATAACCATCGGGGGAATACAGTAACCAGCAGCACTGACACATGCAACTACAGTTATTTGGGTCTTTTTTCCACTCGTGATACATGAAGGATTTTTCATTCCTTTTTTGCAAACAACTTTTGGAGGATGGTGGTCCAGAGGCATGCCTGTCTCGTCAATATTAAAAATATGTGCTGGTGTGTCTAGAAGGTCATACTCTACTAGAACCTTCTCCAACATGTCAAAGTAACTCGAAATAACTTCTGGATCTGTGGCTTTTGCTCTTGCTACAGACAATTTAGCAGGAATTCGCAAAACTAGTTCCGAGTGTCGCTTTGTGAAGCTTTCATACCAACCATGAGTGACTGTGACCTTGACTCCTTTACGGTCGCACACTCTTTGCACAATTGCAATTACATTACTTCTGGTTTTAGGAAAGCCAACAGAGGCACATCTAATCAAGAACCTGGTCAGTTCTGCTTCTTCTGTATCAGAGAGATACTTGTTTGGGCCACTTTTGGCACCAGGAAGAGTGCTTCCTCGATAGTAATCGCCCAGTGTGGACCTAGGAATACCATATTCTTCAGCAGCACGTCGTTGACTCAACGTACCATTTCTAATAGCTGAACAAGCAGTGCTTACGGTTTTCAAATCCCAATGCTTGTATGAGGGTGGGCGATTTTTTGAGTTAACTTCACATACAGTCACAGCTTTCTTAGTACGGCTATAAAATATTCTTTCTTTTAGCGGTACCTCAGCCATATGTAACCTACAGAATAAGCAAAGACAAAAATAAATGTTCAGCACCATAATTGTGGGGTTCTAAGTTTGTCTCAAAGTGAAGTGAAGCTGTTGTTATTACACTATACAAGCACACTGTAAACCATTGCCAAAACATAGATACAAATTATGGCCATGAAGCTAGCTAGCTAGCTCATTAATTACCTAGAAGCGAGCCTAGAAGCACCTAGTACCTGGAAACACGTCTCACACAGTAGCACTTTCGATTTATCCACGTGGCAAGATAGTTTTGAAAGCAATGGGGCGTGGCCGAATTTCAATCAGTAGATTTGTGAGAAAAAAGCGTTGCTAGTAGCGGAACAGCTGCACCTAGACTCGCAAGCCGTCACTGTTGCAGGCGAACAGTAGACTGGTCAAACTCTGTGTTGAGACTCGTGTTGCACAGTCAGCATATCAGAAAATATTTTAAGTGGCTGCGGTTTTCGTGACGTCAGTATACTGCATGTGATACGTAGAGTTTTCTAGTGGAACGTCACTATTATTGATCTTGTGGTAACCGCATGCGGTTAGTTGCCACAAATATCGTGGCAAACGTTACACGAGTCTCAACACGGAGTTTGACCAGTCTACTGTTCGCCTGCAACAGTGACGGCTTGCGAGTCTAAGCTGCACCACAGAGTTTCATATTTTGCATGCAGCTAGTAGACATAGTTAGCTACTACTAGAAGTTAATCTTAGCTGGATCGTGCCTCCATACTCTAGAGAAGATCGTTGTGCCGGAAATACATGCAATTGGCTGAATATATGTACTTTCGGCAGCGCTGGAAAGTTAACTCTAACTCCGGAACACAACGTTGGTTGCAAGTCTCGTTTGACTCATAGGAACATCACATCAAGAGCTCTATATAGTAGCAAAAATAAATCAATTTGCAAGTGCTGTGTTGGCGTACGAGCGGCCGATTTATCATGGTGGCTGATCTTCAGTGGTTTACTCTACTAGGCCTGGTATTGATTGTATTTGGGCGTGATCTGGGCGTGGTTTTTTAATAAATTGACTCTGGTACAACAAAAAATGAATCCTCCAACAGTGGTCTTCAACAACAGCCTCTGGGGCAGTATACAGCAGGAAATACTTCCCAGAAGACACTTCTTTGGCAGTGGCAACCAAATCTTTGTCGATTCCTTTATTGCTACTGAGGATGGCAGCAGAAACACCTCTATTGTTTAGACTCCTGCCTGGTCAATCATGAGTCTCATGATGAGAGATACAAGGGGAGAGACAATTAACAAGAACAACACTTTTGTCAACAGGAGGAGCCTTGGTCCTACCTAGCTTGTAGTCCATTAAAAAGGGTAGCAACTGATATAGCAGAGAGACTTGCCATATCCCGTTGGGAACCAGATAAACACGTCCCTTCCCTCAAACAGGAGCTTGAGAGCCTGGGCCTGTTCTGCCATGAGAGTGAGGCCATCTTGCTTCAAACAAGACAACGCGTTGCATGCCATAGCTAGCTAGCTATAAATTGAGAACATGACACGGAGCTACATTACTGTAAGTTTTACGGGAGTAAAATGCCTCTACGTACACCTTTAGTATTACAGAAAAAAAGCAGGAAACAAAATGTGAAGAATCTCTGCTTTAGTTTCCGGTTCCTGCCACGCCCAGATACAATCAATACCAGGCCGTATTTTTCAACTTCGTTCTATTAAAAAAAAATCGGCCTGGGACCAAGGCTAATCTCATTTACATCTGTGCAAAGTCAAGGGTTAACCTTGGAATGCATTGCCCTGCTACGCCCACTCATTTACCTTTTACTTCTGCCTTTTCTGATTTCTGGCTTTCTGGTCCTACATGCGCGTGCATGCGAAATGTATAGACTGTTACTGTTAGCAATCAGAATGGCTACTCAACAAGAGTATGAGGACATACTGTTGTACAAGATGCTGCCAGCAATGCTGGCCAGAAGAAATACAGAGACGGGCTTTCCACTAATGACAAGAGAAGTATAAGAGACAAAGCTCAAAGATATGCTCTGCAGCAACAATGCTTATACCTGCCTGAGAAGGACAGCACTGGCATGCATAGAATGAGAAGAGAGTTGTGGTGAAGCAAGAGGAGAAAAGCAGGATACTAAACATGTGCCACGATGGACTGGATGGAATGCATTTTGGGAGAGACAAGACCTATGGAAAGGTATATTTATCATCATATCTTACAAAGTATAATTATATCTGTTTCATGCATGTAGGTTGCTCAGGATTTCTACTGGAAAGGCCTACATGCTAATGTCATACAGCTCTGCAAGCACTGCAACAAATGCCAACGAACGAATCACCAACTGGAGAAGCCCAGAGCAGAACTACATCCCATCCCTGTGACAAAAGTCTGGTACAGAGTTGGTATTGACTTGGTAGGACCTCTACCTGAAACAAGCTCTGGAAACAAGTACATTATCACGCTCTCAGACTATTTCTCTAAGTGGCCTGAGGCTGTCCCACTCCCATCAAAATCAGCAGAAGGTGTAACAAAATTTCTGTTTGACACATTTTGCAGGCATGGGTGGCCAAAAGTGATTCAATCAGACCAAGGAAGAGAGTTTGTCAACGAAATTAACACCCGACTTTTTCAGTTGACTGACATACAGCACTGCATATCAAGTGCTTACCACCCACAAACAAATGGCCTTGATGAACGCTTCAACCAGACTCTAGTGAACACTCTCAAGAAGGTAATCGATTCTAGTACTGATGACTGGGATCAGCATCTCTCTGCTGCTCTTTTTATGCCTATCGCATATCAAAACAGGTAAAATTTTAATTATTATATCATGCATGCATATATTATTTTTTGATTGTAGGCGTCATCAAAGTACACACCCTTTTTCCTAATGTTCAATCGCCACCCGCGGAAAGCTGTTACTTTTAATATGGATCAACGAGATGGTGCCGACGCTATAGAAGATAGAGGAGATGCTGACCAATTGAGTGGAGAGGAGACTGAAAATGAAGAAGACAGAGAAGACATGGATGGAATTCTCCGAAGGTTGATAGAAATTCGTGACTGCTGTCACCTCAATGCCAAGGAGAAAATTGCTGCTGCACAGCAAAAACAGAAGCAGCAGTATGACAACAAGCATAACTCTTTGAAGGTATTATTTTATATAGCAAACTTTAGCTTATTTTTAGCCATTTTTGTCGTAGAGTTATTTTTGTCGTAGAGTTATCCAGTTGGCAGCAGTGTCATGCTAAAGAATATGGCCAATTCTCATCGAATAGGAGGGAAAATGGACTGCACCTGGAAAGGTCCATATATTGTCCATAAGATCCTTGACAAGGGTAGATACGAGTTGCAGTCTGGGAGCGGCAAAGTATTGAAAAAGTGTTATAATGGGGTACTGCTAAAGGAATACTACTCTCCAGGTAAAGTGTGGCTAGCAATAACCTCCTTCTGTCGTGTTCCTTGCTATATAATTATGCTTAAAACATTTTACAGAAACCAACGATGAAGAAAACACTCTTCCTGGCTCTGAAGACAACCACTCTTCTCCAGTTAAATCACCTCCTAAGAATAAACGAATGCCTGACGTACCCTCTCAAAATCCTGATGTACCCTCTCAAAAGCCTGACCTACCCTCTCAAAAGCCTGATGTACCCTCTCAAAAGCCTAACATACCCTCTCAAAAGCCTGATGTATACCCTCTCAAAAGTCTGATGTACCCTCTCAAAAGCCTGATGTACCCTCTCAAAATCCTACCATACCCTCTCAAAAGCCTGACCTACCCTCTCAAAAGCAAGATAAGCGTGATAAGCGTCCTCTTGACACAAAAGATCCTTGCAAGTCACCTCCTAAGAAGAAACAAAAGAGTCAGGTAATAATATTATATCATAACATGTCTATTTTCTTGGTAGAATATTCTGTATAAGCTGCATGTGTATATATCTTGTACAATTCTTAGACTTCTGTGTATATGATTATAGGGAACGATGTGGCTGAAGACCCTAGATCTAAACCTCTTTGACAAACAAGTGTTGAGTGCAATAGGTGGTATGCTCTCAGACAACCAAAACATAACTGTGGTTAAGGGAATTAATTACCCTTTCGCAGGCAAGATCCCCCTGCGCATGGCCCCGCCTATTACCATGCCCTAATTGATGAGATCTTACCGTTTGGGTGAGCACGAAGAGTAATACCCTGACTACCTCCCAAACGAGCCCAAGCACTTCCTCCTTATTTCTTTATTCCCTAGACGTTTATCCCTCAACCCTAAACGAAACTGATTCCATAACTACCAAATCACTGACATGACAAGGGCTAAGCTACGACTCAACATAATTATTAATACAATTCCCAATGCAAACTAAAGTTTTTAGTCCACTGTCTACTTTTTTCGTATCGATTGACATTCACGGGGGACATAACACTGCCGAAATTGAAGCTAAGTGATCCCTGGGAGTCCGAATGTACAACAGGTACGCTGAACTCTCCCATCTACCCAACATTTTTATGGTTGAGTCGGGGACTCCGCGTGCCCCAGCTGTCGTTGCTGCACCTATACGAAACGAGTGCCCTGCATAGTCTTTGGCCTGCAGCCCAGCTTTTGTCATAGCCTCCCGGACTGTATCCACGAACCGAGTTTTTGACAATAGGCGACCATCCACAAACCTGAACAAAAACCCCGGGTCTTGTCCCCGAATAGCTAGGTAAGACAAGAGTGCTGCTATTGGACAGAGCGGACCTTCGGCTCGCCCCAACACAATATCTACCCCTTTTCGAAGGGGGTCTGTCTTCGATGCTTTCAGACGTAGTTTTAGGATGGAGGGGTTGGACAAACTGTCTATCGACACGTCTGCTAAATTCATATGGACCGCCGGATCGTACCCTGCGTCTGAAGGGACAGTGATTTCCCCGGACCGAAAAAAGCCAAAGAACGCCACACAGCAAGCTGCCCATATCATGATATGGTCTGAGTTTGACCTATCATATTCCCAGATTGCCCGCAACTTCAGCAAAATTTCCGGAGTAATGGGCAACCAAATCTTAGGTTGCTTATTCGCATGCTTCAATTGGTAGGTTCTGATGCCTCTAATCACCCCTTCCAGCTTAGGCATTGAGCTTATTTTTGGGTCTGGCATGTCTTGTGCAATTTGCATGTTTCGAATTGCCGACAGGTATAACCTTTAATGGACCTATGTGAAATGCCACTTCCTGACAAAAATGACACATATTGACATAACTGATATTCATAAACTGGGAGAGGTGCAAAACTATATAGGCTACAAAATTTACTATAACCTGCAGCATACGTTCGTTGGGTGAATTTTGAAAATAGAACTCCACAGCCTGGTCCAATGCTGCGATGCCCAGTCTGGTTTGGTTAGCAAGAGCAGCTCCACTAATGCGGGAGGGATAGGGGTTGCCTGGGGTAGAGCCTGTGGGTGGAGAGAATGAAATAGGATAGCATTGTCCCTGAAAGTGCATCTGCTAGGGTATTGTCTACCCCCCTGATGTGGGAGGCGGAGACTACAAATTAAAGTTAAAACGAGCTGTGATAAATGCCAAACATCACATGACGTGCATAATGAGTTCATCTTTACTCGTCCCTGATCTGAGGATTGCCACTAGATCTACTACCACATTATCACAGCGAAATCGTACTGACTTCCTCTCCCACAAGTGCCCCCACATTGCTGCTGCAAAGACAACGGGGATCAATTCCTTGATGGTGATGTGATACCTCAGCATGCTAGGCGGCCATTGAAATTGAAACCAGGCTTCTTCCCCATATGCCCCACAGCCCCAATTCCCTGATGCGTCTGAAGTGACCCAGATAGTAGGGTTCAATCTGTCGAACCTGCATAACATAAACGTGCCATTCCATTTCTGGGCAAATTCGCACCACCAGCGAATGTCTGATTGGGCTGATTTGTTTATTCGTATGTCGTTGTTTAAACCTTTCCTAGCCATGGACAAATCAATCAGCCTGCGAAGGAAGCTCCTTTCTTGGCGAACTGCTTTTGAAGCATGCTGGAGTGATCCGATCAGAGACAGCAATTCTTTTTTTTACCGGCTTTGCGACCCCTCCATGTTTTCAGTATCTTCTAAGGTTTTTTAGCTTGTCTTCTGGGAGGCGGATATAGTTAACCCCACCGAGTCCAATTCAATACCAAGGAAGGTGATGGTGGTTGTTGGGTCTACGGACTTGTCTTCTTCCACCGGTGTCCTTGTGTCTCTGCAAACCTGCCTGATTATTGCGAGGTTGTTCGCACAGCCGTCCTGTCCTGGCGGGCTTAGCGTGATCATAATCATCTAGGTAATGGAATAGTGGTCCGGCTCCCCTCTGTTGCATGATCCATTGCAGTGCGTCTGCCACGGCTGTGAAGATCAGAGGAGCTGACCGCATCCCGAACGTTAATACGTTATCCCATAGGATCGTCTCTTTCTAGTTCACTCCGAGTAGGGGTCGGTCCTCTGGGTGTATGGGCACATTACGGTAAGCCTGTCTGATGTCTATCTTAGCCATCTGAGCCCCTCTTCCCAATGTCAGCAAACAATCCACGACCTCGTCCACTGACACGTAGGTTAGGCTGGAGAGTTCCTTGCCAATACCATCGTTTACACTGCATGCACCCGTATGGTGCTGACAGGTTAACGATAAGCCTCGATCCATGAGCCCGGTATGCAATGTACGTATATCCTAACTATACATGTTCTAACGGATTGGAGTCATGCTCTCTCGCCCGCTTTCTTGTTTCCATGCTTTTAGGTGTTTCCCCCGGCCAATCATAGCAATTTTCACATTGCAAATGTTTTTGTGGGTCTTGTTCCCTTGAGTTGTACAGTATGTAGAGACGTGTACTCGCTCAGACAGAATTAATATATATATATTGCTCAGAGAAAGACACGTACATTCCACCCAAAGGTGCATGTACGTACATCAATGGGTACATAAAACAAATCATGGGTACTACGTACATTAAAGTCCAGAGTAAATAAAACTATAATTATACTTCCACATACACAATCGATACCTGTCAAGAAAGGCAGACAGATAAAATGCACATGCAGTTATGATATCATTTAACTTCTGCAATCTTCAAATAATTATGGCTGATCGATATATCAAGCAAAATAATTATGATTAAAAAAGTTTACAGTAGATCTAAACAGTTGAAAAACACTGACAACGTGTTTTTATTGTTATTACTAACAAAGTGAAAGTGCATTGCATAAATTGAAGATGAAAGTTCAACAGTCTGTTGTCGATAAACTACTGCTTTCTGTAGAAGTTTGACTGTAGCTTTGGCTTGCAAACCCATTTTCATTATCTGCAAAGTATCATTTAAACGTAAAAGCTAGGCTCTCCTACGAAAACCATCAGTACCTACTACTAAGCACCCACCTTCTCTGTATGGTGAGCCAATCATGCTTATTGCGTTTGAAGTGGTACCAGTTGTAACCTGTATGCAATAATAATTGTGATAGGCATCTACTACCTAAAAAATATATTATACACACACATGTTCCAAACAAAAAAGAAGGCTAACGATTCTTCGGATAATATTCAACTGCTTAATTGGTGGATAATTTCACTTCAAGTGTAATCTAATTCTTGAGTTAATTTCCGACGCTCTGACGGATAATTAACATATTTTCTCCAATGATTTTAGTGTAAAACAAAGTATAGAAGCTGCCACTGCTTTTAACTAGCTTCTGTTCGTTCTAGAGTGAACTACACGCAGGAATTGACATTATTACATAAGTAGAATAGGTGAAACAAAACTGTAAATAGAATCATTTCTAACACTTTGAGCAAAAGGGGGGTTCCTTTGCTCCCTTGGATCTCCCCCTGTATTCGCCATTGCGTTTTTGCAAAAAGAGGGTAGTTGTCTTTCTTTTTTGGAACATGTTATATACATGTCATGCACACAAACACAATTATGCACATGCCTTACATTTATAGAAATGTCCTTTGCTGTGGTCAATCGACGTGCTTTGGAGGAAGTCAAGCAGCAGACTACCCTTTTTAGCACCTTACTCACCTATGAACCATATTGGAGTACATGCTTAGGGCACTACAAGAGATATTATGCATGCTCGTCTCACCTGCTCATTTCTTAAAATATGAAGGACAAAGAAAAGGAAACCCTGCATATCCGTACAAGACAAAAGAGTGAACTGATGAAATCGAAATTAGCACATTAGTACCCATAATGACACTTACTTATTATCATAGTGTACCGTGAAGCATGCTCCGGTACAAACAAACCAACAATAAGAGGTGGCCTGTTAAACAGGTTGGACATGTTCATGGAGGCCTTGGGTTTATGAGTGGCCACAATAGACTTACAGTACCATAACAATTAAGATTTTATATTGTAGGTATTAGAATGCTAGAATGTACAAACAGCACAGCCAAGCTACTACTACAACCAAAACACTGTAGCAGACAGTGTCAAGCATAACCTCTTGTTAGATTTGTACGAGACAGTTAACGTGCTCACCTGTAAGGAGTTGCACACTGTGAACATCCATGCAAATACTGTAGTATTTTTATTGACTGCGAAAATTCCCAGTACCCAAGTCAGACCAAGAAGAGGCAAGAGAATCGCAATGGTCTTAATGGCAGACCTATGTATATCGAATACAAGAAAATATGTGAAAAGTGATAAAAAGCTAATCCTAGTTAAAGCCTACTGGATTTACCTGACTAGCTGTGTGGTGTTGACGCCCCTCTCTGCTCCTCCATACTTTCTACTGTGTAGCAGATTACACACAGTTAGTACCAAAAACACACTGTTAACCTGCAGTCAAGAAAATAGATGAACGTACGTATATCAATATAATCATTCGCTTACACACACAATCAGTAGCATGGGACCAACAAAAGCCCAGATTGTTCCACTCTCCGTAGACAGCCAGCAACTATACAAGGGACGAATGTAACATGTTGCATCCCTTCTATGCATGATTGATTCAGAAACTCACAATCGGTCTGTTCCATACAGATCATGCTGAATCCCAACTGATACCGCAACAATAGGAATGGGCAAACCTAGCAGTCAAAACAGAGTATGGTAATATTTTAGCGTGCATTAACAACTGCATGCAACTGCCGTTGAACTATCTATTATACATTACACATTCATTACTTGTATACTCACCCCAACCTACAAGCAGAAAATAGTACCATCTCGTTGCAAGTTTTCCAAACACCTTGACTACCAGGATGTATAGCATGATCCCTTCAGCAAGCATCCAACAAAAGACACACAGAAAAAGGTAATGCAATGCAACAGCTACCACTGTACACAGTAACTGTGTGAAAAGTGCAGTTATATATAATTGTAGCATGCACTGTCACAATTGACTAGTCATACACATGCATTCCACCGTACCTTGATACTAACTACACTCTCGATGCCTGCAATGAACACTACCAGGGCTAAGCACAGTGACAGACAGAAGTTGATATGAATGTATAAAAGAATTCCTTTGTTTAAGCGTTTGCTGCATGGACAAAGTACACTTTAATCTATGTACAAGGTATTCACCACTTACCCGCAAGTTACGAGTATCAGCAAAGATAAAATGAGACAGAGAAGAGAAATACCAGAGCCTACGTAAGACATTACACTGAGAGCTTTATCTTCAACCGTTGCAGTCACATTCTACAAATAATCATTTCATGTGCCATTGATTAAAATGTTGTCATTATACTCAGAGAAAACAAGTTAAGGAGTGACCAAGCAACATAAAAAGTAGAAATAGGGGTGGGAAGAGGCTTCAATATAAAGTGCATGCTCACATTGTCAGGTGGTGTCAAGCCAACAAGAACAGCAAAGGAAGTCAAGTGAGTGGTTGTGCAGATGTACGTCCCATCAGGTGAAACCCTAGTAGTAATCCCTGTGGCAGACCAGTGACTGTAGGTGCAAGAACATACCGGTACGTACTATTTTGACCTTCCATACATTGTTTTGATGTCTAGCATCCTATACCGATGTCAAGAATATACACGTATGTATGGTGATACCCAAAAATTGAATAGTAATGGCTGGGTGCTCAACAGTTATTAGTCAGTATAATTATTAATATATTAAGCATACAGCATGTATAGTGGCTTGCGGCGATACCTGATATTGAAGTCCCAAAACATGCACGAATGATTCATCACTATCTGTATATACAAAATTAATAAAATCAACATCTTATACGTCAGCAAAACTTAACTGTTCCATTAACTGACATCGGATTAAGGTGTAATTCGACAGGATACTCCTTAATAGGAAAGGCAGAATTGGCTTGATCTGGTACAGTCAGCATCAACAGACGGGAGTTTACAAACAGTTCAGTTTGGCTGTAGATCAGAAGTGTTGATGCTAATTGTCTTATACAGCCTACAACTCCCAACGTCTTGGTAAGTAGGAGTAACTCTAATTTGTTATTGACTAGAAATTAGGGCTACTTATAGGGTTTCTTTTAGGAGTTTGCACAAGTGGGGTGAAAATGTGGGTTCCAAATAATTAAGGGGGTGATTGATAGGAAATTTACTTGCTCCAAGCGAGTGATAGAACATTTCAAGCGGTGAAAATCACCCGCCAACCCGCACTAAAATAAACCTTGCTAGCCTAGGGACACAAGTGAGGAAAAACGTCTATGTGGTGTCACATCATGCCTGTGTATGCATTAATTTACCACCAAACAAACCTTCAATTTGAAAGCCATAATTATGCCTTAAAAAAATTATAGGAGTGTAGGAATGCAATCTACTCACTTACATGTTTGAAATTTGATCCAAATAGAGTGGTAGAGCTTGGACCAGTGCAGTAGCCACAGAAGAAGAACAGTCTATACGCACGTAGAGTAAGGCAATTATTTACACGTTGGTTTCAACACACCTATATTGCCTAGAGTTTGTGCACACAGCAACTGCACTGGTATTAGGACAAAATTCTTTGGTTCATCACTATTCACTGTACATGAGTGGAATAAAGGTTACTTGATGAGGAAAGTAACAAAGGATATAAGAGCTTTTCATGACATATAACATGTAATGAATGATGCACATGTATACTGTACTTTGTGGGAAGTATGCTGTGTAGTATCCATCCTTTATGGCCTGTGGTGTCACTCGCTCTATCAGTGCTACATTTAAAGCAAGGGATGCTCATTGATGCGACAGATTTGCTCAAAACTTACAGAGGATATTTGTTCCAACAAACTGGAACGGCTGGTCAGTTACTTTTCTCCCAGCCATGCTCAAAAGCTGCTCCATTCCTGCCAGCAAGGCCGAGGATGCACTGTTTTCCCCATTCATTGAGTTACGCTATGAAACAGATGATGTATTATTACAAACACGTACAGGAGCACAATAATCTATTTTACTACCATCTTTGATATGAATGTCAAGGTAGTGTGTCAATGATGAGTTGCCCCAATGCCATGCAGATATAAGACTATTGCAAATGGGAAACATTACCCCACCATAATTATGATGTGCATTAAAGTGCTACAAGGACAAACACATACACCAAGCCCTAAATACATGCACACCTGTTGCAATAGTTTCCAAACACTTTGATTGTTGAGAATTTTGTCCAGGAGAGGCATAATTCCTCCATTTTGAAACAGCGTCAGGTTGCTTGTTTCGTAGGATTTAGTCAGAGACTCAATGATCCTCACAGCTCTGGCCAGGGACTGCACATCCGATGCGTTACTCAAGCTCCACAGAATGGACAGGACTACCATTGAGCCATTAAGGTTCAAGTCCCCAGAATCCAATATGTTTTTTACGAGTGTGTCCTACAGTAAGTACATGTACAACTTCATTTAACAACCTCAGACAAACGAACATGACTTACATGGAACATTAAAAGATAATGTTGTTATGGTAAACCACGGTACTTACACAAAAGGTGACGTGGTTGAATGTGGTATGCACACCCAAACACCCACACATTCGAGCAACCAACTAAAACCGACATTGCTGTATTTGACACGTACCAACAATTAACTACATACCGGGTATATACTTGTCATAAAACGAAAAATAGCTTACACAGAGAGCTCCATTAGACACAACATCATCAGTGCACATCTGGAGACACAGGTTGAAATTCACTTGGTCACACAAGCTAGATTCCAAAATTGAGTCTGTGCAGTGAAATGAAATGTTCCTTTACCTGTCTAATTGCACAATGCCATGCAACAATGTATCTACCTACCATTATGTGTCCACTGCACCGGGAAAGATGCATAGCGGCTGTAGAAGGGTCTAGACGCACTACGTGACTGACATTGGCTGTTGAGTGTATTGGTGAGATTGCGTTGAAAGATTATCCTCGCTTCACCGACATTAACTTTGTTCCAGTCGCCGGAACACCTGAATAGTCAACAATAAACATATACCTATAACATTGCTGCATGCAATTAAGTGTTCATTACAAGTGCCAAACATAATGTGGAATTCTTACCTGAATGCTAGGTAACTGACAGATGAGTTTAGATCAGTCCTGTTAATTCCAGCACTTCGAATAAATGTTGAATTGCCACTCACTACTTCACAGAGCAAACCAACACCATCTAAACTAGCATTAATACTCTGTTGCTCACAAAATGGTGTTGACCCCCCAATTAGAATGACATCTTCTCCGATATCATTAATAGCCAAATTTTCTACTACAAACCATGAGGTGTTAGTACCTACTGCAGAAATGACTCTGCCAATCCCAGAACAAACGTCAGTGGGTGCTAGATGAATTTCTTTTATATTGCATTCTATAATACAGAGAAAGAGGATGGAATCAGCACAATATTATTATGCAGACTATAATTATGCTTTGTTCAAACTTATAATTTATATGCAGCGCACTCACCAACATTTTCCCATGAAACGTTCAGAATGACATTGCACCTCTCATACCCAGTTAACGAAATATTAGTGCTCTCCAGTTGTAGAGCCAGCCCCAAATATT